>NC_079901.1:8570891-8932399 GCF_024868665.1 Triplophysa rosa
ACATGTTGTGTGGAGGTTTTGCGTTTTAAAGTGCTCAAAATACGGTGAGAACAACTGGCAGGTGGCGCTTGTACTGTCAGCTAAACAGAGCCAGAAGATGCGCAGACTTTCACGCGTTCTCGCAGCTCTTCTGTATAGAAATTATAATATTTTTTATTCTGCGTTTGTTCGTATGGATGTGTTCTTGTGCATGCACAACATTTTGTGTGGAGTTTTTGCATTTTAAAGCGCTCAAAATATGGTGAGAACAACTGGCAGGTGGCGCTTGTACTGTCAGCTAAACAGAGCCAGAAGATGCGCAGACTTTCACGCGTTCCCACAGCTCTCCTGCATAGAAATTATTTATTCTGCATGCATGAATGCTTGCACTACAGGCTTCCTGCTAAGAAGAAATGTCAGATAAAAATTGTTGAGACTTCTACAGTGTAATAGTTCATTGGTCAAAACACAGTTCTTTTAAACTATGAAATTTAAAAAGTGCGTTAAGTGTTCGTGATATTTTTACCGGACTGTAGTTTTATGACATAATAAAATATGTTATTGCTGTGAATGTAAATATTTTATTTGGTCCATTAAGATTATGCTATAGGCATTAAAATAGTCTGTTAAAAAAGTTTTTTTTTTTGCTAAAATTATTGGCCGTGTCTCACTATTTTACTTGGGTTATACATTTTTGTTAAATAATGTTTCTGTGGCTCAGTGATAAGAGCATTGCATTAGCATCGGAAAAGTTTGTGGGTTCGATTGCAAGGGAATACTAATGCTTGTATGCAATGTCACTTTGGATAAAAGCGTCTGCCAAATGAATAAATGTAAATTTAACAATCTGCTTTATATTTTTATTTATGTAAATGGCTGTACATATTACTACTATTGTGTTGTTGTTTTTTTTGTTGTCAAAAAATTGAACTAAACTATAAACAACACAGGCCTATTAATTGCAGCTATTCTCCAAATATAATCAACAAATGCGTTTTCCGTTCGCTCTACGTGATCTTAAAGTAGCTTCTTTTGTTCTAAAAAAAACTTTGTGTCCTTTTACCAACACACTGCATGCTTTCGATTCAGAAACTTGGGATATTGTAAGCTTGTTGTGGATATATCTTATTTTAAGTAATAGCTATAGGGTACAACAAGTATTAGGCTATACATCCCGAACCTTATAATTCCATTGCTTTTTTTATACGTTGGTTTTCTTTACTGTGCACTCTAAAAATGGTTGTTAAAACAGACACACAAACAGACACACATTTACTGCGTTATTTTTGTGACAAAACATTTTGTGTTACTTTAACCTAACGTTTTTTCACAAAGGATAAAACTTAGTTCTAATTGCAACCGCTGTTGGTGGTTTAAATTAATTAATAAAGAATATATTTTCCTGTAAAACTTATTTTTCATCATTTTAAAACATCCATATAATAACCCAAACTAGTTTTTCATTTATTTTTTTCTCAGCATTTCTCTCATTGTTTCTGAACTATCTCCAGTGCAGCCTTGATTATCAATGGCAGGTGCCAGTGTATAAATATTTAACACGATTAATAAAATCTTAGTGCTTTTCCACAATCGCGCCGAACCGTTCTCGTTGCTTTGCTTAATCGCTCAACTGCTTTGGGCCAGCCTGTATGTAGGCCTAAATTGAACTTTTTAGAATGTAAACGCAAATACGTGTCACGCGTCACTCGCTGCCTTGGTAACGCAAGAGACTAAGCTATGACTTGAAAAACATTTTCGTTTGGTACCCCCCAGCTTCAGCTGTTAACCACTTAACCATTAACATTGTTAAATTAAAATTATTAAATAAATTGAATTGAATAATCACAACCGAGTGACTAACCCTGAGTGGCGACGTCACTACACGCATTCTATCAGCACGATTCAGCATAACAGATTAGCGGTTATGATCAAATTTAATTCATAATCGTTAATTGTTCTCCCGGCCTGTATCAGTAAATTTGTAGTAAAAATTCGAAGTTGCAAACTTGTAGATTTTTTTTCTCTCCCGCAAACACAACACAACAGTTACACCTTCTTGAATCCTTCAGTGCAAGTGCACAAATCCAGTTCTACAAATCACAAACTGAGATACTCGTGCACTCACATTTTTTGCTACAAATGCGGCAGTAAATATGGTGCAAAACACATTCACACACCTGCACCAAAAGACGTGCGTTCACAGACGAGTTTTGCACATCCGCAAACTGTATGTGAATTCATGCAATGAGAGTTGAATGCTTGTCAAATATTTTCTCACAAATTAAAGGTTTTATTCTTGCACATTGTTCTAGCACAAACACAAGAGCATAACTACAACTGCTTGAATCTGCTGCTGCGAGTCTCTGACACAAGTTCGCACACACTCTCATTTTGCACCACATATCTGTGTGATATATATGGTGCAAAAGTGATTTGTGCATTTGCAGCCAAATGAGCTAGTTTTGGCGCCCAGCAGGTGGCGCCCTAACGCGCAAGTGAAAAACTGCGAGAATCATCCTGAGCTGCTTTATTTTCCTGAAATCACTAATCATAATAGAGTACAAGTGCCGAACCTAGACATCTGGGGGCCCTAAGCAAACCTTTTTGAAGGGCCCTTGTCATAATAGTTCAAACTAGATATAAACATAGCTGTAGACTATAAGAAATAAAACATATAAATCAATTAACACACTTAAACGAATAAAGACTGAAAGATAAAAAAAACATTAAACAGACAGTAAGAACAATTAATTCTAAAATAAAGTTCACATTTTGTTTGACATGTAAATTATTATTTTCCTTAATTAACACGTGGCTTGGAACCATCTAGCTGTAAAAAAAACTATAACGTTATGTGGTGTGGCATAATTATAAGTGGTGTGTTTTTCTAACCAAATGAGTGATTAACAAAAATAAAGCATGATAAATATAGCTTACTTAATAAAGCCAAGTATACGAAAACACATCAATAATTCTCTATTTTTTTTTACATATTATCATAGGCAAACCAAATGCAGTGGATTGCAGTGGTGTGCATTATAGCGGAAACTCACATGAACAATGTAGTTGTTTTAGTCTTGTAAATCATTCCCTCTAAATGTTATTGAGCTGTAAATATTTATCTTTTGAAGGAACCCATATAGTAGATGGGTATAATATACACAGCAAAACACATGGCAATATTTACTTATGACTTCACAGTTTGCTGTAATAAATATAAAAAATCAAAAGGTGTGCATTATAGCTGACACCCACATGAACACTGTAGAGCTGGTTTTGTGGTCTAAGTTATCCCCTTTAAATGCTACGGAAGTTAGAAACGTGTATTAATGTGTATGTAACATTGGAGACGGTCCCTAAATTCACGAATATCAAAGTCCAACCTCAAGCAACGAACTTAAGTGTGTCCATACTTAATTTGTAAATACGTTCTTGCATAATTTGGCAAAAACTAAACAAGAGTTTAAAATACTATGAAAACACATGCCTCTTGTTCTTTTACTTTGCGTTGTTGGCGTTTACCTTTTTTTCGCTCCAGACGGATGGCGCCGTTTAAAACCATGGCAAGGGACATCAGCAGCACATCACGCGCATGTCATTCCCTGCCCCGCACTGATGTCCAGAATGTCACAGTCATTAAATAAATTAAGTACAAAAGGAAATTTCCAAATAATGCCTCTAAAGTTGGATCCACAAATTATAAAAATAACGTCTTAATTGTTTACAATAGTGTTTTTGATTCGGTACTCAAGGGCCCCCTGGTGGTTTAGAGCCCTACGCAACCTGCGTAGTCTGCGTATAGGCAGGATCGGCTCTGAGTACATTGGTTTAGTTTAAATAAATATGCTGGTCCGCTACATGACAATCCCTTACGAAAACTAATCATGGTTTTACTACAGCAACCATATTTTTGTTGTTGTTTTAACTGTAAGAAAAACGTGTGTTTTGTTTGTTTAACTGTAGGCCTGTAATTTTCATAAGGGATTGTCAACGTAGCTGACCAGCACACTTATTTAAACTAAACCAATGTACTCTATTACGATTAGTGATTTCAGGAAAATAAAGCAGCTCGGATGATTCTCGCGAGTTTTTCACTTGCGCGTTAGGGCGCCACCTGCTGGGCGCCAAAACTAGCTCGTTTGGCTGCAAATGCACAAATCACTTTTGCACCATATTTCACACAGATATGTGGTGCAAAATGAAGTGTGTGCGAACTTGTGTCAGAGACTCGCAGCAGCAGATTCAAGCAGTTGTAGTTATGTCTTGTGTTTGTGCTAGAACAATGTGCAAGAATAAAACCTTTAATTTGTGAGAAAATATTTGACAAGCATTCAACTCTCATTGCATGAATTCACATACTGTTTGCGGATGTGCAAAACTCGTCTGTGAACGCACGTCTTTTGGTGCAGGTGTGTGAATGTGTTTTGCACCATATTTACTGCAGCATTTGTAGCAAAAAATGTGAGTGCACGAGTATCTCAGTTTGTGATTTGTAGAATGGATTTGTGCACTTGCACTGAAGGATTCAAGAAGGTGTAACTGTTGTGTTGTGTTTGCGGGGAGAAAAAAAATCTACAAGTTTGCAACTTCAAATTTTACTACAAATTTACTGATACACATGTGTGGCCGACCTTTACAACTACAAGTTCCACTCTCACAGGTGCTCAGTAGTTTTGCACCAAAAATACCTTCATACGAGAACGCGTGAAAGTCTGCGCATCTTCTGGCTCTGTTTAGCTGACAGTACAAGCCCACCTGCCAGTTGTTCTCACCGTATTTTGAGCGCTTTAAAACGCAAAACCTCCACACAACATGTTTCTCATGGACAAGCTTGACATCCATATAAACAAATGCAAGATAAAAAATATTATAAATTTTATACAGAAGAGCTGTGGGAACGCGTGAAAATCGGCGCATCTTCTGGCTGTGTTTAGCTGTTAAGTGGCGGGGTCACGTGACCTGCCAGTGCGGGAGTGCCGGGTCACGTGACCTGCCAGTGTCGGGAGTGCCGGGTCACGTGACCTGCCAGTGTCGGGAGTGCCGGGTCACGTGACCTGCCAGTGTCGGGAGTGCCGGGTCACGTGACCTGCCAGTGGCGGGAGTGCCGGGTCACGTGACCTGCCAGTGGCGGGAGTGCCGGGTCACGTGACCTGCCAGTGGCGGGAGTGCCGGGTCACGTGACCTGCCAGTGGCGGGAGTGCCGGGTCACGTGACCTGCCAGTGGCAGCTCCTGCCAGCCAGCTGAAGATTGAACCCCTACTGCAATTTTGTGTAATTTCATACAAAGAACAGGTCAGCGGTTGAGGTTAACAGGCTCAATGAATGGAAAGCTTTATGAGGAGAAATAGGTTCTATTACTTACTACTGAGAAGGAAAGTTAAGGCAAACAAAGCTCTGATGTCCAACCTCAGGAATAGTTATAGTCATCTGTCAGCGTGACAGAAAAAAATATTTTAAAACAACCCCAAAAATACTCCCAAGTATAACATAGATACTTTAAATTCTCCAAAATGCCTTGTGAACTTTCACCTATGTTTACTGAAGCTTACAGAGGAACTGTCTATGACATTTGACCGGCACACAAAACATGACTTATTTTAAAGGTATAGTTCATCATTTAATCACCGTCATGTCATTCAAAACCTGTGTATGACTGTTTCTTCTGTGGAAAACAAAAGAAGATATTTTGAGAAATGTCTTTTGACTTCAATTGTATGAACACAATTGACTTCAATTGTATGAACACCAGACCACTTTGAGAAAGTGGTTTTGTGTTCATACAATTGAAGTCAATGGGGCCCGTTGTTGTTTGGTTACCAACATTCTTCAAAATATCTTCTTTTGTATTCTGCAAAAGAAAGTCATACAGGTTTTCAATGACATCAGGGGGAATCAATTATGAAATTAAATTTAGTTTTGCGAACTACAACCACTTCCTCTTTCAACCACGGGAGCATTTGGTTTTATGTTTCCATCAGGTAAAAACCCTATGACCCTATTTGCATTTTTAATAAACAGCTCTCGAGGACATCATGTATACACTGGGCTGCAAATACCACACATCATTATAGTTTCCATTAAAACCAATACGATTTCCATTACAACCATTAAATCCAGAATTTCTGTGACGCTTTATCGTTTTTTCTTTGTCAGAACGATTGATAAGTTACAGTATTAAAATGACCAAAATCCTACATTCATGCCTTTATATACATATAACGAAAGAATAAGTCCATTTCATAAAGAGTATAAGTAGCATATCCACTCTCCACTGTTTGCGCTCGCCATAAGTTTGTACAGCGCTGGCGAACTTTGAAACTTTGTACTGCAGCACATCTGATGTTTTTGTACATTTTGTACAACTATTCTTGTGCATAGGCTACCATTACATTACAAGCGTCTGCTAAACGCGAGTATCCGTGACATCAAACAACGCGCAACATCCATGACCGTGATACTTTATTACCGTAAAACTCACCCACTGTCGTGACCATCGTGTTGGCAAAAAACAACGACGACGCCAAATCCCAGTTCGTCCGAAGCGATGCGTTTTCAAGGATGGACACGCCGTATTTGTTCGCCTTCAAAACTCGTTCTAAGAAACTTTCAAAGGCCGTGGCGTTGATGCAGCTCAGGTTGAGTAACTCGGCTTTCAGGGAGTTCAGCTCAGACTTCAGGTTCTCCTCGACGGGCCGCTCGATGGCAGAGAAAACAAGCGCTCCCAATATCAAATAACTCATGTATGCCAAGATGAAACCGATGAGCACAAAGCAAGACTTCAGTGCCGCGGACATGATCATGTTTGTAAGTAATCGGATGATAGCACCGGCACTTCCTCGGTGTCAGAGCTTTGACTTTAGTGATTTGGACGACTGATTGAACTCCACCCTTTACATTCCTCCACCCTCTACCAAAAGTTGGCCAGGAAATAACTTGATCACATGGGTGCAAATGATGCTTTGTGGGTTTCCTCCTTTGTGCAAAACAAACCTCGGGTTAAAAAAGCACTTTCATCAACACCTTGAGAAATACATGAAATAGTTGCAGTTACATGCTGAATGTGTACTGCATATGACGAGGAGCAAATGAATTGAACTTGTGTTTCACATGCCAAAAACCATAGAAACCGTTAGAATATATGTGATTTTGGTATATGAAACATGTGCCTTGCTTAAAAAGTTAAACCATCCCCTGAAATCGTAATGGATTCAATGGGAAGGCCTATAATTGGAATTGCATTGGTTTTGATGGAAACAAAAAGGGTTTCTGTGGGTCTCTACTGGTAATGTGCTGGGATGTTCTCTGGTGTATTAGAACCCATAGAACACCATTACATGTTCTCTTACTGGAATAAGACCCAAACCACATATTAAAACCGTTTGTAATGGTTTTAATGGTAATGGTCCTTCTGAAACCTCAGATGTCCAAATTTGTTGTTTTTCAGGAAATGGAACGAACGCAAATGATTACATACGCTGTTGTCGAAGTTGTAAAGCACTTTTTAATACGTTTTATTGGTTAGACATTTGCCAAACCCAGTGACAAACATAGAAGGTGACTAATAATAATGATTAATGACAAAAAATAAAAATCAGGAAATATGGAGATACGAGGTTTCAGCAGGACAGCAGCGATATAACAAATTTAAAATATGGATCATTTTTGTCACTTGTTTTGACAAATTATCTGTGATCTCCACCCACTGCTTCAGAACAACAAATGGTAATATTACAGTACACTTATTTAAGATGGAGCAGAAAATGAAGATGCCAATGTGTGTTTGTTTCAACTTGCATCTTACATAATTCATCTGGTGAAATAAAAAATAATGGCAAAAGAAGAACAAAGAAACTCTTAATGGAGTTTGTTATGATGAGGGATGGGAGAGTCACGTGTCACTGTTTTCTGTCCAAACAGTTTAGTTCCCTCCAGTTTACTTTAGTAAATATATTTCACTGCCATCTGTGCTCAAAGGGTTGTGTGAGGACAGCAGTGTGATAAGCTGTAGACAATGAAACTGTTTTCTTTGTACATAAGGAGCAAGTCAGTCTGATAAGGCAAAGTTTGCCTTTAGCCAATTAATTGACAATGTTTCTTTTCTTTTCAAGGGAGATGTTTTTAATGTTGATTTAAATGATTTAAATGTTCAGACCACAAAATGAGCTACATAACCTTTATGAAGTATACATTTTTAATGCTACTTTTACTTTATCATTGCAATATCCAAATACAAATGTCTGCCTAAAATTATTTAGCATTCAGAACCTATTGCTGCTATCTGTACAGTCTTTAAGATTACTATGAAAAGTATATAAGAAATCATATTCTGATAGTCAACAAGTCCTTTCCAGATTTTTAATTACATTTATCAACAAACAAGCTTACAGGCTCCATTTAAAACGTTAACATTGATTTTAAAACACTTCTGAAAATATGGTCTCTATTTGTAGGTGTTCACCCTTAGTTAAAAATGGCACACTACATTTTCATATTTAGCACATCAAGCACAAGAAAATAATACGTGGAAACAGGAAAATGGATTTCTTTTTGAGGGGGGACCACTATATCATGTGTGAAAATACATTTTTTTTGAAAGGAGACTTTTCAGGGGACGTAATAAAACAATATTTTGGGAAAGCAAATTGTTTCACCCAAAGTCAGCCCTGCAGACATTTTCTTCCACTTTTTCCAAATCTGTTTTTTTATCAGATCAATTATTTGTCCTAACTCAACCCCCAATGGTCTAAAAAGTGTGGTTAAACATAGGTGTCTCTGGATACACAGCTGAATGAGAAAACAGAATCTACTGTGAGAATGGACATTGAAAGAGAAATACACTTAAAATGAACTATGAACAGAAGTCAATGCAGGAAAAGCAGTTATTCAGTTTTTCCGACATGAATTGCTCCTTTTCTATGAATTTCCTTGTTTAAGGGAAGCATCGCTCAAAGGTGTTTCAGAAGATATGGAGACTAAGTCATGATATTTCTGTTAAAGTCATAAGACAGTCTTCTTTTAGCACTCGCAGCCAACTGCTGGTTGGACGTTGGGAGATTTGGAGAAAATCTGGAACTGCCCTTTACTCGAACCGTCACACATTCCTGAGGTAAAGAAGAACGATCGTGTGTTATATTATTTAACAAATCATTTGTGTATAATTGTTGTCTATATCAAATTCTCTTGAATAACAATTTTTTGTTTATAGTATCTTATAGATATTATTACCATTGCAAGTTTGCCAAGAATTGTGATGTGTCTGATGCAGCAAAAGCTTACAAGCGGTGTCGAGTTCACAGTGTTTTCACAATACGTTATTGCAATGGTTTCAAATATCTCAACCGCTGAAGTAATGCAAACTCACAGAGCTGGGACGTTGCAAATGCAATGACTGAAGGAGAAGTTTACAAGACAGAGACTCCGCCCTCTTACATTTCAGACCAATCATCCGGTCCAGATCCTGTAGGCCATCAAGTAGGGTTTTCTCCCTTGGGGTTAAAGCGCGACGATTAACTTTGCAGCAAGAAATGTTCACCCAAAAATGAAATTCCGTCACAAGTTTAACAGAACAAATACATTTACGTGAGTTTGGAATAACTTCAGGGTGAGTAAATGATGACGGAATTTTCATTTTTGGGTGAACTATCCCTTTAACACGCACAAATTATACCCCTATTGTGTGTGTAATTCTCAAGTAAAGATTTGTCAGTCCTTAACAGGAGTATAAAATCGAGAATTTAATGCTCAACAGTTGGTTCATTGTGCTCCACCACATTTGATCTGATTCGTTGCTGTAGTGACTTTTATTGACCACAAGATGGCAGTAGAAGATAATCGTATTCAACAATTGTTTTACACTACATATTCTAAACAATGATTTGTAGTTTCATATAGTTAAATAACCATAAAAAAATAAAACGGGTGCAGTATCCTTTATCTACATACCTGTTATCCCCTGTATTGCCATTTCCATCTGGTCCTTGCAGAAGCTGTGTTAGTATAGGAATGTCATCAGGATCTTCACGGGAGGGCTTTTCTGAAGGGAAGGCCTCTTGAAACACACTTGACTACACGCAAACACACAAACACAAAAGAAGCATATTAGAGGAACTACGCTGATAATAGAGATTGGCTTTAACCAACCATTAATGTTTTGATATAATTGAGAAATAAATGAAAAAGAAGGCAATGGTGTTTGTGGAGGATGAGCAGGTAATTTTTATTTTATTACATAGCACTCTCTACTTGATTCTGATTGATCAAAATAGTTTTGATAGATAAACTGATATGTTGTATAAGTGGGATAATGTACAGTCATTGTTTTCTATTTATATTGTGCATATGTATTCGGTCATTATTTCAAAACAAACCCTTATGAGAAACAGCTGGCTGTAGATTATCATTTACTGGATTATTTTCAGTGTCTTTAAAATACTTGAATGTATGAAAATTATGATTCAGAAGCATGAATCCATACCACATCATGAATAGGAGAAAGTAAAAGGTTTGGTTTGTCTACAGTAGAAGGCCACCACTGGCCACCGGGCGCTTTCTTCTGCTCCACAGACTCTTGACTGAAGGCCACCCATGTGCTCTCTGACTGCTGGAATGGATGGATTCCCGTCCAATCAGATTGCCAGGATGTAGATTCATTTGCATCAGTGCAACTCTTCAGATCTCCTGAGAGTAGATGAGGGTTCATGTAAGTCTGAACAGTTAAAGTGATAGTTCACCCCAAAACAATGGTCATGGTTTATTCACCATCATGCTGTTTCAAACCTGTATGACTTACTTTCTTCTGCAGAACACAAAAGAAGATATTTTGAAGAACGCTGGTAAACGAACAACATTGGCTCCATTGACTTCCATTATATGGATACAAAACCACAGAGACATTTCTCAAAATATCTTCTTTTGTGTTCCAATGAAGACATAGAGTGTTACAGGTCTTGAACAACATGAGGGTGAATAAATGATGACATGAATTTTTGGGTGAAATATCGCTTTAAATATCCTTGGCTCACATACAGGAAACAAGAAGAGTAGGTGTTATGCTAATGCAAAGAAGTTCTGCTTTCTGCTGCGGAAATGTTTTCACAAACACAAGCAACTTTTCACTGCATTAATGTCATGTGTAATAACTGACAGGTGGTGATGAAAGTGTCTTCACTTCACTTTTTAAACATTGTAAACAGAATGTCCAACAAGTTATTTAAAATCTGGCGCCAGTGTCTATTGTGGTAAACGTCTCCCACCGATAACCTGCTTGTCATGTGAAATGATCTACTTCCATGACCTAATTACAAAAGCTAAACCTGTTTCAGCTTGACTACCTGGATCACCTGATTTTTACTCATTTTGGGAACAGTTTTAAGATTAGTGTTAAAGGCTGTCTGCCAAAAATGAAATTCAACACAGAAGATTATTTGGGTTTTAGATTTAACCCTTGTGTGGTGTTTGAGTCTGTCGGACCCATAAGAATAAAATATGCAGTTCATTGTTTTTTAACCTCAAACATTTATATTTATTCAAGATAAGCATGTATTTTAACCATGCCTGTATAATAGTTTTTTAGTAAATGTTTTGAATATAAGGTAAATGACAAATATGAACCACACATGGTCTATGTTGTATTTTAACATAACATTTTTTATAGCGCCATGTATTCATTTAAAACCTAATAAAGCTGTGGGTCTACTAGAATAAAATATATAGCACTAAAAGTGGTTCTTTGGCTTGTTATCATAGGGGAACTGCTTTTAAGTGCGGTATTGCACCATATTTTGGTGGTTCAGTGGTTCTCCAGCGGTTCTTCAGTGGTTCTTTGGGATGACTGACGTGCTATATAGCACCACTGCCGTACAAAGAACCTGTTAAAGCCGTTTAAAGGTTCTTTACGAGCCAAAGAACCACTGTTCATTTTATTGAAGAAATTAAAGTGTTATATGGCACCTCTTATGGTTCTACACAGCAACATTTGATAAAGGTGTTGTATTGCACCTTTAAAAATATGGTTCTACATCGAAATAACTGTGGCTCAGTGGTTAGAGCATGGCGCTAGCAACGCCAAGGTCATGGGTTCGATCCCAGGGGATTGCACATAGTCAGAAACAAATGTATAGTACAATGCAATGTAAATCGCTTTGGATAAAAGCGTCTGCCAAATGCATAAATGTAAATAATTACAAGCCAAGAACCACTTTTCGTAGAGTTTAAACCCCATACAACGGTTAGAAGCATTGGGTTCTGACCCAAAATGATGTGCAAGATGAATAAGTCCTACTGTGCTTGTCCTTTCTTTTGAAGACAAACACAGTACGCCTAAAGCATTCTGAAGGTTGGCCTCCACTTTCGTCCCGCTGGCCTGGCTTTTGCATATCTGTTTAATGCTGCCTTCTGCCTTAGGCTTATACACAGCAACAGAGAGAGGGAGGGTGTGGAGTTTGGAGGGGGGCTGAGGAATTCCAAGCAGTGCTTTAAATAATTAATATCTTCACATGAGGTCGGAGGAGGCGAGGGGGTCTACAGGAATCCAGGTCAAATCAGACTATTTAGAACTGCTCATGCAAACACAAAACATGCCGAGAACTTCTTACTTTCATCGTGTGACAAAAGTATTTCAAGTGTTGAAAGTGTTGTGTGTACTTACCGCTGTTGTAATCGTCTCCAGAAGCCGACTGTTGAAGTTCAGTGAAGCCGGTCGTCCAGAGCTGCTTCCCACCTGCTTGCATGAAAGCCCCAAACTCATCTTCATCCCCGTCACCCAATTCAAGAGACGTGGCCACCTTGTCCCCGTCTCGTGTCAGCTCTGATGGTAAGTCACTAGAGTTCTCTAGTGGCAGCAAGTCTCCACCTCGAGCCCCCACCTCTGCTGGGATGGCTGTTGCTATGGCTGCAGTGGTGGGAGGGGCAGGATTAGACTGGGACTGAACACTGGTTACAGTTTCATCGGCTGTTGACGTGCCAAATCCTCGCGAAGAGGATTTCTCAGATTGCTGAACTTCAAGTTTCTCGCGGTCTGAAACTAATTCCTCCCAATGCTGAGGTGAGCACATCGGAGGCTTCCACTTCTTCTCAGTGGTGTTGCTCGCAGCTCTCGCTGGAGTGCATCTGTGCCCCATGCAACCCTCCGGCTTCACTGTAAAGCTTGCGTCTGGAGTCCCGCCTCTTTGTGATGGGTTTGTGAGATGCTCCACCGAATGTTGATTCTCACAGTTCAGTGAGCACTCATCTGTCCTGGATGCTTGATCTTGATTCTCATGAATGTCGTTGACGGGATCCTCAGAGGAAGCTTTCATGGGTGGGTGGCCTACGCTTGGCTCAGTATTACAGTTTGGTGTGGTCGGTTTTATTTCAAAGGTATCAAGGGTAGTCTCACATAGTACAAATGGTACATTTGGCACATCGGCACATGAATTTCTGTCTTTGTTACTCTTTTCAATATTCGGAAAATCGTTTGCATTAAGGTTATTATCACATTTACTGATCTCAATGTCTCCCTGTGGATCATCATTGGCACAACTAGATCTTTCACAATTTTCAAAACAATTATCGGATGGACTACTAGCCATCCCATCCTCGATCTGCTCACCGGTATTGGCACATGGTTTGGCAGAAGAGCAGCAGGTTTGTGTGTCCGTGCTTTTGGGTGCAACAATATGCATTGATATGAGTGAATGAGCCCTTTTGTCATTTTTAAGCTCAGTCGTGTCTTCTTGGCTTGTATCTTCTTCTTTCTGGCATTGCGGTATTCTGTCTGGTGTTGTGTTAATTGACTCCTCTGAGATCACAGTATTGTTTTTGTCATCACGTTCTGGCTCACGAGGTGAATTGGTGATTTTCCCTTTACTTGTTTTTTTTTCTGCTGTGCCTGTTGATTTACTGCAATTTCGCCACTTTCTTATGGCCCTGGGCTTGGCTTTCAGCGTTCCACTTTCGTCTGCCCCATCTTGACCCACCCTCGGTCCTATACATCTAACTTTTTCTTTTGCCCCCTCCAGAATAACAGTGTGAGTCCGTGCACCTGCGACTCTCATCCCAGCCCCGCGGTTTTCCACGGCGCAGATGTAGTTGCCTCTTCCCTGGGCTTTGAGAAAGAGGCAGCGTGTCTGAGTCTGCCGGCCACCCCCCTCCGTGCCTTTCAGCGTGGCCACAGTTACGAGTGCACCGAGGCCACCTTGCCTGACCCCGGGAGTTCTCGTTGTACTAGATGTACTCTCTGGTGTCTGGCCATAGCCACTGCTGACCTGACCTGACCAGCCTCTTTGCCCCACCCTGTTTTCAGGAGGCTGCTGGCATGTGCCCTGTCCCCGAGGTCCAGCAACAGCCTTTCTTCTGGCTTTGGAGTAGCCACCACTTACAGCCCATGCTCTCAGGCCTTTAATGAGGGGAATAGCTCCAAACTCAAGGGCACTAGTGAAGGAGACACTAGGTCTTCTGCAGTCATGCAAAAGCTCTCTATGGGTCATATCCAAGCAAGGGTGGTTATTGTTGTTGTTTTGTTGGAGCATTCTTCTTCAGGGAATAATATCAAATGCTGTGGTGGGTAAAAATACAGTTTTTATCTTTAAGCCATGGAGTGTTTACTAAATATGCATATTTTAATATAATCATATTTGCATTTATAATTCCACAAATTACTGCTACAAAAGAGATGCCAGCTCTAAAACTTTAAAATATATAAATTCTGGATCCTACAGAGTTCATAATAAGTTATACAATCTGTTTATTTGAATTCTGGAATTAATATTAATGGCATAAAAGTCTATAACATGAGGCCACACAATGCAGGAAATAGCATTATAAAATTATAACCACTGTTATTATTACTATTATTCATTAACTGTATTATATAAAATGTTGTATTTCTATAGGGTTCATTTGAATTTGGTGTAGGGCTGTCACAATATCTTACTTTGACTCCACGGTTATCATGACCAAAAGAATCCACGATAACAATATTTTCATAATATTCATTGTAAATAACAAATCACACTCAAAATACAAATGTAGGGAGGCAGAGAGGGAGAGAGAGTTTCTTACTATTTTGTCTCACAATATTACGATATGAGTAGAATTAACAATATATATATATATATATATATATATATATATATGCAGTATCACGGTTATTGACAAACGGTACAATGTGATACCCTAGTTTATATAATATGCACATATTAAAAAATAAAATAATATGTATGTAAGACTTATAGACATTAATTGAATTACATTATTGTATTATATTGTATTTCATTATACACACATATAGCCTACAATATTATATTTTATAATCTAGTTATATATTCTTTTTTAAACATCGAACTGGGTTGTGAAATTTTTCATCCCATATTTCTAATTTTTCATGTCATAAACTGTCATATGATGATCAGAAGACGCTGCGTAACGTAGGCTACACATAATACGTGATCGCATCACTTGCACCAAATCAGGAATTTATCATTAACTAATACCTGCCCGTACAGATCTGACATACGCTATGATCAGGAAGGTGGAATTATCTGTATGAATTTGATATGAGAAAAAACATCGTTTCGCGTCACAAACAGCCATTTATTCCCTGTATTCTCTTACCTTTACTGTGTGCCAGTCATTATCCTCAAACACAGGCGATGTCACGAAGCGCACAATTCCAGCTGTCGTGCGCTGTGAAGATGCTGCTGGGATGAAGAAATCTGCCTTTAACCTTCATGTGGATTTTGGGTTGTTTAGAAAATAAAACATCCATGACAGCACTGAGTTTAAAACCAGATTTCCGAAAACAGACCAATCTAGATTTTTAATATAATCTGTTGTGTCCCATGTACACCTCGTGCCCTGTTAAAGTGAACATCACGCTACACCCCCGTTTCTTCTGATAGCGCAGGCTGCTTCTCTGAAACGCAGAGCCTCCGCAATCCATGCGTGCACCCAGCTGACCAATTGGCGAGCGTGTACAACGCGCACGCACACTGTCGATGCTTACGCTTACGCACGAATGGAGCGCGCGCACACACGCACAACTTCATTATAGCTTTCTCGTTTAATCCTTCATTCAGCGCCGTTATTTGCTACCTAGTGATGAAATCACCTTCACCTTCCGATTTATATTCGTTTTTAAAGATTTTGTGTCACATATGGTCAATGGTGACCTACACATAGACAGATGTATACTAGACATCCAATGAGCATCATTCATTCTGTCTTCTCGTTTGTGCCAAAATATAAATTTTGTAATAGTGTAGAAAAATATGTTCAAGCGTATATTGTGTCCACTATGCAATTTTATCTGACTGTTATGAAAAGTTGTAGTACCTCTCTTAACTTCTAATATCTTTGATTTTTTTGTGTGAATTTCCAACCGTGACATTTCCAAATGGCATTTTTTTTGTTATTAGTGCTGCCACATTAGTGGAGTTATGAAGAAATACATAGGAAAAATAACAACAGACAAAACTAAGTAGAAGGTTAATATTTTATTTGAGTAGGGTTTATATGCACTATACAAAAACATCTTAATGATGTTCATTTTTCTAAATGTGTTTCATAAAAGCATCACAACATCACAAACATGCAGTTCAGTACTAAAACCTCCCGTTAAAACACTATACAAATACAATAATAATTCAGGTATTTTAGGCTACTTTAATAGTCAACAGGAGTTATTTGCAAATAAAGGACAAAACATGTTTGCATTTTGATATTCTGAACCTTGAAATGGCACTGCAATATCACATTAGAGAATAGAAGAAAAAAGTCTTAGATTTTTCTCAAAAGTCAACACATACTCAACATCACAGACTTGGTTTAGAGTCATAAAATCTGTACAGATCATGCATATACAATACCTATCTTATTATTTAAAATCCATAAAACAACTACAAACCACAGAGACAAACCAGGCATTAAAAAGTAAAGCAATGTTTTCAAAATACTGTGAAATTCTGGCACATCGGTCTGAAATAAAAACGTGAAACCCCTAATGTTTCTAAATATCTTAAACTGTTTTTCTTTAGCTGCACAGACTTGTTGTAAGTGTATTATGTACACCAAAGCATGTGTGTGTGTGAAATATTTCACAAATATATCAATTCAAAGTGTTCTATAGAGCAGCAAATTACAAAACATAAAAATGAGATCAGCAGTCTTTATAATATTTCATTTTTTTGTGTTGCAACATTTTTATTATTTATAAATGGTCTGAGAAAAACAGGAATACTGAAGAAAATGGTCACATACAAAAATATATATTATTCTACTAACTATTGCCTGTTACAATTCTGATCAGAAGCTTAGAGGTTTGAACTGCTACTTTTCGTCTCTGTGTACTTTGTCGTCTTAGTCACTACAGTTCGAGTTCCCTTTGTTTTGGTAACCAGTTGCTCTGAAGACATTTCATGTGTCAGAAATTCTATACTTGGAATCTTGACATAGAAACCTCCAGAGGCTTCTTCACCAGAGCATGGCAGAGAGGACCTGCTTCCCTTCGGAGAGCCTTCTGGAGTGATCTGAAGGAAGCCAGTATGGGGGCTAAGGGTGACTTTGGGTACTTTAAACCATGTTGTTTCCCCTCTCTCCTCGCTCTTACTTACAGAGAAAAATCCAGCTGAGGGTATGGGCGACTCGGAACTCTCCCGTTCTTCCAGCATCTCAGTCCTTGCTTTTGAGGATACTAAAACACTAACCTCTCCTTTTCCCTCATGCGTTTCTGTTGTCTTCTTGACACCTGAGAAAGACATTTTGCCTGATTGTGTCTCTTTGACATCCCATGAGGTCTCCTTCCTTAATTTCATACTTGTTTCCTCTTCCTCAACTTTGTCTTTTGAGTATGGTGAGAAAAACTCTTTAGGCATTTTGACCTTTGCAAACTTTCCTTTGTCATCTTTGTCATCATTGAGGTTCGGACTTCTTACATCATCAGACTCACTTAGTGTTACATCAAATAATCCCGTTTTTGCTGATGAAAATGTGACGTTGGGCATCTTCAGTTTACCAGTCTTCCCTTTTTCTACCTCCTCTTGATCACTTATTGATTTCCCCTTTTCATTTGATGGAGACTTGCTAACACTTGGCTTCAATTCAATCTTTGGCAACTTGAGCTTCTCATCTCCAATTCCAAAACTTGCTTCATGACACACAAGAGCAGTGCTTTCAATTTGTTGATTCACCATAACAAATACAGCTTTTCTTACTTTTGGCATGCTTGGGCCCTCATACTCCACCTCAGAGTGCATGGATACAGAATCGCCTTTAACCTGAGATGTGAGACTGGCTTCAGGTGAAACTAAAGAAGGCAGAGGTATTCCAAACTTTGGAATTTTTACTTTACTAGTCTGCTTTCTATCTTCTTCATTGTTAGTGTCAACTTGAACAGGCTCAATGTCAAAGTCAAGTTCTGGAATCTTTGGCGTTATTAGTCTTTTGGGACCTGTCATCTCTACGTCAGGGAGTTTCATTTTAGACATATTTAAGGAGGACTCCTGTGCTTGTACACCAACCTTCAAGTTTGCATCTGTTCCTCCTTTAGAACTTTTTGGATCTTCTTTCACAGACTTTGTCACATCACCTTCTGATCTGGATACTTTAAATTTGGGCATTCCAATATTAAATTTAGATCCTTTAACTTTCTCCCCTTTTACCTTAACTTTTGATTCATCAGGACTGAGCTCGATATTTTGCACTTCAGGCATCTTTTTATTTTTTTCCCCTTCTTTCAATAAACCAAGATCCAACTCTAGATCACCCTTCGGAGCCACTATGTCTATTGCTGGCATCCTCATCTTTTTGCCTTCTTTAGGCAAACCAGTTATCTTCAGGCCAGAATCAGTAGTTGGAATGGATGCATCTGCCTTTAGTATATTAATATCAAGGTCACCTGCTTTGCCATGTGGTAAAGATATATCCATTGTAGGAGTTTTTATATCGGGCATCTTGAATTTCTCTCCTTTGGCCCTAAATTCTATTTCAGGAGTCTTAATGTCTCCTGTTTTTTCATGTGACAATGTCATTTCCACTTTTGGGACATTAATATTTGGCATTCTAAACTTACCAGCTTCCCCACTAAGTTTAAGTTCTGCAGGACTAATGTTGCCCGTTTTACCTTGAGGTAATGAGATATCTACTTTTGGTAATTTGATGCCAGGGGTTGTGCCTTTACATTCCCCTTCACTAGTTTGAACGTCTGGTGCGATAATGTCTTTAGGTTTGATTTTGGGAGGTGATATATCAACTGTTGCCATCTTTATGTCAACATTTGGTATCTTAACCCCGGTCACACTGAAGTGTCCTACTCCTCCAGCTTCTGGTTCATGAGGATTATTTTGATCAGTTTTCCCTTTGGGTAGAGATATGTCCACCGCTGGAATTTTTGGTAACTTGATTTTGCTACCTTTACCTTCCACCTCAACATTTTCTGTGCCCCCTGATTTTACACGTGGAAGTGAAATGTCTACTTTAGGGATTTTGATATTTGGAAAATGTACTACACCCCTACTACTTTCAATATTTAAATCAGAAGAGTTTGAGTCCATTGACTCATCAAGCTTAACTTTAGACAAGGACACATCTAAATCAACTTTTGGAACTGATATATCAATAGTTGGCATTTTAGGGATTTTTAGGCTGCCCTCGTAGCTTCGAATATCTGATTCAGATACATCAACCTCAGCTTTTGGAAGCAATACCTCATATTCTGGAATATTTGAGGTTGGCAGTGATATCTCAATGGCTGGCAATTTGAGCTTTCCTTTGTTTTCGAGTGTCTCCAAGGACATTTCCATTTCTGCATCTTTGATCTTTCCTTTTTTCGGTGCCATTTTAATTGGGGTCTTCTTAATCGTTCCATCAATTTCCATGGACGGCAATTTCCCTTCCATGTCTAAATCTGCAGATGCAGGACTCCCTTGTTCTTTTTCTCCACTTTTCAATTTTCTGCCAAATTTAGGGAGCAAAATTTTGGGCATTTTGAAAGAGACATCTGGAATATCAAAACTTGTCCCAGAGGATGGCCTTCCACCCTCTGCTTTAAGAAGTTCTATATTTTCTCTGTCACTGTCTTTACCCTTTGGGTAAATAAAGTCCAGGTCAACTTTCGGAGCAGATATGTCAACAGTTGGTATTTTCACAGTTGGGAGCTTAATGTTTCCGCCTACAGTCACCTCAGGGTCACTTATTTTAGTGCCAGTAGCATTGGCATCTGTATCAAAATTATGGGAGATTTTAGGCATTGAGATGTCAATGTCCGGAATATGGAACTTTCTTCCTTTTTTATCTTGTCTTTCAAATTTCAGTTCTTTTAATTTCATCTTGGGCAGAGAGAGATCAACAAATTTTGCACCTTTTCCTGCTTGTCCTTCAATATTTACATCTCCTTTTTCTCCTCCTCCTGGTAGAGAGATATCTATAGAGGGCATGTGAAACTTTCCACCCTTGACCTCATGACCTTTAACGTCAATTTCACCACTTGATGATTTCAGTTTAGGCAAGGAAACGTCAAGTTTGGGCATTCCAAATTTTCCTCCTTTTCCTTCTTGTCCTTCAATATTTACATATCTTTTTGCTCCTTCTCCTCCTCCTGGTAGAGAGATATCTATAGTGGGCATGTGAAACTTTCCACCCTTGACTTCAGGACCTTTAACGTCGATTTCACCTGATGATTTCATTTTAGGCAAAGATATGTCAAGTTTGGGCATTTCAAATGTTCCTCCTTTTCCTGCATGTCCTTCAATATTTACATCTCCTTTTGCTCCTCCTCCTGATAGAGAGAAATCTATGGAGGGCATGTGAAACTTTCCACCCTTGATATCAGGACCTTCAACATTGATTTCACGTCCAGATGATTTTATTTTAGGCAAAGATACGTCAAGTTTGGGCATTTCTAATTTTCCTCCTTTTCCTGCTTGTCCTTCAATATTTGCATCTCCTTTGGCTCCTCCTCCTGGTAGAGAGATATCTGTAGAGGGCATGTGAAACTTTCCACCTTTGACTTCAGGACCTTTAACATCGATTTCACCTGATGATTTCATTTTAGGGAAGGAAACATCTAATTTTGGCATTTCAAATTTTCCTCCTTTTCCTGCCCGTCCTTCAATATTTGCATCTCCTTTTGCTCCTCCTCCTGGTAGTGAGATATCTATAGTGGGCATGTGAAACTTTCCACCCTTGACTTCAGGACCTTTAATGTCAATTTCACCAGATGATTTCATTTTAGGCAAGGAAACATCTAATTTTGGCATTTCAAATTGTCCTCCTTTTCCTGCTTGTCCTTCAATATTTGCATCTCCTTTTGCTCCTCCTCCTGGTAGAGAGATATCTGTAGAGGGCATGTGAAACTTTCCACCTTTGACTTCAGGACCTTTAACATCGATTTCACCTGATGATTTCATTTTAGGGAAGGAAACATCTAATTTTGGCATTTCAAATTTTCCTCCTTTTCCTGCTTGTCCTTCAATATTTACATCTCCTTTTGCTCCTCCTCCTGGTAGAGAGATATCTATAGTGGGCATGTGAAACTTTCCACCCTTGACTTCAGGACCTTTAACGTCGATTTCACCTGATGATTTCATTTTAGGCAAAGATACTCAAGTTTGGGCATTTCTAATATGTTCTCCTTTTCCTGCTCCTTCTATATACATTTCTACTTATATTTCTACGCTCTCTGTTGGCTCCTCCTCGCTGCTCCTCTCCGGTAGGAGATATCTATAGTGGGCATGTGAAACTTTCCACCCTTGACTTCAGGACCTTTAATTCAATTTCACCGATGATTTCATTTTAGGCAAAGATACATCAAGTTTGGGCATTTCAAATTTCTTCCTTTTCCTGCTTGTCCTTCAATATTTGATCTCCTTTGGCTCCTCCTCCTGGTAGAGAGATATCTGTAGAGGGCATGTGAAACTTTCCACCTTTGACTTCAGGACCTTTAACATCGATTTCACCTGATGATTTCATTTTAGGGAAGGAAACATCTAATTTTGGCATTTCAAATTTTCCTCCTTTTCCTGCTCGTCCTTCAATATTTAGTCTCCTTTTGCTCCTCCTCCTGGTAGGAGATATCTATAGTGGGCATGTGAAACTTTCCACCCTTGACTTCAGGACCTTTAATGTCAATTTCACCTGATGATTTCATTTTTAGGCAAGAATACTCAAGTTTGGGCATTTCAAATTTCCCTCCTTTTCCTGCCTGTCCCTTCAATATCTATGTCTCCTTTTGCTCCTCCTCCTAGTAGAGAGATATCTATAGTAGGCATGTGAAACTTTCCACCTTTGTCTTCAGGACTTTTAACATCGATTTCACCTGATGATTTCATTTTAGGCAAAGATACATCAAGTTTTGGCATTTCAAATTTTCCTCCTTTTCCTGTTTGTCCTTCAATATTTACATCTCCCTTTGCTCCTCCTCCTGGTAGAGAGATATCTATAGTGGGCATGTGAAACTTTCCACCCTTGACTTCGGGACCTTTAACGTCGATTTCACCTGATGATTTCATTTTAGGCAAAGATACGTCAAGTTTGGGCATTTCTAATTTTCCTCCTTTTCCTGTTTGTCCTTCAATATTTACATCTCCTTCGGCTCCTCCTCCTGGTAGAGAGATATCTATAGTGGGCATGTGAAACTTTCCACCCTTGACTTCGGGACCTTTAACCTCGATTTCACCTGATGATTTCATTTTTGGCAAGGAAACGTCAAGTTTGGGCATTTCAAATTTTCCTCCTTTTCCTGATTGTCCTTCAATATTTAAATCTCCTTTGGCTCCTCCTCCTGGTAGAGCGATATCTATAGAGGGCATGTGAAACTTTCCACCTTTGACTTCAGGACCTTTAATGTCAATTTCCCCTGATGATTTCATTTTAGGCAAGGAAACATCAAATTTTGGCACTTCAAATTTTCCTCCTTCTCCTGCCTGTCCTCCAATATTTATGTCTCCTTTGGCTCCTGCTCCGGGTAGAGAGATATCGATAGTGGGCATGTGAAACTTTCCACCTTTGATTTTAGTACCTATAACATCAATTTCCCCTGATGATTTCATTTTAGGCAAAGATACGTCGAGTTTGGGCATTTCTAATTTTCCTCCTTTTCCTGATTGTCCATCAATATTTGCATCTCCTTTGGCTCCTCCTCCTGCGAGAGAGATATCTACAGAGGTCATGTGAAACTTTCCAGCTTTTATTTCAGGACCTTTAACATCAATTTCACCTCCTGATGATTTTAGTTTAGGCAAGTAAACGTCAAATTTTGGCATTTCCAATCTTCCTCCTTTTCCTGTTTGTCCTTCAATATTTACATCTCCTTTTGCTCCTCCTGGTAGAGAGAAATCTATAGAGGGCACGTGAAACTTTCCACCCTTGACTTCAGGACCTTTAACATCAATTTCACCTGATGATTTCATCTTAGGCAAGGTAACATCAAATTTTGCCATTTCAAAATGTCCTCCTTTTCCATCAATATGTTGAGTACTTTCTATTGTTCCTTTTGGTATTAAAGTGTCAAGCTTTGTACCGCCTTCGATCCTAGCTGTCTCAACATCAATTTTACCTTCTTCCAAAGTCACCTTTGGTATCAACACTTCTAATGTAGGAAGACTAATGTCCACGTCCGATGTTTCTATATTTGGCACTGCAATATCAGGTTTGGGAAGAGAAAATGACCCATCTCCAAATTTTTGTTTTGTCTCAAGGTTTAGCTTTATTGTAGTGTCTACTTTGGCCATGCTTATATTTTTTCCTTTCACATTTGTATCAGGAATTATACCTTTTTTTAATTCAGCTCCTCCCAGATTCAAATCCACATTTCCTGCTTTGATGTCACCCGTGGGCATTTTGTACTTTCTTGCCTCACCATCCATTTCATCTGAATTACAAGAAAGCCTTACCTTTGGCAGTTTGATATTTGGCATTGCCATCTTTGTATTAGACACATCTAAATTAATCTCAGGCAGTTTTGCCTCAGGATTTTGTGCCTTTCCTTTAACACTAATGTCAGGATTAGAGACCCTGACTTCAACTTTGCCCTTATGCATACTAAGATTCGACTCTGTTGATGGAGGTTTTAGTTTGGCCACTGATCCTTTTACATCAAAGTTGTCAGTAGAAGACTGTGCATCCCATTTTGACTTTTTAATTTTGGGTAAATTAATTCCAAATTTTGCACCTTTTGCGTTGCCCTTTAGCTTAGCTCCAGAGGCCTCTGCATGACCTTCGTATGTTGAAACATCACCTACAGCAGCATCCATTTCTTTCATCTTTGGAAATCTGATCTTCCTTTTCTTTCTAGAACTAGTGGTCATCCCCTCCAGCTGCCCTGATCCATCTGCAGTTGCCTTTACACCTTTTCTCATCTTGAACTTTGGGAAAACAAACTCAACATCAACAGGACTGAGCATTGATTTGCCAGGTGAACCTTCGATGTCCAGCTGTGCTCTTGCTTTTTTGTTCTCTTTCAGTCTTTTTAATCCAAATCGCCCTCCTCTCTTTTTCTTGGCTTTGAACAGTTTCACACTTTTGACACTCTGCAAGACAAAGGTAATCATTCCTTCAAGTGTTATGATTACTTAAGCTCAATGAATGCAAGTTATTAAAGATAAGTGCAGAATGGTCAAAATAATAATATTTTATAGCAATGTATCAGAATGTACCATTCTTTGCATTTTGGCCTTAGGACTTCTGAGTTCAAGATTTTGTGCACCCAGACGTATGCTGACATCACTTTCTGGCACAGTCCTCTTTAAAAAGAAGGACACTTTGTAGGGTTCTGCACACTGGAGAATTTTGAATGCGTCCTCATATTTTACATTATCAAAATACACCCTGGCGCTTAGCAGTTGATCACCTGCAATAATACACCACAAAAATTAATGACAATTTACATGAGCTGACACTAGTCCTTCATAACACATCATATCAGTATACAGAAAGACTTGAAAACGCATTTAGTATAAAAGTGTTTATTAAAGTTAATGAGATTAAGGTTGTCTCCTGTTTGTCTTCTGAACGACATGGGCCTAAAGAGTCTTTATAATGTATTTGACATCATACTTTGTAATGTAAAATACAGTCCCTTGGTACCTTTCTGTAAGCTGAGGTGCTTGGCTGCTGGGGAGTCTTTCAAGACGTCTTTGATGAAGATGCCTTGCTCCCCTCCACCCACCACACTATAACCACTTGCCCCAACCTCGGCCTGTGTTTCAACAACCACTTCCACAAGCTCTGACAAACGATTTTCCTTCTCTATCTGTAATAAAGACATGTATTCATAAAATAAATGCATTTAATGATGGTAAAGATGGGAAAAAAGGCCATTTTAATTAGAAAACTGCAAAACATAAACAATTTTGGCCAAAAATTGTAAATCAAGTTAATGTATTTTTAAACTGGACTGTGTCCAAAATAGCCGCCACACCTTTTTATAGTCCACTATTTGAGAGGAAAGCCGTTGACTGAAACCGGTGAATGAAACCGTTATTGAGTGCACTCATGCAACCAAGATGTATCTATCAATTGTCTGCTAGACCACTACACATTCAAATTTACATGTTTCATTCACTCAGTGAAGTAGCCTACTGTAGGAAATACTGAATGAGGGTGTAAAGGGGTGATTTCAGACACAGCACTGGTCTTAGCCTAACACTAAAGCATTCATTCCAGATTGTTTTCAGAGATCAATTTTTACATCGGCATAAACATTGCCTTTCAAAAAGGCTCTTAAAACATCCAGATTATGCAACATTACCTCACTATTACTGTCCTTCTTTGAGTTTTCCTCCATGTCGGTGACTGTGGAGTTGATTTCTCTAAGATGGTTTCTCTTCTCACTCAAAACTCGTTTTAGTTCAGCATGGAGCTCTTCCTTTTGAATCTTGCAAAAGATTTTTAAGATAAGGATTTTAAAGGTCTTTGGTTAGGTGAATGAAAGCAACCAAACTTTCCATACTGTACAAAACTATGAGATCGCAAAAAATCCATGTTTCTGTAATGTTTTTAGTACTTTAGCTCATGTATTGTTTGAAATTGAGTTGCATGCTCACAATTCTCTCTGGACTGTCTTGTTCTTCTGCAGAGATGTTGTGGTGTTGAGTAAGATGAGGTCCAAAGGGAGGCCTTTCTGAGGGGGGAGATCGCCTTTTGTTGTTTACCTGTTCATAAAGAGACAAACAAGGATGAATAGAATGCAAAACCATGTCCTGTTGTTTTTGAGGTGTTTTTTTGTGGTTTAGACAGGTATCTACCTACAGGTGAATCTGTGGCTTCTGGGTTTCCATGACTATCCTCTCTGTCAGAGTCTGAAAATAGAGGAGGTTTACAAGATCAGACTCAGGAGCATTGTAAGACTTGTTAGACTAAAATCACTGCATTCAAAAATGTAATATGCCACAGTATCCGATATAGAAATGGGTAGTTGGCGAATAAATCATACATGGTGTTATATAGCAAAATGTAGAAAACAAACTGTTAATATTACATTGTTTTGTATTATTAATCATGTAAAATAGCATGAAAGATTTATCTTCATTGTTAGTTTTTTCTACATTTTTGCAGTCACACCATAGGACTAATTTGCATAATAGTCAGTCAACTACCCAAACAGACACACTATAGAAGATACAGTATATTTATTTTTTCCAATTTATTAATGACTGCAGATGATGAACTACTTCTAACTACATCCAACTAAGCCTGTTCTTTTTTCTTTTTTCTTTTTTCAAAAGTACCTGAATGTGTTAGTTCATCAACTATGATAGATCAGGATTATAAAATAGTTTTGTTTCCTTGATGCTGATTGGTCAATAGCTGTGATTTATTTACCCAACATTTCACAAGGATGATATTTGTATCCATGGTTGATCATTGTTTTTTTATCATAATAGTATAATCTTTAAAAACCTTGTGTCATTGATATTTCTAATATACTGTAACTATTATTATATTACATTATGGCTTAAATAATATATATATATATATTTATCAAGTTATTATGATATAATCTTCATAAGTCTCCAGCATTAGCACACACCAGCCTCATTGCATGTGATTTTTATCTATGAGGCTGACAGAAAGTCCTGCTCTTCTCTCCTATCACGCCATATAAAAAGTTACTAGCAGGTTACTAGGCCTGCAAACGGTGTCCTCTCTCAATCTGCATGTTTCTCATTCTTCATGCAGTGGTGGTGTCTGGTATCTGTGCCTGCCATGACATAACGCATAACCAGCATGCAGAAATGTGTACTAGCGAGCAGTACACATGAGCTCTAATGGGCTCAGACACCCACGCCGAGTAACCTGTTACACAAGACAGACGCACAACACAGAGCTAGCAGGTGTCCTTTTATCATGCTGTGCCAACAGTTTTTCTTTTTTCAGGCACATCTCATAAAAACCTGGGCACAGATCCATCACAGATCTTGAGAGTGAAAGTTTATTAAGCGTATTGTGACAGAGGTGCATTTTATTGCTCAGAGGTTGCTCGTTTATAGCCAACCAAATGTTATTTGTCTCAAATATGCCTCCAGTGTTTTGTCTTAAAATTCCTGACAGGATTTCTAAAATCATTGACTTATACTAACATAGCATAGCTCAGTTAATTTGGTATTGGAAAATCAATGGAGCTCACTCGCAGCAATACATTCCCTGAATGCAACCGCAAGTCTGACAGGGAAAAGTTGACATCAGGTAAGTTCTAAGTGCTGGCATACGTTTATGTATTCATATATATATGAATATTTATATATATATACTGTATGTGTATGTGATTGAAGGAAACAGCTGTACTCTAGACATGCTCTGTGTCGAGAGGAGGGAGCAGAATGCTGGAACGGTGCTGATCTTTATATAAACACATGCTGCCCTGACCTACATCTGCTTCTGTAACAACTGCACTATCAACACCAGCGCTGCAGAGGTCACAGACAAGCCAGACTTCAGGTGAAGACTGCATCTGTATTAGTGACTGATATCTGATGTACCTGTCTTTTCCAAGTGATTTAAAAAGCATCCATTAAATGTCAAGTGTACATGGAAACTCATCCAATAGTACAAATCATTAAGTTGTTGAAAACACCCGAAATGTATTTATTACAGTAAAGACAGAAAATTATTTGAAAATGATAATAATAGCATAATATGAAAAATAGTATTAAAGAATGGAGAATATGTATGTAGATATGTCTAAACATTGACTAGTAGTGTATGGACATGCGTAGACCTTTTGAAACACTCTTGCACAAAAATGCAATACAAATTGAATTTTTCTCACATTCACACCAAACACGTCAACCTGCACTGTTCAGTTACATCCCATTGAACGCACAAGCCGGTCATTTACATGGGACAGTGGAGGATAGAGACGTAATTCTATTGTGGTTGATTCAATATAGTCACAAGATCATTTGCTATGAGAATAGACACATTGCAGCTATGACAGCTATACCGTTCCTCGCATGTGTATCTGTTCATTCCGGAGGAATGACACCAGAATAAAATGTCACAAGATAGAAAAGTCCAGAATAAACATACTACGATGAATGGATGAATGCTATGATGCTTCACAAAAATAGCCTGAAAGATTTCTGACATTTCTGTGGTCTTCAGAAAGAGAACTCCATTAAACTATTTCATGGACATAAGATTATAAAAATAAATGATAAAAAAGACATTGGTATGGTTAAAATAATCTTTTTTCCAATTTTGTTTGCCTCACAGGAGATACAAATGCAGCGTCTCCTGAGGGTGTGTGAGGTCAAGGAGGAAATGCCTCCCTTCAAACAGGAAACTGGAATATTTCTTAGGATAATATAAACACCAAACATCAATTCTGAGAGAAAACAAATACAGGCCACCAGAACGACATCACATTGGGAAGACATGATCACCTGTTTCCTTTGGGCCTTCATATTATACCACATTATGCAATTTGGATAAAAATAAATAAATATCAAAAATATATATACACCTACTAGACCAAATCTTAGTTTATTGTAATTCATAATATAGTTGTATTGTATTAAATGCAGTTGAAATATTTATTTAGTGGGTATTTATGTCATTTTAATAGGGCTGTCAAACGATTAATCGTGATTAATCGAATCCCGAATATTAGTCTGTGTTAACATAATATATGTCTGTGTACTGTGCATATTCAAAAAGTTATTATTATTGAAGATTTTAATATGAACATTTCATCAAATTTACCCAATTCCAGATTATTTTATCCATACAACATGCATTCAATTTACAGCCAGTAATGTATTTAAATAACTTTTTTCCACTGGGCTGACACACTATTAGTAAACTGATAAAGGCATTATAAGATGTGTTCTCTGTGTACCTCGTCTTCCAAACAGAATCTTACAGGCGTGCAGGACTCAAACTAGTTTAAATGTTTTTCATATATTACTGGCATTGTAACCTATCTTTAGCGCCATCAACAAGTCCACATACCCTGGCCCATTCCTCGGTGCGATGGGTGTCCCATCAGCACATCTCACTCTTTAAACGTGCCAGGAATGCCACTAGTATCACACACAGACATTATTCCCATACTAGTGCTGGGAGGAGCGAATTTCGGGATATCCATTTCAATCAAGAACATGAAATACACATGTAGAGTTTTTCAAAACATATCAAACATCATATGGCACAATCTCATGAGAATTTAGCAATGGTTTAAAGTGCAGCAGAAACCATCCATTCAAAATCTTTTCAACAGTTTTAAAAGTAATTCAGATTAGCATTGAATAAATAATTCATTCTTGAATAATCAAATACAGAATTACTTGACTGCAGAATCGTTTGTTTTGCTTCTGGTCCCATACTATACGGGTCCTGTTTTTAACTTGTGGAATTATGCAGCATTTAATCACATGGTGCTATCTCAACTATGGCATTTCAGGCCCTGGACACACAGTAGAGTGAGACTCTGATCTTGTGACCCGACTGCAGCTGTTGCAACTGCGTTAAAGTAATATAAGGCTCAGCAGACACACACACACACACACACGCACGCACGCACACACACACACACACACACACACACACACACACACACACACACACACACACACACACACNCACACACACACACACACACACACACACGCACACACACACGCACACACACACACACACGCACACACACACACACACACACAACTGCACTTTCACATTTCAATGTGTGTGTGACAGTAGTAATGTGCGTGAGAACATTAAGATGCTCATAAACTTCAAAACGGTGTGAAAATGTTCAGCCTCATCATCATTAATATCTGAGTTTCATCTAACTGTAACTATTTTGCTTCCTCAATTTTTTATTTAAAAATTACATTTTTAAAGGATTTATAGTTTAATCATGTAAATTCATCTGACTGTTTAAAATGTTGGCAAGTGGTGAATTGCAGTAATTTATAAGAAGTTGGAAATAATTTTATGAGTTGAAATGATGTAAAAATATATGCTTACATACTGTACAAGTTACAGCAACTTATAACTAGGCAAAATTTTTAAGTACAATTGACTTGTGAAGCCAAAAATTTAAGGCAGCAAAAGATTGAACAAATATAATGTATGAACATGTAAAATACTGAACAGAAGTTGTTTTTGCACTGCACTACTTACATTCATATGCTGTATTCAGTTTGTAAACTAACGGTACTGTTTAGCGTGTTGACAAAATGTTTATATGCTCTCCTACTTGTAAGTCCCTTTGGATAAAAGTGTCTGCCAAATGAATAAATGTATTCAAATCTTCTTTTTACAGAAAGCTACTGTTTATTCTACTCTTAGGTACCCTTTAAATGTTCTCTGCCGAAAGCATACACAGATGTAATAAAATGTGCATGTCAGAATCTGATATGTTCATGAACTCTGACACAAAGCAAGTAAGAACAATGTTAAACAGAACATACTGAGAAAATACTTACCTTTATTTATTGATTCCCTGTTCAGTTAGGATCTCTGTCAGTTATTCCCTCAGTGACAAACTCTCCCCCACTCACAGCAAGTTTATTTTCTGACTGACCCGCACTGACAGGAGAATTTGCAGTAGTATTATGGGCTCTGTCAGGGGAGGCGGTCAGCACGCCATTGGATAAAACCACTGGCATGCATGTCCCGTATACAGAGACTGAGAGAGTGGCAGGGCAGGAGAGGTGAGAGGTCTAATTTGCAGTATCGACAAACAAACACAAATAACAGAAAGAAGCTTTTGTGTCATGGGTTCTGTAGAGCGTACTAAACTCGACACTAACTGAAAACATCTCAACATTTGGAAAAGTTGTTTGAAAATATTTTGGCCCCCAAAGCCAAAAATACAACAGAAAGTTATGCTTTTATTTTTAGGCTAAATTATAGCTTCATTTTTTGGGGGGTCTGGCAGCTGTTCTCAGGCTTCATACCCAAATATTCTAGCTGAGGATAGTGCTGGCACTAGGGGTTTTCTGTCCAGTCGCAGTGAGTCTGTATTTGGGTCGCCCATCTTGAAGCTAAGCTGGGGTGCTGCCTAAATGACTGAACGGGTCACAAAAGATTCATTAGCTTTACTGCGGGATATGCAGGTGGATCGACTCAAAATAGCACTTGAAGCTTCCAGTCAGCTACTCACAGGTGTCAAAGGTTAAAGCGTTCACATTGTTGTGATTCTGTTGATGTTTAAATACATAAAAGTAGACTTTAGACAAGCATAATGGATAAAGCTTAGATTAAGCATATAGAGGTGTGAATGAAGTGCAGCAACTTCCCTGGCACAAAGTGAGGTGTCGAGTTTAACTAACACATCTATCAGCAGAATAGCCTGATCTGAAGCAGAAAGATGGACATAGATGTCACGTGACAGTGATGTATTAAAATATCGACATGTGATCACATGACATCAACAAAGCAAACCATACAGTATGCATAACATCAATCATTCTATAAAAATACACAGTAAGTGCCATAAAGACAGTATGATTTTTTATTTTTATATTTGCTGTCATGACAGGCATTTTATTAAACGAATAATAAGAATAAGAATTATTATTATCATTGTTGTTGTTGTTATTATTATTACTCCAGCAACAACAATAAAAAGTATTTAATTAATAATCAATTTAACACCAACAACATTACAAATTAATAAATAAAATAAAAAAATTAAATAACAATAATAATTGATATTATTATAATAAAAATAACACATATTTTTGTTTAAATTTTTTAATAATTAACACTGCATTGTCAAAGTTGACGAGCTGTTTTTAATACTCTTTATTGATTAAATACTTGTAAAACCTAAAAACAATTATGTAGGGTAATCAATAGTTTTGATTTATGAAAAAAAGTCATGAAATAATGAGAGTGACAAGGTTTTTGTCCGACAGCAACAATATAAAATATGATACATTCTTGAAAGTCTTTAACATTGATTGATGCACAGAGATCCTGTTAAGCATCATAAAATTACAGAAATCCAATCATTTAAAATCCAACACAAGCAAAAACAGATTTGACATACTTCCCAGATAGAACATAAACTTTTTAAAATATGCACCTGTGATCTTAACAATGCTCATAAACTTCTCTCACAACCTTGACCTCTCATCTTGAATAATTTATAACTGACACCCCTGACAGCCAAAGGCAAGAATGGGTTTGATTTAGCAAAAGAGGTCAGAATGAAGAACACTAAGAACTTCTGGTCTGAATACAAAGATAGGCATCACAATCCAGCATTAAATGAGTGTAAATATGCATAAAATGTCAGCAAACCCACCTGCATTGGAAGAGGGTGTCCAGGTGACACGGAAAATCCCCCGTAGACACTCACACATGGCAGAGGACGTGAAGTCGAGCGCTTATACTGAACATGCATTACATACACGGATGTCACAGGTGAGTTGTTGGGCTGGGTCTCTTCCTGAATAACGCGAGCGGTTCGGTTCCAGCTAGCATGAAGGAAAGAAGATCACTGACAGGGGAAAAACATACAGGAGGTGAAAGCGATAGAAACCAAGTTTCTTTTGGGGGGGGAGGTAGGTGTTCTGTGGTGAATGAGAGTATGGGATCATGGGTGGAGAAAAAGAGATGGACAGGGCGACAGAATGTTGAAATAGGCAGCCCAGAGAGTCAGCAGTTTACGGGTCCCTGACTAAAGCTCCTGTCTCTTGTTCACCAGCGCTGTGGCTTTAGTTCTGGCCCAGTAAGGCCTTGTTTGGAGGCTTAGTGACAAATAGACATCAACGCTTCTGTCAGACAGAGCTCAACCGCATCCACAACATAATTAAAAGAGAAACACATTCCCTGACTCACACCGGCACAAACAGATCCAAACAGGCATCAGGCCCTATCAGCCTCGGCACTTGTGTAACTGTGAGTAAATACTCACATTTATGAAAAATGTATACAGCTCTGGATAAATGAAGAGACCACTCTGATTTTGCCTTGGTGGTCATTCCATTCCAGTGTCTGTTGAATTTCCACAGAATCAAACCTCAGGAGTGACGAAAAGTCATCCATCAGCAATGAGAAAATACAAAGACACGTGGGATCAGGGTTATTCCACTAAGTATTTGATGTTCTTAACTCATCAATATTAAACGTATTAATATTGTGTTGTTTAAAATCTGCACTTATTTTCCTTGCAGTATTCAAAGTCTGATATATTTGTTATTATGACCAGTTCATTTCTCTAGTTCACAGAATGAAAGAAAAACATATAATTACACTTAAAACTAAACATCATATATAGTTAATTTTAAAAATGAAAATGATTGAAAATGATTGAGAGTGGTCTTTAAATTTTTAGATTTCTTGTTGGCTCAAAGCAGCTTTGTAATAGTTCAAGTAAAGCACAGTTTATTTTCTGGACAAAGGAACTCTAAGAAGCGGTTTCCTTGTCAGGGACTAACTAAAGCTAGGACTTAGTTAAGTATACACTTCAGTCATTTTTTCAAACATGCCTTACAAAAAACATTACTTCTGTGCATTTTGAGACAAAACAATGGCACTGGTGTATTTTAAGATACGTCAGTGCAAACTCTAACATTTATTTAGTCTAGAACTAGTCTTAAGCCCTTTCTGAAAAACCGCCCGCTTATTTTTATAATCTTTTTTATTGCAATGTAAGAAGTTCCACTCTCCAAAACAGCATGTTTGGAGTTTGATTGGATAATAAGAACAAATAACTGGCCATTGTGGCCAAAGCGCTCCGTTTGACTTTTCCTAGATCTTCTACTCTTCCCTGTCGAACCCGGAAGCTAACCTTACCCACTGAACCATTTCTGAATTTGAATTTGAATCTGAATTTGAATCTGAATTTCTGCGTTTTGAATTTGAATTTCTGCGTTTTGAATTGTTCTATATTCAATTTAAGAAATTTAATATTAAATATTCATATTAAAATATTAAAAATCAAATTCAGAACTATATTGAATGTCAGGAAATATTCAATTTTGTGCAATTACACTTATTTAAAATTCAGATTTACAAAATTCAAATTCAGATTGTTTTGTCATATTTCTGGCTCCATAACTATGCACTACTTAGTGGTTGTCCTGCTTCATCAATAAACAAACTACAGTTAGTTCAGAATGCAGCTGCCAGAGTTCTAACCAGGTCCAGAAAATACGATCACATAACCCCAATGTTATCAACCCTTCACTGGTTACCCATTAATTATCGTATTGACTTTAAAGTTCTTTAAATTACTTATAAAGCCTTAAACTGTTTAGCCCCTTCCTACATAACAGAGCTTCTTCCACACTACAACCCATCACGCTCTCTAAGATCTCAAAACTCCAGACTTTTGATAACACCTAGAATAACTAAATCCACCAAAGGGGGCGGAGCTTTCTCATACGTAGCACCTAAACTCTGGAATAGCCTTCCCGATACTATTCGAGGGTCAGACGCACTCTCCCAATTTAAATCTAGATTAAAGACACGTCTTTTCAGCCAAGCTTTCACTTAATACATAGTTAATGAACAGCAGCTACGCTAATTATTCTCTTTCTGCCCTCGTCGAGAGATTCCGCCAGGCCCAGATGAACGTCATATGCCCATCCCCAACTAGAGATTACGCCAGCTACATCTGAAAATCCCATGCCATCCTCCTGCGAGAGCCTGCGGACTGACTGACCATCCCAGCTCCATCCAAGGCAATTCCATCACCACCCAAGAGAAAAGTGACCATCTGACCATCCCAGCTCAGACAATTCCATCCCCAACCGAGAGCAAAGACGGACTACTTGTCACATTAATGCTAAATTTACAATACATCACATGACAGCAGTTTGATGTAGCTGCACTCAGTGACTTGATTGGAGGTTGCTGGGTGGGTGTTTGTAGGGAGTAGGGGGGCTTGTTGGTTGTGGTTTGGGGTGTTTCATTTGTTGGGACTGTGTGGGTCTGGTCTGGTTGGTCTTGTTTTGTGGTCGATGTCGGACAACAGAGGAATAAAGTTAATTATGCCATTACTATTTTTCCCTGGTTGTTCCTCTGTTGTCTGTTGTTGATCGCGGAATGGGACCGGGTTGGACCTGCACGGTTTCAGCAGGTGGGGCTTTCCTGGGTCGCGGCTGGTGGGCTCTCCCTGTTCTTCGTGGACGTTGCTCGGTGGCTTTGGTCTGGGTTACTGAGTGCAGCTATGACACGTCAGAGGAGATCTGGCCCTCCCGGCTGAGCCTGGTTTCTCCCGAGGTTTTTTTTTCTCCATTTATTCATCATTGGAGTTTGGGTTCCTCGCCACAGCAGTGCAGTGTTGGCTTGTTCACCGGGAGACTGCATTTATTTATTTATTCATTAGATATTATTTATTATAATGATCTTGCTTGGTCTATAAACACCATGCACTGTGCAGTGTTTTACCTTTCTGTGTTTTTCTTATTTGCTCCTGTAAATCTGCTTTGGAACAATGCACATTGTGAAAAGCGCTATATAAATAAAATTGCATTGAAAATGATAGTTCAACCAATAATGAACATTCTGTCATCATTTACTACCCCCTTTGCAATTTCAAACCGGTATGACTTTCTTTCTTCTGCAGAACATAAAAGAAGATATTTTGAAGAAATATTGGTAACCGAACAACAGGGGTACCCATTCACTTTTATTGTACCGGTACCGGGTACCGTCGTTGTTCGGTTCCCAATATTCTTTAAAATATCTTCTGTTGTCTTCTGCAGAAGAAAGTCATAGGTTGACAAGATGGTGAGTAAAGGATAACAGAATTTTCATTTTTGGGTGAAGTGAACTATACCTAATCACCTTTACCTTTCGGCCTTTGTTTAGGCTTTGCTCCACACTCCTTTACATATTCAACATTAAACCATTAATGATTGTATAAATGCAATTTATTTAACAGGAAAACTTGTTTACAGTTGTAATGGCACAGAGAGACTGTACAAAACATGTACAATTCAAGAGCAGTGTGTACTTGTTGCCATGAATTCGAAATTCATGTGCAGCTAAATCAGCAGTGTGTACTTGTTGCCACTGGCTGTGCAATAGTGGTAATGTAACATAAAATGGCTTTAAAATGTTATGTAGCCTACTTGGTGATGTTCATGACTAAACACAGGCATGAATAATATTTCAAATAAAAAACTGTTGAGATAACTACAAATAACTCGCCTAAAAATAAAAATTCTGCCATCATTTACACATCCTAAAGTAAAGAAAAACTTCATGACCTTCTTCCTTAAAACACAGAAGGCAGAATGTTAAGAGACCAAAAGCCTACATCACTGCTCAGTTTCGTCGTCTCTGTTTACTTACAATAAAGCAAGGGTGACTGAGGCAGACAGTCCCTATAACATCTTTTACGGGTGGTGAACAAAATGGAAAAAATAAGTGAGTAAATGATGATAGAAATTTCATTTTTGGCTAACTTATCCCTTTCACAGATGCAAGGCAGCATAAAGAAATCATTAAATACAAAAAAGAAACCTGCAATCAACACTATTTGAAATCAAAGATAACATTCTGAATGATGTTTAAGATGAGGCTTAGGATGAAATACTTAGGAAAAGTGTTTCTGTGAAGAGGTATGGCATGCTTTCCTGTAGCTCAGTGGTAAGAGCATGGTGTTAACACCAAGGTCGTGGGTTCGATCCCAGGTTATTGCACATACTTAGAAACAACATGTATAGGATAATGCAATGCATGTCGCTTAAAGCGTCTGCCAAATGCATAAATGTAAATATAAATGTCAGTTAAGAATCGTGCAAATCACAATGTGCAAATGTATGTAAATTCAACAGGCATAAAGTACAAATGGAAGCGTAATTCCTCTGAGGAGACGATACAAATAGTTATCAATGAAAAAATGATATCCCTGTTCTATGTACCTGTGCGTTTAGACCCCAGAACAATGGAGCAGTATTCAGTAATGATTTGCACAGCACAAAGGCAAGAGTGCAAGGCAAATACCAAAACTAACAAACATCTTTGTGATTGGTATTGTGGTTGATTTCTCTGCTGTATGAAGAGTCCCAGTCTCTCTCAAATACTGCCTGTAGCTGTTCCTGTACTGTAGGGCTTGTTGTCTGGGCTGAAGTCTGGTTTACCAATAATGCAGAGCCAGCGGTGTTCACAAAGTAGTCACCTGACCAATTAGAGGTACCTGAAAACACACAGGCAGTATACACGTGTATCATTTGAAAAATATATATATAAAAAAGACACATATAATTAAAGGCAATATGGACATAAAAGGATTAACTTCAAAGACGTGTGTTGTGTTTATGTAAGTTACAGAAAAGCAAAACCTGGAATAAAAATAGAACAACAAAAACTAAGTAAAACTAAAACAGTGGCATACCTATATAAGCAACCCGGTCTGTGACCATGTACTTGTTATGGTTGACTCTGGCATATGGAATTCCCTTCTGTCGCGGGTTGGACGGGACAGTAAAAATTTTCTGTGGAAAAAGTGTTATTAGTGAACTAAATTTGTGTCCATACAATGGAAGTCAATGGGGTTCAATGATGTTACCAACGTTCTTCAAAATATCTTTTGTGTTCTGCAGATGAAAGAAAGTCATACGGGTTTGGAATGACACAAATATAAGTAAATGACGAAAGAATTTTCATTTTTGGGTGAATTAATAATTTAAGCTGCACACTACCCAGGGAATGATGACAAAACTCAAACACTACTTCTCGCAGAACCTGAATAACACGATGTTCCAGGGAACAACGCCTCTCGACTGGACAGACAGACGGACACTCACCACCTGAACATCCAGCTTGTTGTTTTCTCTTAAGGAAGCGAGTGAGCGAAGGAAAGGGAACATGATTGGATTTGTGCTTTGTATGTACAATGTACATGTACAATTCATACTAGGCCAAGTACATTAAATAATTACTACAACAACAAAAAATACAGTACAGAGGGTTTACAATGACAATATAAGAGTGTCTACTAAAATCACTTTGGTTTTTAACACAGAAATTGCATATTCATCCTTTTTTAGTACATTTCTTTAACACCTGATCAAATAAATAACTATTATTTTACTATCTATAAGCATCCACTTTCATTTTTTACATTAAGTCTTCTTGTCCATTTTCACTGGGCGCCCCCTGAAATGAAAGGAAAAAGATTATATGAAAGGAGGCAAAAACGTAATTAATTTCAGTATAGGAAAAAATATATCTGACACTCAAAATAAACAAATGCATAAAACCTCCTATCGTGAGGGAAGTTCCACCATAGACAGCCAATTTAGATTGCGATCTCATCATTTTTGGGGTGTACAACCACAATCACACCTCCACCCTATGTCCCCATGGGTGGTGTACACACCCACTCTCTCTAGGACACGCACGCACGCACACTCGTGTTGTAGAGAGGGTCCCAGCGTCAGAGTTCATGAGCCTGGAAGCCAGGCACTCTGCAGGGTCTGGGGTCTCCACTGAATTACTGTCTGCACCCTCGTCACCACACCAGCCCACTGACAGGGCAAGATGGTAATTAAAGTGCAAGAGATGACGCATTCACACAGGCCTAAATCAGTCTATAGAAACCGAACTGTTTTTCCAACCATTTCATTAAACAGTTTAATGTTAACCCAAATGATTCAGACTTTCTATACTAATCTTATTTATGGGCGTACATTTGTCAGCATATTTTACAAATGCTTTGAATGTGGTTTATTCAATCAGAATGACTAGAGTCTCTGTTTGCTAATACAAGTAATACAGCTTTGGTTCTTTCCTTTTAACTCAGACGTGCAGTAATGTCAAGCAGTTTGGCACTGATAATATGAGACTGATGAGGATGAAGATGCGATGAAAAGTCATACTGGTCACTTGTGACTTATAATGGTTGTATGACAGTCTATAATGAATATTTGCTTTGTTTGTGCGGAAACTTTAGGCCGTCCACAGCAGATGAGCGTCTGATGGAATCACACATCTCTTGTTTTAAAGGAATAGTTCACCTTCAAAATGACATTTCACTATTTACACGACCTCTTGTCATTTAAAACCTGAATGACTTTCTTATTTCTGCAGAACACAAAATAAGACCTTTTTAAAAACGGAAAACAGAAACCATTGGTCCCCATTGACTTGCATTGGTTTTGTGCACATACAATAGAAGTCAATGGAGACCAACAATTTTTGGCAACCAACATTTTTCAAAATACCTTCTTTTGTTTTGCAGGATAAAGAAAATCACACAGGTTTAAAATGTCAACAGGGTGATTAAATGATGACAGAATTTTCATTTTAAAGGTGAGCTATTCCTTTCACTACACCAAATGAAAAACAAAACACACTGTGAGTGAACCTGTGAGTTTTATGCGGTCATGTTCCAAAACTATCAACGAAACAGACTATAAAAATGGCAAGCAACTGTTAAATGTGATGTCCGGCCTATTACGAAGACTAAGACAGATGATCTCTGAGACACACTGCTCTTGTCTATAAACAGGTCATACTTGCACTCCACTGACCCTGAGCTGCCATGGCAGTGCCCAGCCTAAGACACACCCTGACAATGGGCACGTTGTCAGGGTGTGTACCATATACACAGGGGTGGGTAGTGGTTAACAGACAAACATGTTCAGTCCTGTTACATACAAAGAATGCACACTTTTTAGTATCTGAAAGTTCTTTGAAACTATATACAGTATATATATATATATGAATATTAAATAAAGTGCATATTAAATAAGTAAGAATACATTCAATAATAAATGATTAAAATGATCAAAAAGTTTCTAAACTGTATTACTGTAAAAACGGCTGACAATCCAATAAATAGCCATAAACAGTAGAATACATTTTAGCACATATTTTATATAGTTGTTTTCGTTTGACATAATTCAACTAAAAAAAAACGTTCAAAACGGATGTTTAGTCAGAAAACTGATGGTTACTGGACTATGACCTACTTTTGTCCAGCGCAATAACAATGGTAACAGTAAAGCTTTTTATACATGTACAGAAGAAATAGAAAACGCACGCACAGAAAAATATTCAACACCGTGAATCTGCCCATATAAAATAACTATAAAACCATGTTTAAGCCTTTTATTGTCGGTAGTGTAGATTACTGCCATCTGGTGTAAACAAAATCTTGATGAGTTTAGAGAAAAAATACGTCATTATCTTTTTAAAACACTACGTATTAATAATATACACAATGTTTACCATGAGACTGACTTTAAAAAGATACAAAATGCATGTTGTATTTCGTCTTCACAGACAAAAAATAATTAAAACAAGAGTAAAAACCAACAAGTGTCTTATGGCCAAAATGCAGGCAATGATTTTCTAACCACTGTGTTATTTCTATTATCTGGCTACTAAAGACACACAGTTTATATCTGTATTTATTTAACAGCATTGAAGTATATGAATGTTCTAGTTCTTCTGCCGAACAGCATCGACTCTATCGTCCGCTGTTGATGCGAGTTATCATTGTAGGATCGTCAGCTATGAATGAACTCACTGCACCATCACCGAAATTTACTGAAGCGCTTCATTTCAAAAGAAATACAAAGAAATAAAACACTTAAGACAAAATATATATTGTAACAGAAAGACACTCACCGCCATGTTCGTTTCATTGTTGCACGAGTAACGCTCCGCCTCCAACAAAAATCACTGCCAGCACAGCGTTATTATATTTTCACACCCGGATTGCCACAAGTCCCGCCCTTGATCCGATTACTGCGTGCTGTGGCTGGTAAGGTTCTGTGAACGACGTATCAACTGTCAAATCACAGCTAAGGGAAAACGTCCATTAGCAAATCGTTCTGCAGGAGGCGGGACATAACGGAGAAAACTAACGCAGAGTTCACGAGAGATATCCATTTATGGGAAAGATGCCAGTATAGTATAATAGCATAAAAGAGGACAGGTTATTATAAAAATGATAACAAATTCGAAATCAATCAGTATTGTATCGGTATAATTACCTGCTAATAGATTATTTATTAATATATTAACGTCATTTATTACATTTTGTAATGACGAAGAAACGATACAATTTGTAAATGTTCTTATAAATGCTGTAGCCTACGTGTTATCCAAATACAGTAGTATCAGTGTATTCACAAATCAATGTTGTTTTTCCCGCTTCTGCATGTTTTCTTTTTCCTTGTTTTTTACTGTATATCTCGTGTGTCCACTGTTGGTTTTGAAATGTATTTTCTGTAAAGCTGTGTGCAAAGATGCAAAATTGTATTGCTATAAAACAACATTTAATTGAAAATGAATAAAAAAGTTGAAATCCAAAATGACATTTGAATGTAGTTGACATACTCAATGTAGCCTATAGTAGTCCTTGTTTATTCAAAACGTGCAGCAGTTTATCAATTCAAACAACACAAACTAAAAAGAATCTAGGTTTAAATGCCCCCTTAATGTACAAATGTTCCACAGCAGGACAATATAATGCACAACATGTGAGATTTGAGATACAAGTTAAAACATGCAGATCCCTCATGAATTTATTATTCATCCTCATCACACATTATAAAATTCCCTGGCGTCGAAATTCATGTGCAGCTAAATCAGCAGTGTGTACTTGTTGCCACTGGCTGTGCAATAGTGGTAATGTAACATAAAATGGCTTTAAAATGTTATGTAGCCTACTTGGTGATGTTCATGACTAAACACAGGCATGAATAATATTTCAAATAAAAAACTGTTGAGATAACTACAAATAACTCGCCTAAAAATAAAAATTCTGCCATCATTTACACATCCTAAAGTAAAGAAAAACTTCATGACCTTCTTCCTTAAAACACAGAAGGCAGAATGTTAAGAGACCAAAAGCCTACATCACTGCTCAGTTTCGTCGTCTCTGTTTACTTACAATAAAGCAAGGGTGACTGAGGCAGACAGTCCCTATAACATCTTTTACGGGTGGTGAACAAAATGGAAAAAATAAGTGAGTAAATGATGATAGAAATTTCATTTTTGGCTAACTTATCCCTTTCACAGATGCAAGGCAGCATAAAGAAATCATTAAATACAAAAAAGAAACCTGCAATCAACACTATTTGAAATCAAAGATAACATTCTGAATGATGTTTAAGATGAGGCTTAGGATGAAATACTTAGGAAAAGTGTTTCTGTGAAGAGGTATGGCATGCTTTCCTGTAGCTCAGTGGTAAGAGCATGGTGTTAACACCAAGGTCGTGGGTTCGATCCCAGGTTATTGCACATACTTAGAAACAACATGTATAGGATAATGCAATGCATGTCGCTTAAAGCGTCTGCCAAATGCATAAATGTAAATATAAATGTCAGTTAAGAATCGTGCAAATCACAATGTGCAAATGTATGTAAATTCAACAGGCATAAAGTACAAATGGAAGCGTAATTCCTCTGAGGAGACGATACAAATAGTTATCAATGAAAAAATGATATCCCTGTTCTATGTACCTGTGCGTTTAGACCCCAGAACAATGGAGCAGTATTCAGTAATGATTTGCACAGCACAAAGGCAAGAGTGCAAGGCAAATACCAAAACTAACAAACATCTTTGTGATTGGTATTGTGGTTGATTTCTCTGCTGTATGAAGAGTCCCAGTCTCTCTCAAATACTGCCTGTAGCTGTTCCTGTACTGTAGGGCTTGTTGTCTGGGCTGAAGTCTGGTTTACCAATAATGCAGAGCCAGCGGTGTTCACAAAGTAGTCACCTGACCAATTAGAGGTACCTGAAAACACACAGGCAGTATACACGTGTATCATTTGAAAAATATATATATAAAAAAGACACATATAATTAAAGGCAATATGGACATAAAAGGATTAACTTCAAAGACGTGTGTTGTGTTTATGTAAGTTACAGAAAAGCAAAACCTGGAATAAAAATAGAACAACAAAAACTAAGTAAAACTAAAACAGTGGCATACCTATATAAGCAACCCGGTCTGTGACCATGTACTTGTTATGGTTGACTCTGGCATATGGAATTCCCTTCTGTCGCGGGTTGGACGGGACAGTAAAAATTTTCTGTGGAAAAAGTGTTATTAGTGAACTAAATTTGTGTCCATACAATGGAAGTCAATGGGGTTCAATGATGTTACCAACGTTCTTCAAAATATCTTTTGTGTTCTGCAGATGAAAGAAAGTCATACGGGTTTGGAATGACACAAATATAAGTAAATGACGAAAGAATTTTCATTTTTGGGTGAATTAATAATTTAAGCTGCACACTACCCAGGGAATGATGACAAAACTCAAACACTACTTCTCGCAGAACCTGAATAACACGATGTTCCAGGGAACAACGCCTCTCGACTGGACAGACAGACGGACACTCACCACCTGAACATCCAGCTTGTTGTTTTCTCTTAAGGAAGCGAGTGAGCGAAGGAAAGGGAACATGATTGGATTTGTGCTTTCCCAGCAACTGATCAGCAGACGCACACGAATCTTACGCTCGTAAGCCACACGCCGCAGTTGGGTGTCAATATCTGTCCAGTACCTGCAAGACATAATAGATGCCCACGGTCAGAGACGTTCAAAAGCAGCAAACTTTTAAAGTGTTTATATCATTATTTTTCAGTCTGAGGTCCACTTGATTTCGTTGATTTAAAATTCTCTAAATCCTCTCAGGCATTTTTTGGCTGTTTTGGCATACGTCACTTAGGAAGGAGTACACGTATATTACAGACCTTTTAGATTTGGAGTACTCCATTGTAGGAAGATAGTTCATTACGGCAATGTATACAAACTGTTGAGCGTCACCGATCACACTGAGGATAGACTGCAGATCTGGAGTTCTTCCCTCAGCACATAATGATGGAGGAGAGCTCTGTGTGCGAAAGACAGACACTAATACTTCCTCTAACTTGAGTCACTAATTCCGATACTGAAACATTGAAATATATACAAGCAATTCAAAAAGCAATTACAGTAGTGTACAAACAAACAACATGCTCACAGTTTGTCTACAGTGTGGTTATAGTTATTTTAGATATCCTTTTGCCTTAAAGGGGTCATATGACAGGGCTAAAACAAATATTATCGTTTGTTTTAGATGTAATGCCATGTGTATACAGGATTTAAGGTTCAAAACGCTGTATTTTCCACATACCGTGCATGTTTGTATCTCGTCTTTGCCCCGCCTCCCTGAAACGTGCAGATTTTGCAGACAATGCGTAGTGATTGGTCGAATACCGCAAGCGTGTGACAGAACTGTAACGCCTCTTACCATATTTGGAATATCAATTTCCAAAGCAATTGTACTGACAGGTACGCCCACCTTACTTACGTATACATTTGGGCGGTCTTAGTCAAATCATACCACGAACTGACGTAGATTTGTGGGGGTGTGGTTACACGAGGCGTTTCAGGCAGGTCTGGGTGAGCATTCGCTTTTAGATAGAATGCATCTTTTCTTCCGACACTTTAATTTATGCAATTTTACGTGTCTAATACATGCATGGGCAATTTATAACACACCAAAGACACAGAAAAACACGTATTCTCACCATATGACCCCTTTAAAGGTGGGAGGGTTTTCTCTTACTGATAGATAGACACTGGAGTAAGTCCCATTGAGTAACATCTGCATGGGCGTGTCCTTGTTGTACAGGGTGGAGTATTTGCTGGGCCAGTGGGCGGGAACTGTCTTGGTCTGATTCAGGTACCAATAGGCTTCGAAAATCTTCCCAAGGTCCTCAGCGAGACATCCGCAGTCATACACAACCGCACCCAACTCCTTTACCTGAGCAGGGGGGAAAAAAGTATAATACTCAACACACAGAACAACCTGACACATTTGGCATAAGAAAGGACTAGTATTTTTATTATGACATGTCAAATATTGGTTACTTTTACTTAAAGAAGGATGGATTATAACACATTTGAAAATCATTTTAAAACGGTTTCTATGATTTCATGTAGTGTATGGGCAGGTGAGCAAAGCATGAGATGAGGCAATTTACACTTATATAAATGCAAAAAAAATGAAGACTGACCTGTGTTAGTGATCTCCAGTCCATATTGGCACTGCCTATGTAGATGTGCTTTTTATCCACAATCCAGAATTTGGTGTGCAGAACACCTGTAGTCAGCCCTCGCATATTCACCATCCGCACATCAGCACCTGCGACAGGTGAAACATCATAATGTTGTTTTTAAGACCCTTTAAAATTCACCCACAACTGTAAAACTACGATATGAGAAAGCACATTTCAATGTCTCTCTCAACTACAATAAAACGCCTGATGTTGTCTTTTGGTCTGGCTGTTTGTTAGCATAACAGAAACAAAAGCAGTTTTGACTTACCCGAGTTCATGAGGAACAAAATGTCATCTAGAGGTTTCGTTTCCGATGGTGTATCGACCGCAACTCGAACAGATACTTTCCCAGAGAGCCGTCCTAATTCCTGCAGAATCTGCTCGCCCTAAAGAGTACAAATCATTTAAGACTTCATTGATGATTTCTTATCTAATAGTCAGCGGGAATTCAGATAACTCAAACTACAAACCTGATTGGCCGTGGGCTCATGTGTTTGTGTGTCTCTGTTGGTAAGAGTCCAATAGAAGGAAGCGATATCAAGGCTGCTTTGAGCAGCAGATATGAGATTGAGCCAAGCTTCATATATGGATTGGTGAGTGGTCGAGGAGTTAAAAACAAGTCCCTCTGGAATACTCTCCAACAAAACAATCCTGTGAATGACAAGAGGATATTTCAAAGACACTCTCAAAGACCTTACCGAAAGTGCACACTTTATTAAAAGTGCAGATGTGAAACCGCGGGTTGTGGTTAACCTCATTTACCAGTGGACCACTAAAACACTGAAGCAACTTGAATCACATTTTACAGTCCAGATAAAACAAAGAAATTAGACACGTTTGCCACAAAATAACCTAATGGATGTCTACCTGCAGGGATCAGTGCAGGTTTCTCTGATCAGAGGACGTTCATGTGATTTGGAGGAGGTTGTTGCCATAGGAACAAGCAGCGTTTGGAGGGACAGAAGTATCAACAGCACTGTGGTTAGACAGGTAAGGATGATCAAGCACCTGTAATACTAAACACACAGATGAACAGATCAAAACTTGTCTGAACATAACTTAAAGTTGGTTATTAATGCAGAAAAAAACCAGACAGGGTTTTTGTCAATGACATGTTTTTGGGAAGGGGACTAGCTTGCAATAAAGGGTTTATCATTATCGTATAGTTCATCATTTTGTTTTTCTTTTTTCTTCTTCTGCAGAACACAAAAGAAGATATTTTGAAGAATGTTGGTAACCAAACAATGGCATACCCATTGATTCGCATTGGTTTTGTGTCTATACAATAAAAGCGAATGGGGACCGTCATTGTTCAGTTACCAACATTCTTAAAATATCTTCTTTTGTGTTCTGTTCTGCAGTAAAAAGAAAGTCATACAGGTTTGAAGTGATTTTTGGGCGAACTATCACTTTAAGACCAGTTAATTGTACATTAGCACAGTGATTACATGGCTATTTACCAGATAAATAAATTATTAGACGTAAAATATTGAGAAGAAAGAGACCACAGAGCAACACAAGATAACAGCAATGTGAGTCAAGGTTGCCTGGGACAAGCGGGACATTTTATAATTTAACGGCCATTGTACAGAAATATTTGACAGGTAAATGTTGTGATTGAAAGACAGCAGATGGACAGTCGGAACTAATACCTTTTGTGAGTTGTATTGTGCTTCTCCTTTCCTTGACTCCACATCAACCATCTTGAGTAAGATTGGAAAGAAAACTGGTTAACCACATAAATGCTCTTAACGTGAATTTAAGCCTAAAATGAAAATTCTGTCATCATTTACTCACCCTCTTGTCGTTTCAAACCTTTATGACTTTCTTTCTGCTGCACAACACAAAAGAAGATATTTTAAAGAAAGTTGGTAACCGAACAGCACCGGCCCCCATTCACTTCTATTGTACGGACACAAACCCGATGTGGGGCCAGTTAATGGGGGCCAGTTAACAACATTCTTCAAAATATCTTCTTTTGTGTTCTGCGGAAGAAAGAAAGTTATACAGGTTCGAAATGACAAGAGGGTGAGTAAACGATGCCAGAATTTTCATTTTTTTAGTGAACTATTACTTCAAGTATGTTGCAATAGATAAAAGATCCCTATCAAAGTGAGTGTAAAATATGTGAACAACAAGAATAATTCTAAACAAATCCAATTCAAAGCATCAATAAAAATGCAAGATATTACGCACCTTTCCGTAAGGAATATCTGACTTCATGCTGTCAAGGTTTGCCGGTACAATTGAAGGAAACGCGTATCCTAAAAAATGCAACATGAGTGGATCATCGCTCTGTGTGTTTGGAGCTTCACTGTGTGTCTGTTTGTGTATGGAATCATTGTTTTCATGTGTCAAGCATTTCTATAGACAGGCCTTTCGCTAGCTGGAAATACAGAAAGAGCCGGGTGTCAGCATTAGTGGCTACAGACGCAACAGCCAGGTGACTGACCAATGAGCAGTCTTGATGAGCTTGGCAAATCTTTCACACACAAAAACTGGTATTGTGCAGTGTCGTCTGACCTGAAAGTGGAAGTGTTTTTGAAGATGCAGAGGAAAAAAATGAAGAACTGTAGGTTAGACTGTGACAGTCATGAGCCTGTGGTCACGTGCCTGAAGTTACTGACAGTAATGCAATCTTATCTTCCTTCTGATCTGGTGTTTTCTGTTTTGGGATGACTAATGCTTACTGATCCTTTTGACAAGAGCTTTTTTACAGTGCATACATTTACAGGGGATACATGTCATCTTCATTCAGACCCCCGTGAAGTGCATCTCATGACATAACTGGCCACAACATTCAAATAAGTGTATAAAACCATACAATACATTGAAAAAATACAAAGTAGCATTGTCCTGCTGATATAAAAGAGTTGATAAATAAGACTACAAATACCATCATCTAACTATGGTGAGTTGTTTGTCTGTTTACGAAGACTGCATAAGAACGCTGTCTAGTTAGGGAGTTCACTAGGTTTTGAGACACAGTCATGGTTTATTTTTCTTTCCGTGAGTGTATGTACATATACGAAACAACACATTTGTAATCATATGCCAATTGTTGCGTTTTTCATCGATATACTGTTCAACATGTAAGTTAGCTTATTTAAAGGAAACGAAAGACATAACGTTACCTGTGTTCTTAAATCATCTCGTGAATCGCAGCGCTATTGTTGGCGATCACTGATCTCTATTTACAAACTAAAACAAGTAAAGTCTGTCAAAAGCAATGAAGTGAAGGTTCTCAAACAATGAGAGTCGTTCGCTGTTTGTAAAGTCAAAAAGATCCTGACCTGCACGAGTTCCTTGTGTACTATAAGCGGCTCGGTATGTGGTCACGTGACCAGACTCAACAACGTAACCTATAGGAAAAGGGCAAAGACGTGACGTATGTGAGGATATGTTTACAACATTACACCTTGTAGACCCTTGTCAGTTATGTTGCGTAATAGTTAATTTGTAGTATTAATGTCTGTATTTTTGTAGCGCATAGATCATGTTAGGAGCGACACATGCTTAATAATGGACAATAAAAGTCTTTTCAGTTTTTGGTAATTTCTCTTGTATTGTTAAAGACATAGAGGGTTATTATTTTAGTATTGCCATTTTTAAAAATCTCAATAAAATGGTGCCTAACTGCTGAAATTATTTGTAAGAATTATATTGTCTTTTTATAATATTTTAATTATTAGCATAATTGAATTTTGGGGCAATACTGTTCAATTATTATTTAGCAATTATTATTTATCAGTTTTCGAGTCCCCCGGAAACACTTCCGTTGTCGTTTGTGGTACTTGCAGCGCGTTTCTGTATTTGTTTGTGTTGCGAGAATTTGCAGGGCATGTGTCGCCAAACTAATGAAGATGCTTTCTGAATTTGCTGGTGTTTTTTCGGTTTGCATGTGTTTTCTTCCGTTGCAGCGCGGTGACACCTAGCGGCCTCCGTTATCAGGGAATATTTCGAACCTTGTCATCAAGCTGTGATCTCAATATGTGTAAGTATATGAATATCCATCAATAGGGCAGGTGAATAGCCTACTACTATGTGCCATGCAGTCATTTCAGCCAGCGACAAAGGTTTCACCAGGAGAGGGTGATGTAGGACTACACTTCACTTAAAGTACAGTAATTGCTTAAAAGTTAAATGCACATACACCAACAATTTAGTCTGTGATGCCGCTGCATGTGGTGGAGAAGCAGATATAGGAATTTCATTCTTAATGAAATGTTCAGCCAAGTTTATAAGACATTATAAGAGCGCATGTGTGTCATTAACGATTTTTGCCAAAACTGTGGTAGGCATAATTTTTAAATAAATGTTTTTCTTTTCATCTTTTCTTTTCTTTTACGAAATGTGGACCTTATTAAGTAATGTCTTCCGAAATGCTAAGCAAACGCCTAAAATTACAATTTAAATAAGCAAATATCCCATAGTTGAGTGTTTTAGTGCGCGTGCAGACCGGTATATCTGCCCTCGGGCATTGCGGCAGTTATGAGAGAATCAGGAAGCTGTCGGCTGTCCAGGATGCAGTCAGGTGTCTATCCTTAAAAGAAAAAAATGACTTCCAGTTACTATCGGGTCGTCGGAGAACTACCCTTATTTTTCCTTACGCTTTTAAAAATGGTGTATTTTTGTCTTTCCAGAGTAGCCCTTAAGCTCTACCGAGACAAACAAACATATCTGTTCAACTGAATAGAAAATTATAGTTGTGTTTATCCGAAATGCATTGTATCCTGCTCAGCTTTAATGAACGTTTCTCGTAATTCTGGTAATCAAAAACGTTTCCCAACCACATATAGGTCTATTTATAAGAATGTTAGCTTTATATTACAACATTTTTATGATCCACATCCTGCTTTAATTGAATATCATAAGCTCAGAATTAGGAATTTGTAATGTCTTCGTGGCCAAATTAAAACCAGACTCAGAATTGGCAAATAATAGCATAACACAAATCTTTATTAAAGATTTCTAAAATTATATTCCTGTTGTAAATTTAATTTGAAAGTAGGCCTATATTTAAATGTACTGATACAACTTTTGCTAAATCTTTAATTGTCAGTTGATAGCCTAGCATGAAATGTCATGTAAACATTAAAATAATGTAAAAAGTAATTAGCCTACTTTGTACATTTTATAAAGAACCCTCACAAATGATTCTCCCACAGGGACATAATAAAACAGGTTGTTGTCTTTACACCTGTTGGTGCCATAAGAGCTTTAACCATCTATGACATGTCTATTTGTATCACAGGGAGCGACTGATGTGTGTACATTACAGCAGGTTACTTCATTAGAATATGCACCTATGTAAGCAGACACTTTACACAAGTGGAAGAAACGTAAGTGAGCTTTAAAACCACCGTGTTTAGTAGTGCGTTTTGAAAAAATGTATAGAGATTTTAAGCAAATACAAGCTTCTTAAAACGAATCATACCAAGCCATTATCTGTTTATTCCACATACTGTGCTTTTAATGGAAGAGTGTAATTATATACAAGTTTAAATATTGTGGAGAATCCCTCATAATGCCTGCGTTTTCCTGTCTCAGGTTTCACTCACCTGTACACATCATAAACCCAGGTTAGTTATTTCCCACCTGCCCATATGCTTTTACCTGTTCTGAAACCCAAGCTGTTGTAAACCAGCCTTCCATAATCCAAAACTTATGCAATTTCCTGCCAGATGAAAGGACACTTTAAAAACATACTTTATTGGCATATACTGTATGTTCCCCTCCACCCTGCCTTTGGAAATCTCCTTCAAACAGCGCGCGCCTGTTGAAGAGAGCAGAACTGTTTGCTCTCTGGGTCGGTATCTCTGATAAATGTTACCTGGTCCAGGTATGTTCTACAAAGTACCATAATAGAAAGACTCAAGTGTGGTGGGGTGAAATCAGCATGAAAGCACATTAAACATGCACACATGCACACACAGGTTGGTGTAAATGTTGACCCAGAGTGATTGTAGGCATGTGTTGTTAGATGTGTCAGATACAGGGGAAACTCTTCACCTTTGCGTGTTTGTCTTCAGTCTTTTTCTGCTAGTGTGAACAGGGAAACGAGAGAAGCCTATACGTCTCTGAGCACCCAAACACGGAAGTAACCAGGACACACCCGGGGTCATAAAGTGTGGCAAAGGGCCAAACCTTTGGATCGCAGATAGGTAGGCAATACCTGAAGCACAACTCCTGGTAAATGAACAATAGTTCAAAAGAATAGAGAGATTAATGCGTTAATGTTAGAAAGGTTATAAGCATTACTCTCTCATATGACACGAAATACAGCAGCCTATACATTTCTTATCCTTTTCGTATGACCTGCATTGTATATGTGATGTTGTAACGCAGTCTTGTTTTTTTATTAAATATGACACTAATATTTTACTTTTTTTTTTTTCTTTCTTTATAATATTGATATTTTTTTAATCATTGAACAAACTGTTTCAAAAACGTACGGACTAAATACAAATGCTGTACATGTTGCGGATGGTAACCAGCCCACATTTAAGCTCTTGAAATGTTTCGGGCTCTTTAAATGTGGCTGTGAAATAACTTGCACATCAGGTTGGTGCATTGGCCACAGAGATCTGCACCTGCCTCATCTCTGACCAGGATGCGGTTTTTGAATTGCCGACTATTGTCAAAGTCACATTGCGTGGAAAAGCTCAGACACAACGTGTACACGCCCGCTGCATTTATATTACACAGCCTCTGGCGGCCTCGCCCTTCCCAATACACTTTAAATCTAGTTTATCTCCTACAGTCATGTTCTCACGGCTGAGATGTTTGAGCCAGACCTTCATTAAAAGCATTATTATAATGTATGATGCCTAATAAGATTTGATGCTTTTGTTTGAGTGTGGTTTGTGACAACATATTACCCCTGTTCGTTTAATTCAATATTAAAATGAATCTAAATTCAATTGGAAAAAAAAACTCTTCTGGAAGTATTTTTTCTTTGAGCTGTAATATGCTGCACACCCTGTCTAACATGTAAATGCATTATACAATCAACCTTCATTTATATTCATATGAACTGAATGAGATCGAGGGGCAGAACTTTAAGACCTCAGGTCAACTTTTCTGTTTACACGGGTCGAACTACTAGAGCATTCAACAAATGTTTACTGGCTTACTTGAAGCCAAATTAAAATGCTGAAAAAAATACAATAAATTATTCTCAATGGAAAAATGAGCAGACTTGTAAAATTGTCATAATGACACAAAAAATTGATGGTTAAACTTAAAAAAATTGTTACCTGGTTGCCTGGTTAAATTCAACTTAAAAATGAATGATAAAAAATAAAAATATTAGTCAACTCAACGAGAAATTCACTAAGTTAACTAATATTTTTAAGTTCAATTAACTTTTAAGACAACAATTTTTAGGCTGAACCAACAAAAAACAACAATTTTTTTTACAGTGCACCTATATATCTTTAAAATTGTTTTTCGGGAACAGACTGCAGCACTGTCAGAAAAAAAACTTTTTTTGTTGCTCTGGTGGTACCCTGAGGTACCTTAACAAGTATACAGAACATAATATCATGTTGTTCCTTTTTGGGTACATTATTGTGCCCTAATGACCTATTGTGTACCTCCAAAGGTACAGTTAAATCTTTTGTACCACCAATATTTAACTGGTACACAATAGGTCCTTAAGGAACACAATAGGTAAGGTAATGTCCCCAAAAAAGGTTGTATTCCCCTTAAAGGTACACAAAGTAACCTTTATGGGTACCACTCCAGCGACAGAAAGGTAAAATTTTTAACTTTTTTTACTGACAGTGTGGACTTGGTGACCCCAGTATGAGCATTGATGTGTGGGTGAAAGAAACTGCAAGAAATAGTTTTTTGACAGTTTGTTCACTGAGGTGAAGGCTACAGAAGATGGGTCATTATGGAATGCTGGGGGCGGCGAGAGGGTATAGTGAGGGGGGATTGTTGGGGGGGTTAAAGGTGTATAGAGTGGCATAAGTGACTCATTAACCCATGGAACAAGGACGGTGTTCGGGAAGAGGTGGTTATTGATCCAAACTTCTGCGTGTAGCCCACTCTCATGTGTCACAAACTGTGGCAGAGTATGATAAGCTAAAATTGGGTAAAAGAGTATCTCAGATGTAGAAAACTTGCACTGTGTTTTTAATTTTAATCAGTTATACATTCCCAATGAAAAACTGTATTGATCAGAGGTTGCTTAGGTTTAAGAATCAGTTTCTCCTAAAATGGTTTGGGAGAAATACAAATAGCAACAAACTTGAAATTTGTTTAAACGAATGGAGGTTGTATAGGTAAATTTTAGTTGGATTTGTGTAAATTTAACGAGTTTATATTGAAATCTTATCAATAATAATATTGACTTTTGATTGAAGGATTAGCCAAGCTGAGCTCAATTAGTGACATATTGCTGAGATCTGGTCTGAACCTCCAATGGAGACAATCATGAGGTTTCTATATTTTTTTATGTAAAAAAAGTTTTAGAGTTAAGAGTTAAAAAGAGTTAAGCAGAAGTTTCCATTTGCTCTCCCTTTAATCTCATTGATGTCTAGGACAAATAATTGAAAGGGGTTGGTTCCGAAAAGGAAACGTCTTTCCTTATTTACTCATGTTATTCAAAACCAGTATGACTTTCTTCTGCAATCAGAAGGACGTTGGTAGCCAAACAACACTGGAACCCATTATATAAACACAAAACCACAGAGACATTTCTCAAAATATCTTCTTTTGGGTTTCACAGAAGAAAGAGTCACACACAGGTTTTGAATGACATGAAGAAAGAATAGTTGATGTTAATGTGTGACACTGGATCAGGAATGATGCATTTTACACAGATGAAACTTCTCTTGTCTCTTAGTAACGTCAGATTGCTGAAATCTCTAAAACACCTCCTCCAATCCTCACTGTTTTGTGGTTGTTCTCTCTTCCCCCTCTGCCCGGTTATGTCTAGTCTTATCAGCAGTCGTCCTTGGCCCCCACACCTGTGACAGAGGGCCACAGCTAAGCGCCAGGCTACTTATTAACCAGTATTTCCTCCTGCACAACAGACACAGCTGAATTTGGAAGCCGCACGCTCACACCAGGCCATCAGTCTGGGCCTCGGCCACTGAGCACTCATGGGATTTGGGTCAGAGTGCAGGCCCAGCAGGGTTATATATACCTTTGATAATATTCTTAGAATAAATCAACTCAGGATGGGTTTCAGATTGAACGACCGTCATAAAATTATTAGAATGTTTTATTTTATGAGGTAAAGCCTGATGGTCGCCGTTGGGATTGTGGTCTTGACTACAAATCTAATTTGAATAGGTTTTGGTGATACCTGATCATTTGTGTATTGTAGATGTTATGCTGCGCTCTCACTAATTGACCGGACAGCAATACTATTAAAACGTCACAGTACCCCTCACTGACCCGTCTTGCAAGTCAAGTTTTCTCACAAACGTCTTCGTTTTTTTACTTCCTGAAGGAATGTTGCCATAGCAGTGTTAGAATGTAATGCTTTTGTTGGGTGGAGCTCAGAAATGGTCATTACAGAAAGATCCTTCATCTTACCTGCCGGGGGGTTTGCGCTCAGAACCGAGACCTGACCAATCATTAATAAAGATGGTATGTGACTGTGTTATCAGTTGGCTTTGGTCCAGGTCACTGAGTGGAGACCGAAAGAGTGTTATCTGTCCAAGGTGGACGACACAAGCACCTCTTAACCTCTTTAACTTTCACAATAAATGCTCAAGAGAACACTTAGCAGAACCAGAGGTCGCCCAATAAATTTTAGTTGGTGAACCATCATTTGCATGTTTTGAACGTTGCACTTCAGAAATCGCTCTTAAACGTGTTCATTTGCATGAGTTCTGACTCTTCGTGTTGGGTTTGGATCATTTAAATGGACAAAATAATCAATGGATTATCAAGAACAACATTCAGAAAAGAACAGCCGTTGTTTTTCTTTGTAAAGATCATACATTGGAAACATAGACTTCAAAGGCTGGAAACTGGAATATTGTGTGCGGCTCAATAAAAATGTAGGGGACTGATTTGTATCTCACCCTGTTGAACAAAGCCAGTTACAAGATAAATAAAAAATAAAAGGAACGGGAAGAATGGGAAATAAATGAGGGTAAAATATTTTAGATCAGTTAAGTCCATCATGTAATATAAAAACGCACCAATAAGGTTTCTTTAATGTCGAAATTGTTTCTCGCATGCAGAAATTCAAATAAATAAACCAAATTAAGAGCTGTTTATGACTTTTTTATTCAGAACACAAAATAAGATATTTTGAGAAATGGTTTTGTGTCCATACAATGGATGTCAATAGGGGCCAATCAATGGGTACGCCATTGTTTGGTTAACAACATTCTTCAAAATATCGTTTGTGTTCTGCAGTAGAAAGAAAGTCACACAGGTTTGAAATAACAAGATGGTGAGTTAATGATAAAATAATTTTCATTTTCATTTTGGGGTGAACTATCCCTTTCAATCAAAAAATTTCTGAGATCTCCATTAAAGGTGCTGTGTGTCATTTTTTGGAGGATCTATTGACAGAAATACATAATTATGTCTTCAGAGTATAAAGACCTTACATAATGAAGAGTTATGTTTTTATTACCTTAGAATGAGTTATTTCTATCTACATACATCTAGGCGGGTTCCCCTACATGGAATTCGCAGTGTTGTTTCTACAGTAGCCCTAAACAGGCAAACTGCTCAGAGTGCTTTTCGTAAATACTACTTTGGCAAAGAAGCAAAAATGTGATGACATCTTAGTTGTGTGTCAGCCACCGTAGTGCTTCGAAAGGGAGTGTGGAACGGTGGAGTGAGCCGTTGGTTGCAATTCCCAACCTCACCACTAGATGCTGCTAAATTGTATACACTGGACCTTTAAGCTTCCTTATATGAAAAGGCAACCCACAGGCAATACGTTTTTCATTCCTCTGGGCTGCATTTCTCAATGTAGTCAAATATTCTGAGTGACATTCCCGTATCATTCCAAGACTATTTTTGTGGTTGTTTCTGTGGAACTCTCTGTATTAGTTAGTGCCCTGCCCCTTATCAAACATAAATCTATGTCTGGCTGAAACATCTCGACTTGTTCCAGTCGATCACCTTCCATCAGGTACCGTGAAGAGAAGCACAGGAGTGTTCTGAAAGAGCCAAATGCCGCAGTCTGTTTAAAAGACTAAACTGTTGGGGATGCCAAAACTCAAAACTCATTTTACAGTGGCGCTTTGTTCCTCTGGTTGAGTTGATGTTATTCCTGGTTAACATCATCCATCTACTACATTATTTTCTTTCCCATTGATGAACGATTTTGTGCATCAAATGGGAAAACTGGTTATTCAAACATTTATTAGAGAGTCAACACTGTTGCTTTGGCCAAGCTGTTTCACACGTATAATGTGGCAGTTGTAGTTTATTCATCTTTGATAGTATGTTGCTGTAGATTTAGCAGCACATTACTGTGAAAATGCACAGTACAATACCGCATTTCTACATTACAGTAAAATACTGCAGTTTGTAATGCATTTTGGGTCATTTTGATTGAGCGGGAAAATTTTACAGTAAATCTTGATCTTGCTGTAACCTTGCTGTAGCCTTGCTGTAATATGCATGGCAATAATACAGGATTGCTGTAAACCGCGAAAGTGCCCCACCCATCGTCAAGTCACACAGAGCACAACTCCTTTCTGCAGCTGAAGGAGGACGTTAGATTTCTGGTAGTTCGGTAAATTTGGTTCATTTTATGTGTTTCATGCAAACTTATATCATTTAGTTTTAGTATTTTGCACAATAGTTTGTCACGGTATTGTTTTAAATGTGGACTGAGACAGAAAAGTTTACCAATGAAAGTTGCAATCTCCCTCAGTGTTAGGTGTATATCTGCTGCTTAAACCCGCTTTTCACATCTTAATCAATGGATATAGGGTTATTTTAACCAAATGAGGGTTTATTTTCTGTCGAATTGTTTGAAGTGTGTTTACAAAGGTAAGCAAGGTAAAATTAATGTATTTGTTATTGGATAAATGCCTGCTCCTTTTAAATGTAAAAAAAATACTGTTTGGATATATGTACATATATTTTCAGTAACACTTACAATAAGGTTCCATTTTTTAACAGTATTCATCTTAATACATTTCAGCATTTGCTAATACATTTTTAAACAAATTTGTCTCTGTTCACATTAGTTTATGCACAATGAATATGTATTAACTAACATATTATTAAAGCTATAAAATATTGTTCTTTGTTAGTTCATAGTAGCTAAAGCATTAACAAATGTTAAATAAAACCTTATAGTAAAGCATTAATGAATTTTCTTTCACCATTTCCTGCACAATTTGTACTTATTTCTAAGGCTTACATATTTTGTTATATGTGTCTTTTTGTGTTACAGTCTGACCATTGCTTGTTTAGCTGGATTGGGTCATCTGTTATGTTCCCAGGCAAGTCATCCCTGGTTAAGGATGTCTAGCTACGACTGCAAGTCATGCAGTTTCTCGACTACATTTCAATGAAATGATTTAATAAAAATATTTTTGATACAAACATTGCTTGGATTGCCTTTTGATTCATAATGTAATTCTGAAGTATAGTAGTTTTACAATATTAACAACTATAGATTTATATACTTAACTACTCATAATATATAATATTATTTGTAATTATTGCAATAAGTAATAATTAGTAGTAATGTGTCAATATAGGTATTACAGTAAATTACAGTATTATAAAAATGCAGTACAAATAGACCAAAATACAAAAATACAGTAAAGTACCGTTTTGTAGCTATACAGTAATATTTTGTGTACTGTATAATCTATTACAGTACAGGTACTGTAAATTGAAATACAGTAACTTGCTGGCAACCGTGCTGCCAGTAACTTACTGTAAAAATACAGGGAAATCGTTAACAGTGTAAATTTAGCCATCTTTGTCTCGGTGGGACTGCCAGAACAAGTGCACCTTGTCTGTATACATTTTTGTTATCGTTAACATTTTTTCTTAATCATAATTGCACCACAGTGTTCTTGATAAGCTTTATCAGACATTTATAAGTTATGAATGAATAGTAGAATTAATGACTGATATCAACCAAATTGAGAGAATCAGTGGTGATCAATCACCATAATTGAGGAAGTTATTCAGTTCAGCAGAAAGCGATATTCCATTTGCTTTTATTTAACTGAAATTAAATGATGAAAACTTAACAACATTCACCTAAGATCAGCATCAGCAGTTTGAATTTTAGCTGGTGTCCCGCCACAAAGGTGCCTGTGCTTCTGAGAGCATAGGCTATGTGTGTTTGCATTCACGTGTGCTGAATTACATGGGCTCTTTCAAGAGCAGTAATGAGAAGTGAGGTTACACTTACCTGACATCTCAGTGTTGGTCAGGGCAGGACTGACTCTCACACAGGCCTCTAGTTGATCTCATTAAAAGCAATCAGTCTAGTGTTTGCACAGTGGTAAAAGCTTTAAAGCAGCCCTCCTCTCCCGCTTGCCTTCCCCCTGCTCCACAGCCAGGTGTGGGTCTTTCTGTTCTCTAAACCCCTGGCGTAAGAGCTGTTATTTTACTTTGCTTGCATGTTAATTCATTAGTACAGAAAGAGCTGTTGAAAAGAAACAAGGCAATAAATAAATGAAAGTATAGTGACTTGGTGACATTTTCAACCTTATCTCACTGGAATTCTAACTATTTTACAAGGTGGCTAAATTGTACGTTGTGAATCATACAAAGATGAAGATTTACTACTGAAGCCCCACCGCTAGCCCTTTCTCCAAACCTAAAGTCACTGGCGCGAAAGCAAATCGTACTAAAATGTATGAATGATATCGCACAAATTCATACGAATCAGGCAAAATTTGCTACCTCGTAAAATACCACCTCGTTGTACATATTAATTAAAACTCTCTGTGACAACCTTAAAAGATGCTAAAAGTGCATCCTGAACACAAACATTTAAAGATTTGCATCTATATAAAGTCACGAAGAGACATCAACTCAGAAATATCAATTCTCAATTGATTTATTGTAGTTAAAATTACATCATTGATTAATGTCTGTTTGTAGATTTACAATTTTTTAATATACATTAAAAATGCTGGTATGGTGGGTCAAACAAGACCCATATTCTAGGTTAAGTTAAAGGTAGTTCTTCCAAAAATGAATATTCTGTCATCATTTACTCACCCTCGTGTCTTTTCAAACCTGTATGACTTTCTTTCTTCTGCAGAACACAAAAGAAGATATTTGGAAGAATGTTGGTAACCAAACAACATTGAACTCCATTGACTTGGATAGACATTAAACCACTGAGCCATTTCTCAAAATATCCTCTTTTGTGTTTTCAGAAGAAAGAGTCATAGGGATTGGTTGATATCCATATTTTACCCAATCATGGGTTGGAACATCCCAGCAATATTTAATATTAACCAAAAAATAGGCTTTGTAAGTGAAACCAATTTATTTTTTAGGATGTCCCGATTTCTTCATTTTCACAATACAGTCTATTTTTTATTTATTTAAATCATACTGCTTCCCTCCTCTTCATACCAAATATCAGATTCGTTCTTGAATGCTCTGTTTTGAAAGCCAAACATCTGGCCTCATTATTGTCTGTTGTAGAAGTTCTGTCCGCTACATCTAATCAACTACACAGGTGTCAATGAACAGAGCCATCTGCCTGGTGAGTGAGCAAATAGTAGGTACAATACCTACAACCTGACCAACCACTCTCTTTCTCTTCTCTATCTCTCTCTCTCCCCCTCCCTCTCTCTGTTCTCAGTCCCCTCTGTTTCTTTGGAGTGCTCAGGCATTGTATTTACCTGAGTGATCTCCCTCTATTCCCCTTCTTCATTCCATGCTGGCAGCTTTAGTCCATCTATGGTCCCACCCTTCTTCTGATAAGGCTGTAGAAACAATTACGAACACTTCGAGACTTTGTTGTTTACATCAGTTAAGAACTCTAAAACCAACATGAAGGAAAGAAACCTGAAGCTAAACCCTCGGCTCTCCATGAAATGCTGATAATATAGAAAATACATACAGTACATACAGAGCTATCTGTCACTTGGCCTATAATATACTTCAATATTTGGCTCAAACTCAAGAAACATGTCAAACACATGTCCAGGTTGTATTTAACGTATTAATAAAAATATATATTTTGTAATAAAATTAAGTACATTTCAGCATCTTTATAAATAGTTTCATCATTCTTCTTAGTGTAAAATAAAACATAATATTAAATATATATATATATTACTACATATATTCGAACTGTGCTTTTTAATAATAATAAATAAATGATAAAAAATAGTGCTGTCAAATCGATTAATTGCAATTAATCGACTCCAAAATAAATGTTTGTGTTTATATAATATATGAGTGTGGTAAGTGTATAAATAAACAAACAAAAAATATATATTTAAGAAATATACACTGTAAAAAATGTAATTTTAAGAAATTTTACTGTTTTATTAACAGATTTTTCGCGTATTTTTGAAATACGGTCAAAAAACATAAAATTAAAGAAAGATCAAAAAGAAACCGCAAATTCACAAGGAAAAAATGGAATTGTAATTTAAATTTTAAATTTTTTTTGTCTATTTTCGAAATTACAAAATTACAGAAAAAGACCACAAATTTACAAGAAAAACAGATAAAACCATGTAATTTTACAGCATTGTTTTACAGAATATTTCTGGCACCCCAGCTGCCAAAATATTTATATTTCTTACGGGATTTTTTTACCGTGTGTACGTAACATAAATTCTATGTTAATTTATGTATATTTGTGTTATATTTGTAATATATACATGTATGTGTGCGCAATTACATACGTAAACGTAAATACAAATAAATGTACACAGTACAAGCATATATGATATAAACACAAACGTTTATTTTAGAATCGATTAATTGCGATTAATCATAAATCATAAATGAACAGCACTAAAAAGACTAGATTACTGTCAATTTTATTTTAAAAAATGATTTCCTAGTAGTCCTGAAGGAGGTGTGATGTGTCTATACAAATATAATTGATTTGATTTTATGTCATTTTATGTTTGTATCAAATTTACCCATTTAACCACTAAATTATATGTTGTATCCCCACACTGTACAGGCAGGAACATAACCCAAATCTTAAAAATATATACTTGTTGGTATAACCTTATATTGAGTTATGTTAAAATATATTTGTGACTTTAAAAATGCAACCACATAAAGCACATGTTTTTGGTTTCCTGACAAAGCGTTTTCTTTCACTGTGTATGACCCTTAAATACACTGACCTGAATCTATTTGTATGCTCATAATAATGTCTATTCACCTGCACCTGTGTTTTTAGACACATTTAGCGCACCACACTTTAAGGGTCCTGGCTGGTATTCTACTAAAGTGCAGGTCACTTTGGTCCCTTAGACCCTCCACCCACATGCCATATTGAGCAAACACGACAAACAAACAGCGGGGTGTGCCTTAGATACCCCCTGTCTCTCTCTCTCTCTCTCTCTCTCTCTCTCTCTCTTATTCTCTCACCCTCCTCCTCATGTCTCTCCATCTCCGAGCACTCCGCCCAGTGCCCAGGCCATTAGCAAACACTCAGAACAAAGGGGTGGATGAATAATCGGAGGGAAATGTCAACGTTTCATCATGGCCGCCCGACTGCAGCAGTTATCCATTAACCACACAGAGAAGTGCTGTATCGCTCAGCCAACTAAACCACAGCAGTACAATAAGAGAGTTAGAGAGAGGCAGGTGAGGAGAAATAGGTTCCCTGTTGGAGAGAGAGAGAGAGAGAGAGAGAGAGAGAGAGAGAGAGAGAGAGAGAGAGAGAGAGAGAGAGAGAGAGAGATGTATTAAAACTTTAAAGATACCAAAGTGCAATTGACCAAAAACTAATTATTTTAACTATCAACATTAATTTGACAGCTGTACTCTTGCTGTTTGTCAACAATTTTCTTATTTGCATATGTTTTGTTTTCTTTTGAGAATGTTTAGAAAAAACAGTCCACACATATAATGACAAAAGATACATTTCTGAGAAACCTAAGTTCTCTGAACAATGAAAGATCAACTGTTGAGAATTTCATATTACTATAAATCACACATAATAGTTTTTTTAGTTAATAGCTCTTTGCAAATGATGGCTATACCCACAAACTTAAAGTAAACCGTAAACTACTGTACGGTTTAGATTTAAGCGCAATTATATCATTTTATTACAAACCTGCACTGTACAAAAGACAGTGTGTTAAAGCAGAATGTCTGGGGGAAGGGAAAGGTAGCGCACAGATTTTTTATTCCATATGAGGCAGAGCTGAGTGTATGTAGAGCTAGAGGCCTGAAACACAGGGTGAGGGGTAAATAAGATGTCTAATTCATGGACCGGATGTTTTGAAGGAAACTGTCAGAGGATGTCGCTGTACAGCCCTGCTCACCGACTTTGCTCTTCCAACCTTCGTCTGTTTGTTGCCATACTTGTGCCGCTGCGTGGCAGCTTGCATGAATGCGTAAATGTGTGTGTGCATTAAAGGGTATAAGTTTGCATGCGTACAGTGGCCCCAAGACGAATTTGGACACTTGAGACATGCATAAAAGTTTTGCCATTGTGTTAGACAAGAAAACATCAAAGCTAATGGAATTTATACACACATATAAAAGCTAGGGCTGTTTAACGATTAATCGCGATTAATCACATCCAGAATAAAAGTTTGTGTTTACATAATTTATGTCTTTGCATATTTATTTTGTATTTATAAACACAAACACATATAATAACGGTTATTCCATATGCTTAGCAAGGTTTCATAAAATAAAGTAAATAGAATGATATTTAGGCTATGTGGTGCGGTCAGCTGTTATATATTGGGGTATTTTATAACGGCTTAGAACTCCGCTCAGCCAATCAGAATCAAGGACCAGAACTGACCATTTTATAAACATTTATATATATATATATATTTTTTTTTTTAATTTTCTTGAATATATACATGTAAAGTATGTGTACAGTATATGTGTTTATGAATATAAAATTAATATGCACAGTACAGAGACTTATACTGTATTATGTAAACACAATGTGATTAATCGCGATTAATCGTTTAACAGCCCTAATAAATACATATTTGATTGGCTAGAAATTATTACACAATAAGAAAGAAAGCATTTGGACACTTTCTATATGCATCCATTAAAGATTACCTGTTGAGTTCAATTGCAAAAATGGCAAATAAACGTGAAGTTAATTCTACAGAGGGTCAAACAGAATTTGTTTGTACCCATCTCTTCAGGTGATATTTTGTTGTCTAATGAATGATATTCATATTTAAATGCCCCCAAAAACGTTTGGGTGCCCAGCCACTATGTGAACATACACAGCCAGCAAGGGATCATGGTGACGCCAGCGGCGGCAAAATATGTTTCTGTCTAAATCCTCATCTTTTAAAAATAACACCCAGAACACATCTTGGCATTGGTGGCTGTTCTTTTTCCGGCCATTAGTGTTCCAGGCAGGTAAGGATACTTCCTCTGTGTGATGTTGGAAAGTTAGGGTCAGGCCTAAACTAAGGTATGGAGGTTCTGGCCGCTGCGTAAAGTTTGCTAAACTTACCCACACAGGTTCAAGCGACATTAAAAAGCTATTTGCAGAGCGGGAACTGATTTTTTTCAGCTTGGAAGGTCCCTATGAGAGATAGAGAGTAAGAGCAGTTGGGAGAGAGAACAGTAAATGAGTCGATGTTTTTTATTTGGTTTGGAGCGGAGCACCCGGAGCAGTGAAAAATCACCCGCCGTATCACTAATTCCGTCTCAGCCGCCACTGGACGAATGAACAGAACGGAGCAGTGTGCCACACTGCAGCGGACACACACACACCATCACACACACTCCCTCTCTGTCTCTCGCACAAACTCACACGCAAACTCACAGTCAAGCAAAGGTGTCAGCTACACCGCACCCATCTGATGGAAGGGGACCCGTGTTCTAGTGCTTTTATGATGTAAAGCACCAGATTCTGTGATGTTTTTTCTCTGCCAGTTTTAGCTATTATAATATCATATAGCTGCGATATAAACTAAAAGTTCAGTTATAGCTCCCATTTAACTGTAATTTCAATTAATAAAAAAAGGCAAAATGAAGAGAAAGCAATTATTACCACATACTTTATTTAAAGGTCCAATGTGTAACTTTTAGGAGGATCTATTGACAGAAATGCAATATTATATACATTACTATGTGTTCAGAGGTGTATAAAGAGACCTTGTGACATAATGAAGCGTTATGTTTTTATTACCTTAGAATGAGCTATTTCTATCTACACACACCACGGGTCTACATGCGTTTCGTAAATATGTTATCTCCTTCGGCAAAGAAGCGAAAACGAGACACCACCTTAGTCCTGTGTCAGCCACCATAGTGCTTCAAAAGGGAGGGGTGGAGTGAGCCGTTGGTAAAAAATTGGCAACCTCACCGCTAGATGCCGCTAAATTTCATACACTGGACCTTTAACTAACATCTTTTTTATTTCTTATTTATTTTCATGCATTTCTACATACATAATAGTAGCTGAATGTTGTGAGCGGCTTCTCAGTCTGTGCTGACTGCTCTCTGTAAGTGTGGTGGGATGATGACAGCAGCTGAAGCAAAAACTCTTCAAACTCGTCAAAAGTTTATCTCAATAAAGTTGTCAAATAAAGATGTTCAGATGCTTGACAAAAAGAGTGAGTGATAGAGTTAGACACAGAGAGGGAGAGAGATTACAAGAAGAAGGGGAAAAGGTTGAGTGAAGTTTAAGCAGCCGTGAGTCATGAATGAGCACACATTGTGAGCTCAGTGAAAATCCTCACAAGTTCATGGAAAAAAAAGTCCTGCGTGACACCAGGATGCAAGACAGAAAAAGAACAGAAGAGAACAGAGTTGTCCTTCTGCTAACACCATAGCTCCACAGGTCTGAGATCAGCGTCTACCAGCCATCTGCATGAATGTATCCACACAATCAGCTTTCAATTAAGATCTTTATTAAAAAATCTACGTGCATATCAACTTTTTGTAATATCTCAAATGAAATCAACATGCTGTATATTAAGGGAATTAAGATTATTTTTCCCAGTTTCCTTTTACTTTCCAGTTATTATCATGATGTCCATACTGTTTTATTTGGATTTCTTAAATCTGTAAAATTGTCTAAATCATTTATGTGGCGCATTTATGAGTTAATGGAAATGGTCAATATTTAATGCACTCCAAAAGATGATGAAGAATTTAAATATGCATTGTATGACTTTCGTTTGTTCGAGGTTGATTTTTGTTATTTTTTATATTTATTTTCCATCTCTTCACAAAAACCATAAGATACAGTATATGGATATGAAGGATATGAAGAATATCAAGTGTTCGCCAGTCCCACCTTTTAGCTCTTTCTCTGTTTATCATCTTATTTTGGCCTTCACCTTTGCTTCATTTGAATAAAGTACACAGCTCGCTTACGGGAACAACCGAGGAAAACCATCACTCCCGGCCCCTGTTTTCCGCACCCATTCCCTCGCCACCTTTTTCCAAATGGTTTTTGCGAACCTCGCCATTTAGAAATGTTTTCAATTTTACTCTACACAACTGCCCGCACCTAAGAAATGGACAGCGGTGAAGAAGGAGGCTAAATATAAACCTGTAAAAGGTAGCTTTGTGAAGGTGGGTGCCGGAGAGAGTGAGAGGCAACGAAATTCTCCCTGCGGCCTAACAGCTAGGAAGGAGCCAGGGGCCAAATTTTTTGCCCTCAATGAAAGAAGCGATTGTCCGGGGTCCCGCGGAGCCAGGAAAGTTAACCCAGTGGTTTGGTACTACTGGCAGGAATGCCAATGAGAAAAAGAATGAAAGAGAGAGATGGAGAGGGATAGAGACACTCTCATTCGTTCAGTCGGATACCTTCAGCCTTTTAAGAAAAAAGCTCCTTTTGAGGTGTTTATAAATATCACCTGTGAAGTGCGAGGCAAATGAACGTAAATGAGCGTGTGTCGGGCACGTTCAAAAAAGACTCGAGTTGTTTATTTAGACAGTGGGCAGTGAGAGAGGGGAAGACTGGGCAGGGGGAAAGAACAGATATTTTAGGAGCAGACTTCATTGAGAAGAAGGCCTCATTGATGATGATGGGAAGGAGGGAATGCTCATTGGAGAACAAATTCTCTACCTTTACCAAATGCATAGGGGCTGACAGTACACCAAACATTGCTTTGCTGTTTGTCCATAATTCCATACATCTCTGCCCTGGACTATACATATTTAATATGTGGTCTTTTTTTGTAAATACTCAAACACATGATGTTTACATCAAGTACAACATCAAACCTAGACATTAAGGTGGCGGGGTGTCCTTGAGATAGCATCACTCAAATGTGCTTCATAGTTGTCATAGTAAGATCTAGTAGATTATACGGACTAAGAAAAAACACATTTGAGCATTACAAGAGCAGAGAGAGCCACTGGACATTAGCTCTATTCATTCTGCCGCCTCTCTTCCCCGTTCCTCCACCTCTCTCCAGCCACAGTTGTTTATGGACCCCAGTAGCCTAAAAACAGAAAGATGGAAAAAGGGAGTGAGGAGAAGAAAAGGAAGTCATTGTCCTGTCTTGCATAGACAATATTGTTACGCTTTTGTAGAGGAGACACTCATGTCCTCAAATCATCCTATGAAGTTTTAACATCTACAAGTTTTTTTTCTTACCTGTACATACATGCATGTGATTCTTTGCTCCTTAAAGAGAGTTCACGCACACAAAAAATCGTCATCATTTATTCACCTTTATGTTGTACACATGACCCTTTCTTCTGTGGAACACAAAAGAAGATATTTTGAGAAACGTTTGAGTGGTTTTGTGTCCAAACGCTTGAATGTTGTTTGGTTACCAACGTTCTTTAAAAGATCTTCTTTTGTGCTATGCAAAAGAAAGAAAGTCATACAGGTTTGACACGAGGGTAAATAAACAACAGAATTTTCATTTTTGGGTGAACTGCCCCTTTAAAACAATGTGGGGGTTTAGGTGATAATGTTTCAGGAGTGGAGTGTGAACATCTTATTTGAAAAAAAAAACACAAATGCAGCCCCTGTGAGTAATTTATTGATGGATAAATATACACGGTGTATGTGTGACAGAGTGGAATGTACCAATGTAAGCTTGTGTGTGTATGAGAGGAGACATGAGAGAATGTGTAAGCGCATGAGGAAGAGAAGCATTTGACACATTCCAGTGCTACGGCTAGTGAATGATGTGATTCTGTCCTCCTCACACGAAGGTGTTGTTTTTAGACCCTCGTGCCGCTATAAGGAGAGAAGGGCGGACCGTTAATTTGGCCCAGCTGGGTTCCTGTCATTGCTAATTGGTGCAAACGAGGGGAACCCGGGACCGACAGGGCACGAAAACAAACCCCCCCAGTAACGTGACTGTGGCAAGTTGAAGGGTGTCTGAGAACTTGGCGATGCCTACCAACCCTCAAGATTAAAAATACTTTCACCTATACGAGGGAGACTTATCTGATCTTATCTGAGTGAGGTGTAATACCTCTTTGTGTTCCATAGTTAACATTAGCTACAGTTGTGGCCAGAGGCAAAAAAGGCCAAGTCTATTCAACACTTCACTCAGGTGGCCCAGACAAGCTGGAACGCTGCAGCAACTGTCTCTACGTGTACCCTGGAGCAATATTTGCGAATGAGATGCTGCTTTCAAGCAAGTTTAGCTTTTAAGAAATGATAACAAACAAATAAGACATTCAAAAGAAAGGAACCGATTGTTCACAGTTTTTCCTATGCAAATGCATCAATGTACAAAACCGCTAAAAGAGATCGAAAGATAAAAAGTGATTTGCCAAATTGCTAGATTATTCAAAACTTTCATTGTATTTTGTTTATGTGTCTGTCTTACATGTCTGTCTGCCCTATTGAAACTTGCTGTATTCAGAGATCAATGCAAACTAGGCTAAACAGTTACAAACTGAGATACAAATCAAAATGATTTCTTATTATTATCAATATTATTAACTCTTGAGACTAAGCTACTCTTCAGAAGCTTTACATATGGTGTAAGTGGCATAAATAAGAAAACAGCCGTGGAAAAAACCAAGATAAATTCATTTAAGTCCAGTGTCTGTTGAATTTTAACTAAATCAAACCTCAGGAGTGACACAAAGTCATCCAACAGCAATGTGAAAGACTGACAGCATGACACATGAAAACTGATAAAGAGCCGGGTTATCACATAAAAAAATCATTTTCATAAACGCATGTACAAATATTACTGTTGTATTGCTTAAAAGTGAATATGAACTTGTTTTCTTTGCAGCATTTGAGGTCTGAAAAAAATACAGTGCATCTTTTTTGTTATTTTTACCTGTTTTGCCAGTTTTCATTTTCTGCAAATAAATGCAAATAGAAACAATATTTTTATTTTAAATTTGGGAGAAATATTGTTAGTAGTTCACAGAATGAAACAAAACAATTTTACCTAAACACATAACTTTGAATGGTAAATTCAGAAAAACGGAAAAGAATTTTGAAATGGTTTCATTTTTTCTGCTGCTCTATTTATGATAATATTTTTCTTCAACCCTCTGGAGGAATGCAGAGGTGAGTTAAGGTATAACAGTCAAAATGGTTAATAGTTAGTTGAATAACTGATGTGAGATGAGTTCATATTGATTCTTTTGATGAGGTCATATGTGAGGGGATGGAGCTAGTCTCACTGGCATCAATAATTGCAGTGTTTGTCTGAAAGTGGGCGTGTCCTCAGCAGATAATTCAAAACAATTTGTGTGCACCTGACTGTTATCAGTCTGCATTATTTTTTATGATTGTATTATGACTGACAGTCATTCAAGTGTAGTCTTCTGGTCAAACTCCACTCATTTCTAGTTCAGACCCACTCATGAGCAAGGTTTTATTACTAAAGGAAGTGTGGGTAGATATTAAAACATGACTTTTGGCCACGATTCTCCAAAAGACATTTATTAGAATTATTAGGTATATACAGTATATATACATTAGGTGTAACAGTATTTGGGTATGCATGCATTTATGTTTCAAGGATTGATTTTTGTTCATATATAAAAACAATCGACAACAATTACATTCAACAGATTGTCCTAGGTTACTTAAAAAAGTAATTACTTATAAATAAAATTAAATAATTGAATAATTAAACAAAATAAATGAATTGTGATTACATTACTATTTTTCAGACTGTTGAAACTAAATGATTTATTTATTTATTTTATTGTAACATGACAACTAAACTGTATTGGAAACATTTTTCCATGCCATTTTTATAAAAAATTATAAAAATACATTTTATTTTTAACCCTTGCATGTGCCGACTCAAACATGAAAAAACATATAACATATAAGAATATAACTGACTACAATATTACAAACAGATAAATGTCCATGAGGTTTCAGAATTATCCTGTGATATATTGCATACACTATTAGACATTGTAAGCGGATAAATTAAAAGTAGTGAAGCTGTGAAAGTCTACAGGACCACAAGTGACAGTTCAAGAAAGAACTATCAATAGGTGTCAATGTAGACATATTTAATCTTTAAGATAAAGATTTGTGGAAGGGTCCTTATCTATTAAGACAGTTATTTGATCTCGGAAGGTTCTTAGGAGGCCAAAGGTGATGGTTGTGGTTTTATGAGTGTGTATTTGGATGTACCATGAGAATGAATTCAGTAGGAATGTCTTGCACATCTGGGGTCCATGTGGACATGTTAAGGGACAGATCAGGAAGAAAGTGTCAGTCTCGACTAGACCAAAAGACAACACAGCCTGACTTGACAGCCACTATCCAAGGCCCTGTAAATCACCAGAGCACACACACATTTCTATATGGGACTGTTAAACCTGCCAAAGCTCTTCTCTCCAACACAAAAGGGTAGTTTCAAAACTGTTTATTCAGTTTAACCACCAGAAATCCTTCATCAGTCGCACACACACCTACACACACGCACACACACACACACACACACACACACACACACACGCATGCACACACACACGGCACACACACGCACAAACACCACACCACACCACGCATGCAAACAGCACACACACGCACACACACACACACACACACACACACACACACACACACACACACACACACACACACACAGAGACAAATGTTTTTTTTCTTTTAACTACTTTAGTAACTTTACTTCATTGCTGGACCTGAAGTATGTTGTTCTTCACACTTGTTTGGTCAAGCATTATGATATAAATTCTATATGGATGTATACCAGTATGTTGAAGCATCTGTTTATATTTTACCGTCCATCTGTTAATAAGCCCAGACATCAGAACAATATTAGTCTATACACTGTAAAAAATCCCGTAAAAAATTAATCTTGCATACAATATCAGTTTTTCCTGTAAAATTACAAGGTTTTCTCTGTTTCTCTTGTAAATTTGCGGCCTTTTTTTAAATTTGACGGTTTTTGATCGTATTTCAAAAATACATGAAAAATCTGTTGATTAAACCATAAAATGTCATTAAATTACAGTTATGGACAACAACGTGAAAAAACTGTAAAAAATAACAGTAAAATTATGTTCTGGTTTTTTTTACAGTGTATGCATGGGTTTTCTATTTCAAAAGAGGGAAATAAACGTGTTATGGATGTGACAGAAAAAGGACATCTTTTTTGAATTAAAATGTACGGACCAGAAGCAATAATACCCAACAAATAGAGAATGGATGGCTTTTTTAGTACATAAAATAGTTTATGTGCCTATTTATGAGAAATATGGACAGTTGTATGTGACAATTCTAAAAGCACCACTCACCTGCCTATGGAAAATCATGCCCCAGAAACTCACAAAAAGGTGCTTTAAGAACTTTAAGAGAGACCTCACATGGGTATTTAAACCACCAAAGGTTGACATCTGTGCTATCATTATGGTGAAAACCTTTGGTAAAAACGTTCTTTTTTCATGGAAATGTTGATATTTGCATGGAATTGCCTGTTTATAATTTAATTCAGTTCCAGATGAAACATCTGTGACGTGAAGCGAAAAGGGAAGCATATTTTACAGTCTTGACACATATACCCGAACCCATTTTAAGCAACTCATTTAAGGTATGCTGCAAATAGGCTACACTGTAAGTAAACTAAGATGCGCAACTGTTTTGTCTCTGGAAATTGTTCACTTCATTATGAATTTCCAAAATGTCTCCTGTAGTGATTGAGGCTAAACATCGAAAAATATATTAAGTTATATTAAATGAACGAGTCACAGAAAACACAGAAATAGTTTTGCAGCGTATGAAGGCCAAAAAACAACATTACAATGTGAAGGATTTAACGCGTATAAGTATCAATTAGCTGTAATGTTTGTGGTCAGGCTACAGAGAACAGACTGCATTTGACTATGAGGCCTACAGTGACACAGAACACCAGGCCTCTGTTTTGTTGACACAGTCATCAAGCCAAGATCAATCTGCCTCTCTGAAAGGAAAATTTAATCATGCTGTTCGGCTGTCGTTGTCTCTGTCTGGTCTAATCAGCAGTCATTTTACCTTCACCCACAGCATGCCATAGAGCAAAGTCCAACCCTTTATCTACTTCCAACCTACGCACTATGAATGCTCTCTCTCTCTCTCTCTCTCTCTCACACTCTTGTGTATGCACTTTGCTGGCTCAGTTTCTGCACCAAAACCAAAGAGCCAACGTGACAGTAAATTGTACTGAAAATAGTTTTTGAATATAAAAATACACGAATCAAAGTACACTATGGTGATATTGGAATACGGTGCACTGCGAGACAACCTGGGACAAAACAGTTTGTTCATTATTTGCATAACCAGAGGGCAACAACCCCCTCTATATTCAAAACAGGGGTCAATAAATATGCGTCTTTTAATGGGCAATTCTTGAACTTTTACATGTAATGAACTGTGTGATATAAAAGTTATAAAAGTGTGACCTAACATCAAACCACATTTAAGGACAAACGATTTTTGAATGATCAAATTTTATTTCAGAAAAAAGATACATGTATTCATATACAGTATATGCATTGGCAATAATTCTATTCGAAAATGAGTAATATGTAAATGGACCATTTATCATCATGAGTCAAACGTCAGCAGCCATAAAAAAGAAGAAAAAGGACATTCTAAAACCATCTGCCCTGAAGCACACCTCGAATTAAAAACCCGACACCTGAAAAAAATGCCGGTGGCATGAACAGGGTGGAGCAATGTGGGGCCCATTTGAGCACGTCTTTACAGAACATGAGCAAAAGTCAACACGACACACCCCACCTACAGGATACAGTTAAGGATGCTCCGCTTGTCATTTGCATATAACATCTTTTGAGAGAGCCAGGGACGTCTTTTAGTTCTCGCTTTTCCTTAATTCTATATTTCCTGCTCTTTTTCATTATTTAATCCCTTTTAACTCCTTATAAACGGTTTGGCCATGCACTTTTCACCCGTTGTGTTTTTTAAAAAGCAGAAACAGAAACAGGCTGTGGAAGCAGATGAGAGTGTTTTATATACAGTTATGATCCTCCAACAAATGTTTCTTATCAGTGTGGTGTCATATCAACAGGAATAGGGCTAACAGCGAGTATTAGTACTGAAAGAACGGAAGTTGTTACTCACCTTCACTCTGTCCTGTAAAAAGCCAACGTCACAACACCCATGCGTGTTTTTCCGCTCTCAGCGTCACTACCTGGCACCTGTTGCACTTTGAGAACACTGTGAACTATTGAAAGCATTGGGTTTGGTGTGGCACATGATTGCGAAACCAATGACATATGAAACTATTATTAAAAAAGAAATCCACGAAGTCATTCAATTTGATACAACCCAAGTTTTTAATTGGGTCAATAATTTCCACGAGAAAGGTAAGCGGCAGGTTAGTCACAATGGGAAGGGCCCTCTGTTACCTGTCCCTATATTTTGCCATTGTGTCACCATGGAAACCATATCAGCCCAGCGGTGGCTATCTTATCAGGTTAGTGCCCCAACAGCAAGGTCCCTTTGTGTTTCTCATGAAGAAATAGCATCTATAGATTCCCACCAGGAGACCCGGGGCAGAGTCTATTTTACATTCGCTCTCTTTTTCTAGCCATGTCTCTTTCATCTTCCCCTCACTTTTGCAATCTGCTCTGCCTTTGAAAACTTCTACAGAGCAACGTGACAAGTGTGAATGGTTTCACATCCCTCTGTGATAAAGCAAAAACACCTAAACATGGCCTCGGAGTTCTGTCGGCCATTTATCTAAGAAGAAAGAAGAAAAGGGGACGTTGGGAGGTTTTAAAATAAAACGGTTTCAAGAGAACAGGAATACAATGAAGGGGTTGAGGTATAAATGATGTAGTTATTCATTATAGCCGGATGCTGTTGGGTTGGTAAATGATGGCAGGGTTATTATCCTGACAGATGGAACATGTCTGCGAGGTGGTTGTTATATGGCTCATGCCATTTTTATGCTTTTTATAGAGTATATAAACCAGTTTTCTAATTGTTTTTTTTAGAAATTTATCTAAAGTCAATTGAAAATTGATCACAAAATTATGCCAGTAAGTTAAATCGTGTGCAGATTTACTGTAAGTTTTATTATGCAGCTCTGCGATGAAAATGGCTTTTGCTTTAGTTAAAGGAACAGTTCACCCAAAAATTTTAATTCTGTCATCATTTACTCACCTTCTAATTGTTCCAAATCTGTATAAATGTCTTTCTTCTGATGAACACAGAGAAAGATATTTGGACAAATGCTTGTAACCAAACAGTTCTTGGACCCCATTGACTATAGTGGGAAAAATTACTTTATTTTTTTGTTCTGTTAAACACAAAAGAAGATAGTTTGAAGAATGTAGGACAGCAAACAGTCCGGGGGCACTTTTGACTACCATTCTCATTTTTCCTACTATGGTAGTTAATGGGGTCCAAGAACTGGTAGGTTACAAGCATTCTTCCAAATACATATTTTCTGTGTTCATCAGAAAAAAGAAATTTACACAGATTTGGAACAACTAGAGAGTTAGACATTTTTGGGTGAAATATCCCTTCTTCTACTTCTGCTCTTCTGTTCTGCACTGTAAATTTCTTAGAGTTCTTAGAGAGCCGTTCTAGGAATCAAGGGTGTTTCTACATAGATGCAGATTGTATCTGTTTAGGAAAGTTTTAGTCATTTTCCCATTTGCTAGTTGGGTTTATTAATACAGTTTTTGAATGTGTTTACTCAGCGTTGGTTTGATCATATTAATTATTCACAGGAATAGATAGTAAAAAACACTCAAAAGAAAGTACTCATTTGTTTTTCTGCTTTTTAATAAGAAAAGAACATTAAGAACATACCATGAAACAATCAACCACATATAGCAATATATATATATTAATATCACGACACTTATATTCTAAGACCAACCATCAAAAAGCTGGGTTTAAATAAACATTGTTTTTTACAACTAAACAGTACAAGAACATAAATTCTGACCTGCTTTCTTACAAAATGATAAAGGTTTGCAAGAAGTTTGTTTATGACGTGATGGCTTGGCATTTTCAATTAATCTGCTTTTAAATCTCTTAGGAGGTTAGATACGTCTAAGACCTGAACACCTCATGGCAATTTGCATCATTTTCTGGCGTAAAAGCATTGTTGTTACCAAATGATCTCACCCCTTGTACTAAGGGGTCATTAGTGCAAACTATTGTATGGAAATGACCCAAAGTACATTGTCTGCTGATCTTAGTAACAGCAAAAGCTGAGCTTTGCATACTTGACAGTGGAATTGTTGCAAACTGAAATGATTTTCAACTGACCATATTTCTAAAAAGAAACAAAAAAATAGGGTTTACCACAGTTTTTGTCAAAATGTTATGTTGTCAATATGGCTATATTTACCTAACAAAAACCTCCATTTAGCATATACAAAACTACTTCATTAATGGTGTAAAATGAAAAAAAAAGTTATTTCTTCAGCTTCTCTAAGGAGCAAGCACAAAGTATACAACTCTCCTTCAAGGGAAAAAGTGTGCACTGTGTGTAGTGCATTTAAGCTGAACATGACTATTGCTGTAACACAAGACATAGTTTCCCTGTAACACAGTAACACCTGCACACAGCAGTAACCTGAACTCAAACATGCCGCAATCATACCTACGTCCTCTAATAATCACATTATTTAATGTAACTTCAAAACACAAAATTATAAGATATATTAAATTCTTCCCTTCATAAATAAATGCCTGACTCCTGCTCCCCGAAACATTTGCAAACAGTATATACACTTTGCATCATTCGTATACATCTCCTGTGTTATAGTTCCTGAATTTATGAGAGTTGACCAAACTCAACAAAACAAGAACGCAAAATTAAATTTGTCTCTGAAAAGGAATGAGAAAGGGTTCGCCCAAAAGCTTTTCTCAAGAGTCTGCAGAATTGTTTGGGAGATGCATTATGACGCGTTCAGGACAGACCTGCTGTAGAGGGTCTGGTAGTAGGCACCGGAGTCAATGGCGGATGGGCCCGCATTGTCATAAATCTGTTTGGCGGCCACAGGAGACGTCGCGTAGCTGTTGTAAGCCATCACCTGGTCCTGATACGACTTGAGGTCCATCTTCTGCTCATTGGACATGAGGTTGGTGATGGAGAACGGGTGGTTGAAATTGTAATGAGGATCCATGGACTTCAGCGGGTCGTTTTGCAGATCCAGGTGCTGCATTGGGCTGGCCAACAGGTGGGGACTGCCGGCCATGCCCTGAGAGTGCAGGTGAGAGCTGGAGGGGGGCATGGAAGAGGTCACGGATGATTGAATAGGCACCGGTGAGCTGTGAGAGAGGCCAGGCGCCTGAGATGGGCAATCCAGCTGCACCAGGTTCCTCTGCTGCTCCTCTGATGTTGATCCAGCATGGGAGCTGTCGGAATGGGCTGAGTCGGCGCCCTCTGAACCCGTGGCAGGGCTGTGCTCCTCCTGCATTCCCTCACCTCCGTGCCCACCCTTGGCACTGCCGCCTTCCTGAGATTTGCTCGTGTTCTTTTTTCCCAACTTTTCTTCAATCTTGAAGCGCTTCTGGCGACGCAGGTAGCAGCCGTTCTCGAACATGTTGCCGGAATTGGGATGCAGCGCCCAGTAGGAGCCTTTGCCAGGCTTGTCGGGCGAGCGAGCCACTTTGACAAAGCAGTCGTTGAAGGACAGAGAGTGGCGGATGGAGTTCTGCCAGCGCTGTTGGTTCTCGCGGTAGTATGGGAACAGATCCATGATCCACTGGTAGATTTCGTTGAGCGTTAGCATCTTACTGCCGGACTGCTGAATCGCCATGGTAATGAGGGATATGTAGGAATATGGTGGCTTGGCGTGGGTAAGAGAGCGACGGTAGGGCTTTGGCACCTCCTTAGTGCGGTTAAGGGAGGTTGGAGACGGGTAACTGATCTGGGACATAGGCTGACCCATGCTCTGGTAATGGGAAAGGGGACCCAGAGAGGAGGCAGACGAGCCCAGCTGGGACAGAGAACTGGGGTTCAAAGAGGAGCCTACCGGGGACAGGCTCATGTGGTTGGGGCCTCCACCCATGCTTGTCAATGGGCTGCTGTTGAGAGGTGCACCGGGGTAACCCATATTCATGCTGGATGTGGAACAGGCCGAGTTCAGGTTTATGTAGCTGTTCAAGCTGCTCATTGAGTTCATGGCAGTCTGAGTGGAATACATCTAAAACAAATAAATAAAGGAGAGAGAGAACATTAGTGTTTTCATATCAGCAATTGCTTGAGAACAAAATCTTAATTTATAAACACAATTTTATGCACGGAGATCATTAATCTCAATTATGTAAATTAAATGATGAATGACTATTAAACTTTGTTGCTTAATATTTTATTGCATGGATTTTTAATTGTTTGTTATGGATTTTGCAGAGCGCTTTGTTTGTTTGTTTGTTTTATTTCGTTTTTAATTTTGTTTTACTTGTATATAAAACTAACTAGTGGTTAAAATGAAGATACTGCTCTATGTGCAAACTTAAAAAAAAAGCAAATAAAAAGGAAATAACTGTTATTTATGAGTTTACGAAACCACAAGTGGCAATATTTTCAATTTACTTGTGAACGCGGTTTTAAAAATTAAAAATAATTTTGTGTTTATGAAAAAAATGGGAACGAGTTGTCTTTTTGAGTATTGACACAAAGAACGTGTGAAAGAGACTGTGGCGTTAAACTGAAATCGAATTTCAAGCTAAACGTAGAATCATCAAAAACAGACTTTATATTTCCTTATTAATGTTAGACGTACATTTACACGTAACCTTATTTAACATGCTAGGTTTAAATGTAACCTTTAGAAATATTTAACAAATGTTATTTTTTTTATTAAAATGAGAAAAGTATATAAAGTTAGGTAACTTCTGATTTAAAGTGGACATTTTTCTTACTCACCACACGTTTTGGCCACGCGTTTAAAAAGAAGAAAAGCACGAAAAAATAAGATTCTAACTATTCATATATTTAACTTCATACACCAAACATAATAAATAATATTTATATGAATCAATAATCCATATATTTGCCTATCAGTCTATTTATTTATCTGCATAAAATGTGTAGGGCCGTATATCACAAATTTATAAGACTGAAGAGCGTTTGAAACTTACCTCACTTGCCTCACTGTAGAAAGCATTCCATTCCGGAATTTCATGAGATTCCATCTTCACAGAGCTCAACATCCCCAAATAAAGTTGTAACTCGAAAAAAAACGGGATAGTGACTGAGGACTAAACCGTGTAAAATTTCCCAAAACACCAAAGACTTTCTGATTCCAAAATCACAAAATCCACATAAAACTAAAGCATGAACTGTAGTAAAAAAAATGTATAACGTTAGTTCTTCTCTTGATTAAAATGCGTTTTCTTCTCTTCAGTCCCTTGGATCAATTAAGTGTTGTCTCATGATGAGTTCTTTCACTCAGTATTCTGTAAACATTAAAAAAAATAATCCTGAAAAAGTCCAAAGCGAAGCTGCCGTGGAGACGTTGACCGTGATGTGTCTGTGTCAGGTCGCTGTGAGTGAGTACTGCAAGAAAGTCTAACCTCCAGGCTTTAAACGCACACAGGTAAGGGACCGCCCCAAAAGCCCATTTGAAAACTGTCCCGGGACTCAGGAAGAGATCCCTAAAGGTCTCTCTTGCCCCCTGGTGTTCTGTATATTGGCCGGCGGACACGTCCGTCTCAATTGTCATCACAAACAACTTCTGGCCTGACTGACATGAAAACGAATAGGATAAACCTATACAAAATAATTCAGGCTTAGATATAATAGAAGAAAATAAAGGTGATGTTTTAGTTAATAAATACAGAAAATGTGCTGTGATGTAGGCTACTTTGAAATTTTGATATCTGGTTACATGTTGGTGATAGAATTGCTTTTTATATTTTTAGTTAACATGACACATTCTCATCATTTTCTCATCATATGGTGGTGGTTGTTTCTGTCTGTCGTCATTGATGTGTTCAGGGCGGTATAAGCTCATCAGGGTTTAAACTCGTCACGGTGGGGGTCCCACATCAGTAATCTGAGGTGCCAGTTTAAAAAGTCGTTAAATACCCATCGGCTATCACTTTCAGATGGGACACAGAAAAAGCGATGAACGGTGATTAATTCCCTATATAGTTTAAAAAGACGACGTCACCCCGTCTTTTCACAAACCTAGATGTGCATTCGTTTCTAACAATCGAATAAATAAAACACAACAATTAAAGGAGTTGAACAAATTTGTTGGGCTAAACCATACAAAATAGATAATAGGCTAAACTCTTTTAATTCTAAAAAAAAAACCATAAGAAACACAAGAGACAAACTGTCTTGATCCGAAATGCTTTCTGGAAAAAGCAGATGGTCTTCTCTTATTTTGTTTTTCAATTACGTGTAAAAAGCAAGTCAGACGTGCACATTGTCTAGTAATTCAGTAGACTATTTCTTTGTATATTATTAGGAAGATCTTCAAACTTTCCCTGACTTGAAATGACCCGTGAAAAAGGACCACCGATGTACGACTCAAGTATGAGAATACACATCTCGTTGTTAGGCGCAGACAGAACATCACAATGTCAATGCATTTCCTAATGGCTAATGAATGGAGATGTAATTGATCAGTTGGCAGGGGGTCGACAGGATTAGTCGCTAAAGAAGACAGCTGACCCCCAAAATGCAACTGTGAGATGTGCGCACAATTAATAGAAATAAAATAGCCTAAACATAAACAAATTAACAATGCACAGATAAATAAAAAAAATAATGACAGTTATTGGTCTTTTCATCAAAGTCAGGTCAACCTCTGTGAAACCATTTACGCGTGTTTCCGAAAGGGATTTCACACGACTTCACAGAATGGACAACTCACAAAATGACATCAGAAAACATCCGTTGTTGCAGTCGTTTGCCATGATGTGAATAAAAGTTAAAATGGCCTGATACATCTAAGAGGTGTCTATAGGCTACATCATTTGGCACGCTTTTCTGCCTGACTTCCTCAATAATCCCTCGCTGTCTTTAAATGGTGTATTGGCGAACACACGTCTGAACATCCTCCTGCTGTCTCAGCGCTTGTCATTGCAATGTAGAGGCGCATCGTTCATTAACACCTCTATAATTGGATAACAATAGTCTTAATGGGTGTCGCTAATGGAGGAAGCAGAATATTAGAAATGTGTTTTAGGGTTTGGGGGGAATCAGCATATGGTGGTGTTAGGCTATATAGCGAGTTCAAAAACATATGCAAACTTCTCCCCGATCTTAATAAAATGTGTTAAATATAGAAAGGCGCACACACACAAAATGACTTTTAATATTATGGACGTAAATCCTTTACTGCATTAAAATACGTACAAGTTTCAACTTTACCATGTGCATCTAAGTTTAAAAAAGATAGAGAGGAACAACTACAAAGAATAGAATAATCTACTGTCCTCCAGTACATTGCGTAAAGGCGTTTTTTGCTATAACTTTTTTCCGTTCTTGGTTAACATGTAGGCTATGGCAAGCAAAACTCTCAAAATAATGTCGTAATAGTATTTTGTAGTATTGCTTTATTATAAAAACAAACTAACAAATGTCTTTTTTGTGAAATGGTTTGCTCGAAAAGTGTGCTTGTGCCATCTTTGTTTAAATATTTTTTTTTATATTTATTCAATGACAAAAACGTTTTTAAACAGGCTTAAATTGTGCAGGTATGCAGTGTAAACAGTAAGTTGGCAATACATTTCTGTGTGTAGCCTACTTCGTAAATAGTGTACCTATCGATTTGAAAAATCAAATTTACTTTGTATATTGTTTATCTTATTATTGTATATCTGTCTGTCTATGTAGACTACTGAACAAACACGGTTCATGATTTAATTGTGCAATGGTTCGATGTGCTCTCGCGCTTAGTATTTCAGCAGCCCTTAAAATCATTATGCCATCTCTTTTTTTTTGTAATTGAATGACTTTGTTCTTCCTGAGTGCATTGTGATATTGATGAGGCTTAACAAGCTGTTCTGTAAGGTTCTCTCTGTTGTTGACAATACATTACAATACTTCCATCTGCTGGACAAACATTACCACTACAGCAAAAAAGCTTCTTCCGATTCATGTTGATCAATTTATAAATCTACATAAATATCCACTTATAATAGTTTTAACTGTCAAATTAAAGTATTTAAAGAACACAGCGGTGTAAATGGCTTAGAATCACATGCTTACCCCACACAGCAGATAAGCACAGAGAGAACCACAAAAGTAAACAAGCTTTAACCTTGAACAGTTTCTGAATCACCAACAGGTATAAAAACAACTCACATAGGCCTACACACACTTTCACAATGATCAATTCAAAGTCCAATTCAGTTCCTCTTACTATTGTGTCAAACTGTTTTGTGTTTTTACATGTGGACTATGAAATGTTTTGACAGCCGTTTTACGTTTTAAACCCATTTTATGTGGTTCGCCTAAATAAAATAATATGAAACCTGACTGCAATACGATGTCTAACCAAGGATATACACTACCAGTCAAAGTTTCATTTTTCTTGATTTATATTTTTCCACATTTTAGAACAATAGTAAACTCATAAAATCTATGGAGTAGCACAATGATAACTTTGGTAATTAGGTTGCAAATAAAAGCATCTAAAAAAACCCGATTATATATTTGCCATCCTTTAACTATTGTTTTATTTAGCTTATTAAGGTCTTACCCTGGGTTAACTTTTTATAAGGTATTAAAATAATTTCCAATCTTTTCAGGGCTCTGATGGCTGCCTTTATTAATTGGTCGAAGTAGTCCATTAAAATAAAAAAAACTTTAAAAATGATTATTTTCTTATAAAGGAAATTGATATATTGGCACAATTATATTTTTGTCTATACAATTTCAAACATTTAAGCATACAGTTTGAGATTAAAAGATTTTCAATATTATTGGAAACATTTCTGTCAAGTGTTTCCAAACTTTTTTACTGGTGCTATTCTGGTAATTCTATAAAAATAAAGAAATTCTCTCCAAATAAAAATGTTTACAACTAGCCCAAATTCCTTAACCACTCAGTGTGCAATGTTTGGAATAAAAAACAATAGTTTATAAACAACTATACACTACGTATATTTAACAATACACCCTAGTAATATAAATATTTGTGAATGTTGAATACCATTCCATATCAAAACAAAAATGATCTGTAATCCAAACCTTTTTAAAAGCAGCAGCCGATTGGATCAGCGTTTTAGTGTGTGTACTACTTGGCTAACATCTGAATGTTAGTCACCACTATTTAACAACTGCAACAACGTCTAGAAGTTTGTGAAAAGTCAATCTTTTAATTTAAATACAATTTGAGCTGTAACATAAAGCCGATTAAACAAAAGTCTTACATAACAGTCCTTTGTGCATTTATATATAGATTTAGTCTTATATATATTTTCAATGACATAAAACAAGACTGAAGACATGTTAAAACAAAATGGAGATCCAAACCTACAGCGCCCTAAAAATATTAAGACACTTAATCTACTCTTAATATTGTTTAGCATTATGTTTAAAAACCACGCAAAATTCGGCATTTGCCAAATGCAACGAAATAAAGACATTTTAAGTGTCCTAATACCCTTTGAAGCCACAGTTTCAGGCCTGCTATGTCAATTCTTTTATCACTTGCATCAAAATGACTTTGTATAAGGTATAATGTATGCCTTTAACAAGTAAAAATGAAAGAAAAATGGACCATATACGTGTAAAGAAACATTTAGCTCTGTTTTATATTAATAGACTAGTCATCGCTTCCAACGCTTTAAAAGCCAATGGGTTACAATACAAAATATAGTGATCTGCTTGCTTGTAATAAAAATCTACTTTGTGTACACCCATATAGGTTTAAATATAGTTCCCAATGTAAAACATTCCTTGTTATCCGATGAAAGCCACAAAAACATTTTACCACAAAAATATATGTCATAGCATCATATGATACAACGATATTTCAGCATGTCTATCTTTGGTATTCTATTCATTCAAAGACTTAGTGGTACATAAAGGGATACGGTATCAAATCTAGAGAATTCACATCTATATAACCATTGAAAGGGATACGTTCATACAATCTACACAAAGTAAAAAACAAAGATATCTATTGTACATGCTGGATCGAGAAGCGGTTTTTAAGGAAGGGCTTTTAGCACTTAGTAATATTCCTGGACTATTTAACAGTTCTATGCAGCATAGACGACAGCAAAACAAGAAGTCTGTAGCTCAGCTGAAACAGTTTTTGTGATTGTAAAGGATGCTGCATTTCCAAATAAGCTTTCCGCTGTACAATCTGCACCTGTCTGGTGATAACACATTCTGTAAAATAACTGTTCACCCCACTGCATCTCTGAATAGCATTGTAAATACGACACAGTACATTAACCTGTTTGTTTTTGTGACTAAGGGTTCTTTAAGCGCTGTAGATGAATCTATATGGGGCGACAAATCTAAGAGACTGAAGTGCAGTGGGGTTTTAATACAAGGTCATCTCTAAAGAGAATAATGGCTGTATGCTCCTCCGTCTCAGGAGGAGAAAAAGTGGAAGGAAGGAAAGGGAGGTAAAAGGAGAGCGGAAGGGAAAAGGGGAGGAATCTGGGAGGAAGGGGACCTGCCCACCAGCAGTCATGTTCCTACTGTTGTGGGCCATGTGGCCATCTTTGGGGCTCAGGAACACAGCTCCATCTGTGTGAGGTTCACATCTGTATGGAAGAAAACAGACACAAACAATTAATTCAGCCAAAAATGATGTCACTATTTAACGTGATCCATTTTTACATATAAATCATGTTAAAATATTCAATAGTAATAAACTAGATTTCAAACCTGCTGTAAGCCGTTATGGGTCTCTTTCCTTTTTCACCTTCACATCTCCTGCCAGGATGGTGGAGATCTCACCTTGCATGAACGCCCACGGCACATTGGAGCCCACAAGAGGGCACTTCTCTCCACTTGGGCAGTACACCTCGCTCCCCGAGCCCTGTCTGCGGATGAAGTCCCGGGTGCAGGGGAAACAGAATTTATGTCCCGGCACCGATGGACACTGGACGAAGTGCGTGTCTTCCAGACGCTCATGGCAGATGGTACAACACAAAGGAGCACCTCCTCCTCCCGAGGCTTCACCACCCGTGACGGAACCTTGGTCACCTCCGCAAGCGAGGGGCACAGTGACGGTCGTGGCCAGCCCTCCCGAACTGCTGCTGGCTGAAGGTTCTCCGTTGCGTGAGGCCAGGCGTCGCTGACCTCCAGGTGAGGGACTGGAGCTGTTCTGGCGGCCTACGTTGGAGTGAGCACCGCTACCGCCCGGGGCATCTTTTGAAGACTGGGTGGTCGTGCCGACGTTATCTGCCACGCTCATGAGCGCTGTGATAGGAGACGGGTCACTACTGTGAGCTCCTATGCCCTCTTGGAGGGTGGGAAGTTGTCCGGCACCAGCCAGTGAGGTGGCGGGCATGTGGGCGGGCATAACAGGGTACGCACTCATAGCCCAGGCGTCGGTGGCCATCCTCTCAGCGCTGTCCAGCTCGGGCGAAGCTTTACGTCTGCGTACTCTGGACTGCGTGGGGCGGCCTATGAAGGCGGGTGGCACGGTGCAGCTGGCATCCAGGTACGGCTGCGGCAGGGTTTCGGGGAGCGGAGCATCTTTGAACGCCCGTACCGCATCGCTGAGAAGCTCGGAAAGGAGACGCCAGTCGCCAGTGCCGTGTCTTTTCTCATACTCCACATACTTGTAGCCCGAGTTGATGACTTTGCCTGTGTCTTTCTGAGAGTCGTGGAACATCTGCTTGACTAACCCTAATATGCTGGAGAACATGTTGCCAGATCCACACGGGTACTCTGTGAAGACTTTCAGCTCAAACTCGAGCATGTGCTTGGCATCGAAAGCAAGCACTCTCCCCACCAGGACGTGGTCCTTTTTAAAACGAACGTTGAAAGGGGTGCAACCGGAGAGGGTGTGCAAAGCGTCCCGAACAGCTTTAGGACGTCCGGCCCAGTCGTCTGCGCGGTGCCTCGTGCTTTCGGAAAGCTCGCCCAGCGCCTCCACGTTTCTCTGCTTCTCCTTCAGCTCTTTTTCAAACTCAGGGTTCATGAAAGACGCCACGCTCATGCCCATGCTCATGCCCAGGGCCTGCCTTTTACTGATCTCGTTTAACATAGGAGCAGAAATGGTCAAGGGGGCACTGCCAGCTCTGGCATTCAGACCAGGCATTGCCGTCAACAGGCCATGAGGGGCTCCAACGAGCCCCTGAGCCATTAAATTGGGTGGCACAGCCCCTACCATAGTCCTTCTGGCATTAGGACTCTGTCTGCTGACCTCCGGAGGACCACCATCTTCTAGTCTAGGCAGCCCGTTTGGCAGTCGGGCGGACACATACTCTCCCCTACCCCTCTCATAACGCTCGGAGGGCGGTCTGCCTGCCTCCATAGGACCCTCCTTACCACCGGGACCGTGTTTACCACCGGGCTGTGGACCCGGAGATCTGCCGTCCTGCATCACATGGGTTCTCTTTAGCTGTCGGGCTGTGTCAATGAGCAGCTCTATTCTGTCCGCTCCCTCGTAGTTCACACACCCTCTACACACCGCCTCGCTGAAGTCCCAGATCATGGCCCAAGGCATCTTCGGCAAGTCGCATAGGTAGCACCATTGCCGCCTGGAAGACGCCTGCGAGGAAGAGGACATGTTTGATAGGCCCTCGCGATCTTGCGTTCGCAAATCCACCCTGTTGTCGTTTTAAAGCCAGCCTCCGAGCGTTTACGATCGACAGATTTCTCGTTACGGACGATTACGAGCAAATCCGTTGGATTTTGTGTCATTCAGGATCGATATGTTTGATGCTTCTGCCAAGTCGTCTGGGCCGCAGAGTTTCTCCTGGAAGACGTTCCGAAAGTTACACAACTCTGACCGGGTGCATTGTGGGAAATGTAGTTTCGCTGGTGCGCTGGAGCCTGTTTTTTCCCTCAATTGACAAGCACAGTCAACGTATACAAAATTGAATGGTAAGGGAATGAAAATCGAAAGGGAAAAACACGCAGTTCTCTCTTATTTGTAATTTTTCGTGAAATGTTACAGCAATGAAATACGATTTTTACATAAATAAATCCTTGCCAATAAAGAATCTCCCATAAACAAATAAATAGAAAAAAGAATAACAAAATAAATGTTAATGACTGTAGCGACATCGTTTTCTTTAAAGGAGGTAATTGTATTTACATACACATTGGGAGACATCATATCAAAAATGTTCACAGATGGAGATGGGCAATGTCTAGTAATAAGTCATTTATTCCCAGTGGATATAGTTGAACAGTTCTTACAAATCACTTTTCAAGCAACGGACGCGGCACAAGTAAAAAGTTAAGACAATAACCATCCATTTACGTATTTAATTTTTTTACGTATTTCAGTAATTTTATTACATTTTTCATAGCAAGATTCACTCTAAAAAGAACAACATTGATATCACCTTGTATGTTTGTGTGCAAAAATATTAACCTAATCATAATGATGTTTTCTCAGCTAAAAACTATCAATATAAATAAAGAGACGTGAATTATGGAATTTGCCTTTGTATGTTATCAGACTGCAATACCCACTGTACACTGCGGGTGTGACATCACGTCCGTTATTCACTTCGACGCGTTTAAAAAACTTCCGGTGTTACATACAAATGACGCGCAGAAGACCGTTCTATGTAAATTTTGGAAACAAAGCACTTGTGTTTACTTGTAACTGTTTTACTGTGTGTATAAAATAAAGCCCATGACTGTTGATTCTGTAGCATAACATTACAATCTTTACAAACTTGCCCATTTGCGTTCGATAGGAAACAGCATTTATGAAATAAATACTTCATATTTCTCATAATTAAAAACAACAAAACTTTAAAATGTATATTATCAGTGTACCCTGACGTCAGCAAAAAAAAAAAAAAGTTTCGTATGTTGCTTATGGTATTGAATGTTCTTTCCCATGTTGTGTGTCGGGGACACGTTGCTTTTCCAAAGTTTCCTGCGGTGGCCGGTCTGTGTTCTCGGGTGGTCTGTCTGCAGATTTATGGCAGTGCTTACAAACAGTGTACACTCCTTGGGTTAGGAAGAGGACAGAGATGATGCAGTAGTAACCTCCATATACAAGGAACTGTAATAGAAACGAAGGCACAAATTTAGGTGAAATATAGTTTAGCCTATACAGAAATAAATAGTCAAACATAGTTTTCATTTTTTTTAACTTTCATTTTTTTTAAATGTACCAATATTTAGTGCAGTATGATCTAACCTGTGTTACAATGTCCAGTCCCAGTGCTGAATTGTCCACCACAATAGCAGTAAGTATAGTTTGTAAAGTAAGAGCAACAAAGGTGTTTATGCCAAAGGTTAGAGCATAACATTCCATAGAGAGGTTAACTGCTATCTGAAACCTTTGAGAAGAAAAAAAACACACGTCACAGAGAAATGATGAAAAATGTATAGCTTGGATGCATTGTTGCTTATAAAAGCGTGTGCATAACTATAGATCACGGAAATAATGATTAACCTACATTGTCATTGTGATTAGGAACATGTAGGAGGCTTTGAAGATAGCATAACCAGTGTAACACAGCCAAATGTTATTGGTGAGACCCATAAGAAAGACACACCCAGCACCTACAGCAGAGAATACACCCAGAGAGAGCTCACCCCACATGCCCCACTGTACTCTGATATGGCCCACAGAGAACGCTGCAGCTGCACCTGTTAGAAACATGACTCACAATAAAGGAGATGTCAGATCTGAGAACAAATGAATGAAGCATAACATTTTCCAGTACAATGTATGGAGACCTTTTATTCGGTCTAATTTTAGTTATGTTGACTTTGCTTTAATGTTCTCTGTCTTTTCAAGACATAAAAACACAGAGACATTGTCTTCTGATGGAATTACAGTAAAGTGACTACCAAACCCCCACTGTTTATAATTGTTCAAATTGCTTTCTCCCACACAAACTGGGAGAAATAGTCCACAAAGACAACCGATGGTGGATTTCTGTTCTATAGATGATTTAACCATGTTCTACAAAGTGCCTCACCTACAAGTGTGCAGACCGCCTCCACTCCACCATTATACACAGATGACGTACTGGAGGGCTCGATGTGGTCCCACATCAGCTGCACATAGTTAAAAACCTGCCCGTATCCAGCTGTGGCCAGAGCCCACCAGAGGGACCACTTTAGCATTTTCATCGAGGAGTAGGATTCTCGAAGACTCTCCCACATTTGCCTCCCAGAACGTTTAACGTTTTCCCAAGCACAGCATCTTTCCTTGGCTTCCTTTCCTCCCTCAGATGCCTCTTCATCCAGAGTGTCCACAGACACCCCAACCCCACTTTTGAAAAACATTCTATTCTTGGGCATTGGCAGGCTTAAAGAGATGAGTAACGCTACCCCCATGAGTCCCAAAGTGATTGTGTTTATATGGAAGTAGCTTGTATCGGCCAATGATATTAGCAGCTGGCCTAACGTGGCTCCAAATGTATATCCAGTCAGCATAGCACTACGGACATATCCTGTAGCTTGCTGATAGCGTTCTGGCGGTATGACGCTGTAGATATATGAAAAGTAGCCCACCTCTGTAGAGGTGACCATCGCAAAGTTGAACTGCAGGTAGGTCATGGCAGTCAGGCTGTGTGCAAAGCAAAGTAGCACGTAATTTATGACTAGAAAGAGACCTTGAGTTACTATTATGGGTTTATATCTTAGGAAATCTGTTAACAGGAAAACTGGGCAGAGAAGGGACAGATATGAATATGTCCAGATAGGAAACAGGTAGTTTGTTACCTGCATGAGAGGAAAGAAGATTATTCCTTGTTATTTGACTAAAAAACTGCATGGGAGTTAGAATTGAAGTGCTGTGACTACAAGAAGTAAATAGCAAAACACACATTATTAAGGTAAGACAGACAAATGACTTTGGAGCATGTGCAGCATGAGACATTGTAATCATTTTGTCTCACGCGGCTGATGGTAAATAACTGATAACAATAATGTGGGACCAATGTACCATGCAAATGGTTTGTATAGGGAAATATGTTTTCATCTTTTGTAAGATATTAACCGTACAAAATCCAATCAAAACTAGACAACGGGGAACAATAGGGAACACATGTGCTCTGTGTACTGTAAATGCCGAATGGTTGTTCTGAGCCAACTCTTATAATATAAATGAAATAAAAAAGCATTTCTCACCACTTCCTCTGAAATGTTTTTGGGCCCCACCAGGTAAGGTGTAAGAAAAGGCTCTGCCGGTCTGCAGTTGGCAAAGAAACCATAAAGAGAGAGTATGGCCGTGGGGAAGACCCAGTCTGACCTCCTCATGTCCCCCCAACATTTCATTCTTCCCTTCACTACCAATCTATCTCTTCTTCTGTTGTTTTGGTGTATTTAATGAGATATTTTGCTGTGAAGTGTAGAGTAGAGTCCAGTCCCTGATTTTCACAGCATGAGATGTGCAAGGTGGGTAATTAAATGTATTTATGATGGGGACTTTGATCTGCATGTTTGTTGGTGGTTGTGTGTCTGTATGTGTGTTAATTCTATTATATGTTATTATAATACAGGATTTAGACAAAACAGTTATTTATTTACAGTAAATCAAAAGCAACTATTTTACCAATTTTATTTTAAATATAAAGAAAAGTCACCGATTAGATATTATTCTGTGTCTGTATTTTATGTTCTGCGTAATGTTGTTTGAAAAAAAAAGAGAGAAATAATTAGCATTTGGGGGGGATAATCAAAGAAAGTGGGTTTTTAACAAAATCAGACGAGTTATCGGACGCAAACGTAATTCTGCGCATGCTCATTCCGGTGCGCACGTGTCTCGTCACCATGGTAACGGTTCGTTGATTATCTTCATTGGCGTGATGAGGCTCAAACGGCTACACATACGATACTACCCGCCAGGTAATTTACACGTTTAAAGTTTTATATTCTTTCGCATAAACTTAAGAAACAGTTTATAATAAAAATATATTATTAAATCATTATTATAAAAATGATTTGTAATCGTGTGTTTGCTTTTGTGCAACGTAACGCCGACAGTTTTTTTAGTCAGGCCAAACTGAAAACGTGGCTTGACCCGCAACGGCAAAATAAACAAGGTTCAACGTTTTATGGCATTTTACAGGAATATTCCTGGATTATGAGAAAGGGGGAGAGTTGAGAACGAAATCCATCGATCTGTTAGACTTGACACCAGAGTAAGTATGGGTTTATATAAACAAATAAAAGGAAAATCACTCAAAACTGAAATGTCCTCCTGTTGTGGTGGAACTGAATACGTGTCGGCGTTACTGTTACAGCTAACATACTATTGAGTGAATCCCAAAACGTTTGATTCCTGCTTTAATAATTATAAGAGGCTGTTCCTGGTCAGCTAAAATGATTTTGATAATTATTTTCCCGAAGAAAAAATGTAGAAAAATGATAAATGCCATTTAAATAATATTTACTGGTTAATACACTATTTTGTCAATAGAGGGCAGCAATTTCCTACATGGACATGAGACATGGATGACACACTGTGGGTGGCGATATCGAGCCATTTTGCCACACTTCATTCCAAGTAGACTATTCCAGAGTGCACTCTGGGGTTACTTCTTCAGTCTGAAACCCATCAGATGTAAATTTTCACCTCTGTCGTGTGTACAAAGTTTTTGAACATGTTTAGACCCTTTAAAATATTTCAGGGATAATAAACTCATCATCTGTACTCGGCTCCTAATTTAAAAAAGTCACATTTTCAATTTCACTAAAACAAATATAGATGAAATCTTAAATCTATTTAGAGCCATTTTGGCACTGAGATTCTGTTAAAATTGTCTTGTTGTTTTTAAAGTTGTTTTAAAAGAAGGAAAGACAATTTGAAGTCTTTGCGAAAACAGATCACTCAGTTGTTTATAACTCATGTTTTTTATTATGTTATGTTTTTATTGTGTTTTGTATATGTATTTTTAAAGTTATTATTACTTAATAAAAACAACCCAGCAGCAGTTTGATTGATATTACTTTGCACAATCATTTTTATTAATTTATTTTGAAAATAGACATTTCTCTTTAGATATAAGTATCAGCTTTATTAAATGTTCCCAAATTTCTGTGTTTGACCATTAAAAATAGGTTCAGTTTGCACCCTTGCAGAAATAACATATGCATTTCATGTTTTTCACATGATCACGTGGTTTTGCTAAAAAAAAAAGGCAGGCATACAAACTTTGAAAAAAGTTGGCATATAAACAGTCAACATTGGCATATATTGCAATAAAGATAGCTAAAGTAAACAGGCTTTACGAACTAATTTTACCCAATCTGGGTTCAGATTCCAGGTGAAAATAGTCATTTTCCCATCTGAATAGTCATTTTTTACCCTCCTTTTAAAATATCGATTACTCGTGAAATATTCATCCTTTACATGTATTATTTTGGCCTTCACCACTGTTTATGTCTGTCTTTTTTCAGAGAAAATATTTACAAAACTTGGCAACTTTGACACAGAATGACACATATACATTTCTTTCTTTCTAGGACTGATGTGAATGAGTTGGTGTCAAACATTAGAGCTGCGGAGCCTCTCATCACTTCATCCTGTGTTGAGCAGGTGAAAATCCTCATCCACAAACTACAGGACAAAATCGGGCAAAAGGATGACCGCATGTTCTACTCTTTCAGGGTACTAATAAATATTTATTTATGAATGATCTGTTTTACAAATATAATGCACAAACATGTTTCAGTGCATTCTATTGGTCGGTGTAAATACAGTGCACAGAAAACGACACAAGTCAAACTTTATGAATGTCACTCACTTTGATGGTGGATCTATAGAAGTAAAGGTATTTCTAAAGTTGGTATCTACCTTTGTTGTCTAATGCAATGAAATTCATTCATGAATGTTCAAATACGTGTTGGTGCTGTATACACCTGGCATCTTCTGGAGGTCATAAACTGCCTGAAGAGCTTAAAAATGAAACATCCTATATTGTGTAGTTGTTGCTTATTATACTGGTTAGGTTTTCGATTAGGTTTGTGAAGCCCAGAACTTTCTCGGTTTAAGATTTCAACATTAACCACTAGATGGCAGCAGAGCTCAGCAGGTTTTGATTGACGTTGCTATACAAGGTTATTCCTACTGATGTATGGAAACAACACACTCAAGCTTATGGATTTAAAATAAATCAATGTGCTCCACAAGTGTTTATCTTCTCTGTTCTCCACAGGTGCTTCATGCTCACATCTTACCCCTGACAAATGTAGCCTTCAATAAATCAGGATCACGGTGAGGTTATCAGCAGTGCTCACATGCTTACCCAAAACATCTCTATAATTGAGTATGTGTCCTTTACTCTCCATCTGTTTGCAGTTTTATAACCGGAAGCTACGATAGGACATGTAAAATATGGGACACGGCATCTGGGGAGGAGCTGTACACTTTGCAGGGTCACAAGAATGTTGTATACGCCATCGCCTTCAACAACCCTTACGGGTAATAACACCCCTCTCATACGTTGAATCACGTACGCCTTCCAACTTGCCCTAAATCGTTCTGAACGGCTTACCCACTTTCCCTTTATTTCTCTCGTAATTTTTTTCACTTTGAGAAAGGCCTCCGATAACCTGTCCGTCTCATTCCTCTTATTTCTCTGCAGGGTTTCAGCACTGCAGGGTGACTTGTGTTGTTATTACGATCAGAGCATTTGTCACTTTGAGTCATAACACGAGCTCTTTGCTTTTTTCTCTTTGTCTCTCTCAGCGACAAGGTTGCCACTGGCTCATTTGACAAGACCTGCAAGTTGTGGAGCGCTGAAACGGGAAAATGCTTCTACACGTTCAGAGGGCACATGGCTGAAATCGTACGTCTGGCAACACGTTTACAACGGCTTCAACCAGAATCACATTTGTTTTTGTATTTACATTATTGTTCGCTTTTGAAAGAATAGTTCACCCGAAAATGAAATTCTTATGTTGCTGTTAACTAAAATACATCAAAACAAGATCCATTCCACTTTTAAGACCAGATACATGCGTATATTTACTTGAAATGTTTATTTATATCTCCATAATAAAATTGTGTGTTTACCAGCAACTGTGGTGGAGAAAAACACTTGCCATCTTGTTTATATATGCTTAAATGCCTTCATAACAAATCTCTCTGATTTATGTATTAGGTATGCTTGGCTTTTAACCCTCAGAGTACATTTGTTGCCACAGGCAGCATGGACACCACAGCCAAATTATGGGATGTTGAGAGTGGGGAAGAGGCATGCACGTTGGCAGTAAGTGTCTACTTTTCGATTCTGTATTTTTTCTTGTTAGTTGTTGGTATTCCATCTGCATCACGTCTCATCCTACACTTTTCCCTCCCGTCTTGCATTCCTCCATCGTTCCTCCTCAAGGGAATTATGATTTCTCTTTTATTCTCATTGATCTCTAGTGATCAGTGAAAACTGCACCCATGGGAGTGTTTATTAATGAGGTCATCATTAAATCTCTCATTAGTCCCATTTATGTGATCATTCAGACATTACGTCTCATGGCGATGAGTGGCACTTTGTTAAGCTGAACAGTACCTTAACATTCACACACACGGATAAATGTAAACAAATTTGTCCTGTGATGCACTGTGAGCTGAGGAGCGTGGGGGAGAGGGGGGTCTTTTCCTCTTCATAGCACATGGCAAAGCTGTGTGTGTGCGTGCGCTGCGTAATTACCCCACTTACCTCTCCAATTATTTCCCTATGAATCTAAATTATGAATAGCTCAACCAGATCTTAGTGATGAATTGGGGAAAATTAATATAATATTTCTTTGCTTGAAGTGGAACACTGCTTCTTTCATTCTTTCACAATATATCTCTGTTGAACACTTTCTCAGGGTCACTTTGCTGAGGTAATCTCTCTCGCCTTTAACACAACGGGCGACCGGTTGGTCACAGGTTCATTTGACCACTCCGCCATTCTATGGGACGTTCCTTCAGGCAGGTCAGTGTCCGAATCTTGAAGAAAGTAGCTGCAAATTATCAGTGACCGAGTCAGTGGTTTTGTTTTGTTTTCTTTTTTTAGGATTTTCAAATACTGTGGTTGAGGCGTGATTTATGGCCTGAAACTGTGGACGTGAACATGAAAATGCAAAAATACTTTAGTGACCAAAAATGTTGTGTTTGCAACAATAATGACATGTGAACAAGAATATTGTTACCTACCATGGAGTGTTTAAAACAAATTTATATTGTGATTTGGAGTTAACTTTGGTCATGATCTAGTGTACAGGTGTTGACGTTATCATTATAATTAGTGTTTTTTTATTCTCTTCCAGGAAAGTTTATATTCTTGCAGGTCATCGTGGAGAGATCAGCTGTGTACAGTTTAACTGGGACTGTTCCCTCATTGCCACTGCATCTCTGGACAAAACCTGCAAGGTTTTTACACCTTCATTTTATTTTCTCTTTCCTTACTAAATTGTCTTTCTTATAGGCACCAAGGAATACTTTTATTCTGACCATATAATTGAGGTCATGTTATAATTGAAGAAATCTTGCATCAAAAATAGTTTCATGACCATTATCTTAAACTCAGGTCAATTCAGGTCAAAATTCTTTTGTTGCGAAGTATGGCATGTTTTTTTTTCAATCCACCTTTATATCACCCGTTGGTTCACATGGAAAAAAACTGTACTGGGTTTATACAATAAGCACTGTTTTAACCATTCACATACATTGCTGTGCCATTATTAGATTGAATTTTTCAGTGCTGACCTATTATATTGTAAAATCCTTTTTGGACAACCATTGCCTTAGACGACAAAACAAAAAAAGTAACTGTGAATGGTCACTGTACATGTTTACATTACACTCACAAGCAGCTGGTGTAGCTGTCTCAGTTTGTCCTTAAACTGAATGTGTTCTGAATTCTCAAAGTAACAGTTGACATGGTACATTAACTCATCTGCCAAAAAAACAGTTTTTCATGATTTAATGTTCTGTTTCATTCACTTTCATCATTTCAGATATATTCTCCCATTGTCTATCTGTTGCAGAAGTTAAGATATGTTTTTCCTGACAGTTGGTAGAATGTGGTGTTTGTCAATGTGAATTGTTTGTGTCATAATAGTTTCTGTGTGCTTTTAGGTGTGGGATGTGGACAGCGGTCAGTGTTTGGCTACTCTCTTAGGTCATAGTGATGAGATATTGGATGTGTGTTTTAACTACAGTGGGCAATTGATCGCAACAGCCTCTGCTGACGGTAAGACACCACAACTTCCATTTCTACTTGTGATATTAGTTTAAAAGGGTGTGCTCACACTTCAGGAAAACTGTAAAGAACACATTTAGACATTTTTCACCACAGTGTTTACCTCAAAATCATCATTGCATTATTTTATTACTGTAATATGTATAGTTTTGTAAACTGTCTATGGTACATGCTTCTCTGAAATACTTCATTCTGATTCGTCAGTCGTGGCATTCAGTGGGCAGGCATTTCCAAATGAACTGTTTATCGCATAATGTCATGAACTATTGTATAATGCATTAATGGCAAAAAATACAAGGATAGTTCACCCCCCCAAAAAATGGAAGTCAAAGGGGTTTTTTTGCAGTAGAAAGTGATACAGATTTGATGTAAGTAAATGATTCAAGAATTTTTATTTTTGGATGAACTATTTCGTCAATTGTCATAAAATAATGTAAGTGTTAAAATATTTGGTCCTATTAATACGTTGCATAAATACACAACACTAGTTTTTTTTGGTTCAGTAGACTGCGGATTGAGAATGTGTTTGTGTGCAGGTACATCAAGAGTGTATAGTGCAGAAACATTTCAATGTTTATGTAAATTAGAGGGACACAAAGAAGAGATATCAAAGGTAAGAAAATGGCAGAGACGCTTTTTTAACTTGCTTTATCAATCTTATGTGTCACTCAAATGTCCACTGTGAATTAATAGCCCTCTCCTCTTTGCTTTTGTCGTGTTTATTGATTTTGTCTCTTCATCTACTCATTTCCTGTCATAATTCCTTACTGTTTATCTCTACCTTTGTTGCCCTCTTTATATCCCCATCGTCTTTAACTCATTCATATGCCTGTTCTCTCTCATTGCTCTTTCCATGTGTCCATTCTTACCATGTTTACATTCAGACTTATCTTTAAACCATCTAGCCATAATATCCTGTCTTCTCTGCCCTCCCTCCTCAACATCACCATTGCGTCAGAATATTTCCATTTCCTGCGTAAAGACGATAACTCAACTGTACGCACACGCTTCGCCTGTCACATCAACACAGGTCAAATTCAGTTCAGCTGTCTTTTTTCTGTCCGTCAGTGTGTCTATGCCGCCCTCTGCTTTTCCTGTTTTTTTTCTGTCTTTATCACATTGAAAAAGGATGTTCCCACAAGCACAACGAAAGTAATCGTTTCTGAGGGAATACGACGAAGGACTGTCCCAATGCATTATCATAACAAAAGGCTGAAATATAATTTGCTTTTTGTCTCTCTCTTGCACCATAGGTTTGTTTTAATCCGCAGGGGAGGCGCATTCTGACAGCAAGCGTGGATAAGACGGCACGCGTGTGGTGTGCGAGCACAGGAGCAAGCTTGCAGGTGCTGGAGGGACATGCCGATGAAATCTTCTCTTGCGCTTTCAACTACGAGGGGGACACCATCATTACAGGCAATTACACACACACACATTCAGAAATGCACAAATCACCCACAACAAAATATTCACACGCAATCGTACAGCAGCAAATTCAAACCTGGTTGTCGTTCTTTCTGCAGGCAGTAAAGATAACACCTGCAGGATTTGGCACTGAGACGCTGAACTCTGCTGAAGGATGGATTGAAATATTACAGCTCTTAGGATTAACCTTTACAATTTATAGAAAGATACCGAGTGTCACCTGTAATCACACTGCCAGACTTTATGAAGAAACAGGCAAATACATGTTTTCTCAGTCTGGAAAAACAAACAAAATCATGAACAGAGTTCATTGCTGTGTGGTTGTCTATTGACTTCCAATGTAACTATCCACATATTGTTTTCTGAGTAAGTCAGAAAAATTCTCTACTGTATTTAACCTGAAGTATTTAATATCAGTCTACGGTTAAAATGACATAAAAAAGACACATTCACTCTTTTCAGCAGTTCATTCACATATGTGTGTCTCTTTCCAAATAAAGGCTGCAGACATCTGAATCACCGTACGCAATTTTTATTTCGAAAAGATAAATACATTCAGGTATACTGTGACAGACCAGATAGTTTTGTGTGCTTCCAACTCTGATATTAAAACACTTACATTACTATTATGTCACTATGCGGAGAAAACCGTAACGCACCAGATTTCACGTTTACAAGTCGACTTTTACGTGACACAACTGTATTGTACCGCACGTATTCTAAACACTCTATACTTTGACATTAGTCCGGTGAGCCGTTAGCCTGTGGTCCTGTCTGGGCAATCAAAAACAAAACCTGAAATTTCCATTTGCAGTCCGTGTACATAACTCAGTCTAAACTATTTACATCTAGGCAAAATAAAATCTTTTAAATAACAGCAGTCACAGAAACCGAAACACACAATTCCGTCTGAGAGATACAATAAAACCGTGTTTGCCAATGTAAACTTTAAATAAACATCTTGTGTGCTTGGAATGGGATCTTTATATATATATATCTATACAAACATTTAAATAGATTTAAATCCCTACAGCATAGCTTCCATATTTTGTCTTAATAAAGTCTTGTGCATTGACAGGGGTTTGTCGTACGGTAAAAATCTGCAGGCTACAAAACGTCAAGGCTGATTGGTTGGTTTTAACCATGTTCCTCTAACCAGATCTGGCTGGTAACTAGTGGATCTAAGTTTCCGTGCACGTAAAGACAGGAACATGCGCAATTTAAAGGGAAATCTGTTGAGATATGCAACGTGCCAAAGGGCATTTCCAGCTCATTTTATGTGGTGATAGTTATGGACAAGGCATTTCTTTCTACAGTACATCCCAAAATTTCTGTGATCTATAAAAGATGTACACTTGTGACAGAAGGTGCAGGTATCAGGATAAAGGTTTGTAGTGGGTGTAAGCGGTGAATCTTAATGAGCATATCAAAGGGAAGAATGTGAGATGTGCTGGTGCTTACAGGATCCTGGGATTGAGAGCCATGAATACCTGTAAAACCAACCTGCTAACCTGTGATATGTGGAAACTCACAGCAGCTTATAAAGCTCTGGAAAAATGTGTCTGTACAGCAACAGCAGAATTTGTGGAGCCAAGTAGTGAATATCGTACGAATTGAAAGGAATTGGTTGTTGAAGCGGTTGCATTATAGGAGTAGTCTCTGTGTGGGGAGGTGGTCTTAAGAGATGTTTGTTGGCGTTCCAGACTATATACGGATATGTGGCGTCTCCAGCTTTTGGTCCATGCAGTGGATGTGTGGGCTCTCTAGCGCTTGGTTTTCAATATCCAGTCAAACAGGCTGGGCACAGTCCGCTCCTGGTCGAGTTGGCAGAACTGGGCCACGGCACTGAACAAGTCTCCTACACACCAAGCCTTCTGATTGGCCAACTGTACCACTCTGTGAAACTGATAAACAAATATGTTCTGTTCACTCACTGCATGCTGATGACTGTCTATATTCACAGTTTTACAATTGTTCTTCTCAGAACATAAAGCTTTTTGTAATTTCAGGGTAAAGGAATACTACTATTAATGACATTTCTGCTGAGTGATGCTGTGAATGTATGATCCTGGGCCAATTCTGTTTTGGCATAATTATTTATTCTAATGCTTTCCTCTTGCCCTCACCTTCGTGAGATTGTGCTCCTGAGTCTTGTTAAAATACAGCGCTGGTACTCCAAGTTCAGATGCAGCGATCCACTGAAGTGCTGCCCTCAGTTCTACATCCACACACTCGGACTCCAGGTCACAGTTTACCACCAGGAGCTCTCTTTGACAACTGCTGGCTGCGGTGGACAAACCTGATGTTACTTCTGCAAAAATAAGCAAGAGGCAGATTACTGGAGGGCACCACTTCCATACACATGATGCTGAATGTGATCTGTGTCCATGTAGTGTGTCTTTAGCATGTATTAATACTGATAAACCGCAGACTGCATGCTCTATAGTAATGTGTAATGGAGTACCTCAGAAATGATGTATTTTTGTGTGAAAACGCCAGAAGCGAGATAGCATTTTAGCACTTCCGATTCCATCGTCCCAAAGTTTATGGGCTTTTATTTAAATGTGTTTTTGGTAACATCATAACTCACCCCGGCCACAACCTGTTTGCACTTCTCGCTAACAAGTTGCTAAAAGCGAATATTTCCTTTGGCAGGTACGGTAGACGTCATCGTGCATATAAATCTCACAAATAATGCAACATTGACACAAATCTCTAAAAACATTGTTGGGCATTCATTCATGGTGTAATAACTTGCCAGGGAACACGATTTTAATAATGTTTGAAAGAGTTATTGGAGGTTTGGTGGTGGTGACGTTGATATCGAGTGATCGTGATGTAGTCTGTTTATCGCCTCATGCTAGCTTTTCACTTCTGCCGATTGTATTTAGGCTTCAAAAAGAACATGTATTGTGTTAATTTGTAAAGATGATCTTAATAGAAAAAACATGTGTCATGAACATTTGTTAATCACGGAGCTTATTTTTTGCGATCTTCGTAAAGTCTGGGAAAAATGCATAGGCTTTCGGTCGAGGGAACCACTACGGCACTAACTTCCGGGTTAGCCTACAAAAATAAGTCATCTCTGCATCAGAGACAGGGCTTTCAACTCATTGCATTGCATTAAAGACATAGTTCATTTACTCAAGCTCATGTAATTTCATACCTGTATAAATTACTTTGTTCCGATGAACAGAGAGAAAGATATTTGGAAGAACGCAAGTCATTTTCAGTTCCAGGATATCATTGACTACCATAGTAGGAAGAATTAAATGGTAGTCAAAGGTGCCCGTTTTCCTAAATTATTCAAAATATCTCATTACGTGTTCAACAGAACAACAACAAAAAAATCCTACTATGGTAGTGGATGATGTCCCAGAACTGAAAATTGCAAACATTCTTCCAAATATCTTTCTCTGTGTTCATTGGAACAAAGAATTTTATACAGGTTTGAAACAACCTGAGGGTGAGTAAATGCAAGATTTTTCATTTTTGGATGAACTTTCCCTTTAATGCTAAAACCTATTCTTTAACAGCCTTTCTGAGACAGAAAGACTAATCTCGTCTCTCTCTCGCGCTGAGTTGTATTCACATAGTCATTATAAAACATTCTTAAATATTCTTTATTTTTAGCTCATCTTTTTAAGAGCGATGCTCTCTTTAGATAATATTCATTTCATCATGACGTCTCGATCCTTAGAATCTGTTCCAAAATGAATCTCTCTTTTCTCGCTCGCTCACACCCGTCTCCTCATCTCTCTCTTTCTCACAGCGGGATGACGCTCTGCCTGTCGTCTCTCGTGACTGAAAGTAGCTTTTGTTCTTGCATGTGAATGAGTCATTTGTGAGGTGTGAGTTTGTTCTGGTGATACAAAAGTCTCTTTAGCTTTCTCTCTCACTCGTGCGCTCGCTGACGGAGCGGCTGTCTAACTGCTAGACGAGAAGCAGACTGTAGTGAAGGATGAGAGGCAGAGGGCAAGTAATGCTGCTTCAGACTATATATGCTATTTTAAGACGACCGCGGGTATGCAAACTTTAGTCACATAGAACGAGACAGTGACGAAAGGCCAATGTATAAATAACAGCAGAGGAAGAATAATATATAGGTCGAGCGAAAGATGATAATAAACATAATGACACATCAATACATCAGCACAAAATTATAAAGACCCAAGACTATTTTAGACTGGTTTATTTGTTTGTGTGTGTTGCAGTTTAAGAGAAAGCATCACTCACCGTCTGCCGGATCCTGACAGTGTGGTGCTTTCCTCTCTCTCTCCTCACTGCAAACAGATAGACTATCATTACGGGGTGGTACAGAGCTGTACGGAGCAATGCTGGCCATGTTCCAACATCATGGAGCCCTTCAGGGGGCAGTACTCTATTGCACTCATCTAATAAAAAGCTCAAAACAGTACATGACTGCAAGTCTTTGGCGACAGGGCCCATTATTAGAACTGTTGGCGCTTGAGATTGTTCCCAGACGCTAATTTACAGACACAGTCAACAACCCCTTGAATCCTGCTTAGTGAGCATACACAGTAAATGGTGTGTATGTATTTGCATGTGAAACCGTTGGCTGAAATGTGACAACATCTGATGCTAATTTAACCTAAAGTTTCTGTCCTCTGACTGTAGCGGGATTTTGGAAAGCCCTCAGGGTTATGGATGAGCGCTTAGCGGCCATTAGTCTCTCACTAAGTGTGTTGCTGTTGGATACCTGATTAGGCTGCTGGAGATGGAGTAGTCTGGAAAGCCCTCCAGGTCTGCCAATCCAATGCTGGAAGCACTGCTGTTCCCATTTCTGAAACGCACAAATGCACATTAAGGGATAACTGTGGACAAACACACCAAAATTATTTTGGGACGAATTTAGTCGAAATAAATTGCACCTGCTGTCTGCGTTGTTTTAGCACCTGGTTCACTAAAGAAATTATGCAAATCTGGTAAACCTGCAAACGAGCCCACACAATAGGTGTTGATCTCAGCACTAGATTGTGGTGGTGCAGCAATCTACAGCGATCTGGCATTCTTTACTGAGACTGTACAGCATCATTTCCCCTCTGCAATCCCGACACCTGAATCAGCTCTTTACAATGTCTGGATATATGCTGCATGTACGCAGTGTTAAAGTGACAGTTCACCAAAAAAATGTCATCCTAAAAATGTTCATCATTTACTCTCAAGTCATTTTAATCCTGTATGATTTACTATCTTCTTCAGAACACAAAAGAAGATATTTTGAAGAATGTTTGTTACCAAACAACACTCACCCCCATTGATCTCCACTGTATGGACACAAAACCACTGAGACAGTTCTCAGAATATCTTCGTGTTTTATGAAAGAGTCATATATAGGTTTTGAATGACAGCATTTTTATTTTGATTAGGCTATCCCTTCAAATTGTGTTAGGTAGGGTTATTGGTGTTAACTAAATTTCTGTTAATTGAAATGAATTAAAATACAGGTTAAAATATTATTCGATCAATTTAACGAAAATTATAAATGTTGCCTTACAACTAATCTGAAAAAAGATGAGACACTAACAAGATTAAAAGAAATGAAACAAATAAAAAATGAACCATAACTGATAATAAAAATACGCTAAACCTACCTAGCAATATATATATATAAAATATGCAAAAGCACATAACTAAAATTACTTTTAAAACTAAAATGATTTAAAAAAAGCCAATTCAAATATTAATAAAACCACAAAAGACTATTTTTTGACTAAAGACTAAAAATAAACTAATAAATACACTGTAAAAATCCTACATACTTTATTAAAATGAAGGAATTTTCCGTATTAAGTTTTCACAGTTGTTTTATCTGTATTTTATATTTTGCACCGCATTGCGTTGCTTTAAAATAACGGAAATGTCTGTAACATAAACGGATAAGGCACTGGCAGAAAATTACCAGTACATTTTCCGTTATTTATTTACTGTGTAAATAGCTTTGGTACCAAGCAAATAGCAAGTTAAAGATCTATTATAAGCCTAATTTACATAGCACAATAAAATAAAAAATGAACAAAACCAATCATACGGGTTTGGAACAACATTTAGTTTAAATATAACAGAGTGTAGCCTGTTTTCACTGAATCGTTAGTAATATGAAATACCGCACACAAAAGAGACACAACTCTTCTAAGTAAGAGCACCAATAATGCAGAAGCTGCTCATTTTTAGCAATGATCACTAAGGCATAAACAGCAACAGGGCTTGATGTGGAGAAAGAAGGCATGAACACAACCATGACATTTATTAGCATGGGCATCACTGGCACCCTTCCTGCCAGCTGATGACTATGAAAGTGTGCCACCTGTGCCAGCGCTGGCAGCAGGACAAAGCAGAGAGCAACTTTTCCCCTTGACGGGGCAGAAAGAAAACTGAGGAATGAAGTGGGGTAAAGTGAAAGCCAGATGGAGGCGAATGGCTGGATACCCAGACTCGGGCAAGTGAGGATGGCACTGAGCTGGCGCGGGTAGGGCAGCGTCAATGAGCAGGCCGGGCATGATTCAATCAGTGAGGAGGATTTGCAGACTCATTACCTCCTCTTCATACTGAGGTCAAGAGGATGTGACATGGCACCTGCCTGTCAGTATGAGGCAGATCCTGTCAGGGTTCTTTCTGTTCATTGGCTGTGGTGTGTTTGAGAGAAAGGTCTGCTTTAGGCTTCAGTTATGCTGTCAGAACTGTTTACTGAGACGGCTGTGCTGGACTACACTCACAAATGGAGTCTGTCTCACTTCAGAGAGCTACACTACCTCAGGCTTTTGCTCAGTGTGTATGGTAGGAAATAACCTTACAGAAAAACTAAGAATGTTAATTTTGTGTGATTACGTACAAAAAACGAGTCAATTAAAACCTTTTAAATCAACTGATGGAATTAAAAATAAATCATGTAATTATTTTGATTTCAATCTTTTAAAAAAGATTGACAGCCACAGTAAAATTCATTATTGTGAAAGGTTTCTTGCCAAAATGAACATGTTGTCATTATTTACCCACACTCATGTTATTCTAAATTCACATGAGTGGTATTTTTTCACGAATCTTTTCAGAGTTTAACATTAAATGAAAATTCACAGTGACTAAGGGGATGAGACCTACTATAGACCATTTCGAAGGGAGAACTTCCCGTTTTAGTTTTTTAACATTCCACAAACGTTTGTACAAAATAAAAGCTAACGGAACAATTTTAACAGAATCAAAACGTTAAACATCTTTAAGAATGAAAAAAATGAATCCAGGCTTCTGGACCAGTGTTTACCGGGGTCCATAAATTCTGAAGTTTTCTGAAGCCATTTAAGATCTTTGTGTGTTGAACAGACTAAAGTCAGTCACTCAAAACACAACAGCAAAAGCCAACATTTTCCTCTTGATTTATATGAATATTTGCCATGGTCATTGTATGGCAACGTTGCACTTTTGTGTTGAATAGGTTGGAACAACTTGATGGCGAATAAATAATGACATAATTTTCCTATTTGGGTATACTCGCCCTTCAAGGGCACTGGTTGGTTACAGACTTTGAAGACAACATTTTGATGTTAGAGACTCAAAACAAGACAAAAATGATCTGCCTATTTTAGATGTTGAACTCTTACTAACCCTAACTAAGCACACAACCCCCACACCAAAACAATATCAATTTAAATCTATAATTAAACTGACCTGTTATACAGACCATTGGCTTCATTTGTGGGATCTCTGATTCAACAATTCAATCTCGTCTACAAAGATGAGGGAAGCAGGTTCATATATGGATGCTACACTGCACTCTGGGTAGACCCAGCGCAGTCATATATTAGCATCTAGCACATGTAGCTAATGAAAAGCCAAATGGGGAAGCCACACCATCCAGCAAGGCATGATGGTCTACTGGAAGACTGACCCCTCGCTTAACTGGATAAAGCTACTGATGGTCTCCTCCTGGGGGTCGTCATCAGGGGCAATCTGGGCCCAGCTGCCTGAGACACTTTCCTCACTGCTAGCGCTGAAAGAGTGTCGTTCCACCTCCACATCTGCAGAGGGCACTGTGGCCTCTGATGAACGCCTGTCTTTGGCACTGCTGAGGGGGAAAAGAGGATACATGGCAAAACTGCAGCGTCACAATGTGCCACCAGTTCATCGGGCAGCAGCTGATGGTCTCTGCTACGTTTTTAACAATATATTTCATTCAGTGGCGGAGCCAGAGGGGGATCCAAGGTGGCACTGAACACCCCTGTCATCCAATTAGCCACCCTGGGTGCCACCCCAAAATTTGAATCACTACTTATGTTGATTGACATCTGATTTCACCTTTCGTGGAACAACCTCTCGTACAGCCAATCAAGTTCAGGGTATGAATATTCTGACCAATCAGAGGCATTTAAAGGATTCACCGGTGAAGAAGAGCTGTGCTGATGTGCGTCACGCTCAAAAAGTTTATCATTAACAACCGCGTACAGATACGATGTAAGAAAGAGATTCATTAGTAGTCAGACTCTTTACTGTATTACCTGAAGCCTGATTGCCTGATGTTGGATGTTCTTTGTTTGTTTTCTATATATTTCCTGTTTGAATAACTGCTTTTTATGTTCCTTAGAGAATCAAAAAATATAAAATAATTCATTTCTTGGCTTGTTTTGTAGCGTGTGACAAGTGTTCATGTATACTAATATCTGAAAGTAATAATCAAGATGACAACATCATGGGCAATAATCAACATCAATGATTTTGTTTTAATCTTGCAGTCCTATGGAATGAGTTTATGTTTTATCAGATATATGCTGCTCTGATCCACATCAATTTAAAGACACCTCTGGTGCTGCTTTGTTTCTGTTTAAATTAAACAAGTTATCAGGGTTAAGCTATGTTTTCAACATTTTCATTATTTATACTTTATTGTTTATTTCATCTACATACATTTAGAAGTAAATTATCACTTGTACCTCTTATCAGCAATCCTAGGTTTTTTTTTTTTTATAATTTGATGCCAGGACAGGTTTACACACACATTTTCTGTTATGGTCTGTGGATCCCCTGAAGTAGCCTTGGCCACCCCCTGGCCACCCCATATATAAAACTCTAGCTCCGCCACTGCTTTCATTATACGCAAGGTCAAGTGAGGTGGGACAGTTTATGGAAAACAGAATGAAACTCTCATACCCTTTAATAGAGATGACCTGTACCTTTTTTAGAAACACCATGTGGTGACATTACGTTCTTTTGTGCAACTGTCATATTAAATGGATAGTATTACGCTAAGTTACCAATTTTCATTTTTTACAGCTGTTCATCAGTTCCTCTCTCACACTTCGAGGTAAGCAACAAAGTTTATCAGAGGTGTTTTAGCACACAATGTGCTACGAGCAGTTATTCGGAGTAAAGCTCTGAAAAAAGTATGTGTGCTTTTATGTTGACTGTACCTGTTTCTAGCCACTGTCCCACTCTCTTTGCTGCTTTGTGGCTGGACCTGATGCGGAGCTTCTCTGTGGTGGGCCCTGTCCCTCCCTGTATCTTCAGAGACCTCTTCTCTTTGATCTGGTTCAATGTGGATCACCGGTACCTCCCTCTGACCTCGCCATGCTCGCCTCATGCAGGAGGAACTGTGGGAGTTAACGTTATTTTCATGACGCTGTACACTTGGCCATTTTCCACCGCTTTCTCGGCGAGACTGTTTAAAGCCATTCCGCTTCTCTCCAACAGGAACTTGTGACTGACAAGCAGCCGCACTCGCTTCCTGCTGGCCCCCGATCAAAGATTTGCCGCTCTCTACGATATCTGCTGCAAGCCGATTAGCAAAGAGCTGCACATGCGGCTGTGAATCTGCAGAATCCAGTTCCACGCTATCTTCCGAAGGCTCCGCGATGATCTTATTTTTGCGCATTAGAGACTCAATAGAGCTCGCCCAGGTCTCATGAATTAGCATGTCTGTGATTTGGTCCGTTTGACCACGCTGATACAAACAGGAATCTGATTTGCAGAGTCCAGTCGATGAGACGGAGTTGCTCGGATAGATGTTGAGCGAGTCCCCGCGTACATTTCGAGCAAAACCATCGAATGAATTCGCCTTGATGGGAGAGTTTACAGTTAGTCTGGAATCTGAAGATCGTCTGTCGGGAACAGACGACTGACGAATGCAAAATGGGGTTCTGGGGGATGGTGGTAACAGACTATTACTCCACTCTTTGGTCTTGGTCATGCTGTAATCCTTGTTCTCCTTGTCCATGTCTTTCAGCATGAAGCGGTAAAATTCCTCTGTGATGCTCTCCGTGCTGGATTGCTTAGAGAGACAAGATGATGCCCGCACATTGAGATGTCCATTTTTTTTACTGGCAGCCTGCTGAACCGCTGCTGCAAGGATGCTGCTGGCATTTTTTCCAGCATAATAGTCCAGCAGAAGGTCAAATCCACGGCCCTCTGTCTCCATCTGGTTGACCATGAAGCGAGAGAACTCATCCGTAATGCTCTCACAGCTGGACTGCTTGGAGATAGAGCTTCCTCTGCTCAAATTATGCCCAAGCCTGTTCCCCGGTCCCAAAGTGTTTGGCATTCCGGAAGGATCCATGTCTTCTTCTGGAATGCTCTCGTAGCTTGATGCTTTCCCTCTACTGCTCCATCTCTCACACTGTAAACGGCTTCGAGACGATTGGCCAGACTTTGAAGTGTCCACCACGCTTAACTCTGGGCAGTTCATTATCCTGGCCGTGACCTCAGATGCAAAAAGCGCGAATGGGTCAGAGATCGTGGGTTCATCTAGGTTGACGGTCTCATCCACAACACGGTTGACCAGGCGCTCCATGAGCTCAGGCTGCTCTTCGGTTTTACGTTTGATTTCACTGAGGCGTGGAGGTCTGTGCTTCTTAGTGACGGCTGTACCATTCTGTGCCTCTTTACGGCGGAGGGCGACAGCTGTGCAGCAGGGAAGAAGCAGCCCCTCAGGACCTTCTGAACCACCCTTTAAGGCGCAGAACCACGGCTGCTTTCCACTTGAGTTCTCCAGGCATATCGCTGCCAGCTCTGTTGCCATGGAGACCACTGTAGTCGCCAAGTCTTCAGCGAAGCATGTGACAGGAGTTTTGGACTCTGCCGAATCCATTTTAAGTGTTCCTAAAGAGGACAACAAAGAATGCTGCCTGGTGTCGTTCTCTCCTCCTGCCTTCCCGCGTGGTACATGAAGCGGTGAGCTTTCAGCCGAAGGAAGTGTCGAGTTTGAACTTTTCTCACTCCTGCCCAGCTGGCCTTGCAGCTCAGATTGTTCTTTGACTATAGTGGCAGTCATTCTGTTCAGAGTAAGTCTATAGGGTTCTTTTAGTTTCGGCTCGTTTTCTCTCTCCTCCAGAATGTTTTTCTGCTCTCTATCTCTCTTTCCTATAAGGAGAGACAGCTTTTCCACACTGTTACGCCTCTCACCATGATTATAAGCCTGGCTTGGCTCAATCAAATTCTGTAATTGGCTTAATGCTTCTCTGCCAGACTTGAAATCAGCCTCACACTCCCTAAAGCTGCCGTTGCGTTCTTGCGTGTCACATGACCCCGAATTACATTTTGAAATGTCACTGATTTTTCTTGACGTAACATGAAGGACATCAAAGAGCACATCGTTCAAGCAATTCAAGAGGAAAGTATAAATGTTTGGAGCATCTTTTCCAGGACCCTCCAGCTCTTTTTTCTTTTCAGCCTTCTCGAGGGCATATTGAAAGATTGTGTCTGATATTTCCTGAGTGAAATTATCCACCTCCTGTTGTTCCTGATAGGGCCTTCTTGGAATTGTGATTCCATCTACTATCTTGTTATGTGTGGTCTCAAGGAAATTTGCAACACTTGAGTAACTTTGTCTGTGGGTGAGTACAGCCGATGCTTCCCTGAGGAGAGCTTCAGCCACATTGGCCCTAAAAGCCTCAACGCTGGTGCCCTCTGCAATGCTACAGTGAAGAGGTATTGCAGTCGAGGCTTGGGCAGCTGACAGAAGTCCCATAGAGGCAGAATACATCGCTGTAGAGTCTTCGGTATCTCCAGAGTCTTCTGCGAGATCTACTGCAGCTACTGCTCCAACGACCTGAGACATTCCACATACTGCGGCGGAAAATGAATACTCCCCTTGTTCTGTTTCACTCCCTTCTTCTTCATCCTCGCAATCATCTTCTCCTGAGTCCAATGTGAGCTGTTCTGTAACCTGAGGGGTGGTAATAGTACCGATGATGCTCGCTGCACACGCCAATGCTATTTCCACTGGCTTAATGGGGTGTCCAATTGGAGAGTTATGCTTGGGGTGTGTACCGTGTTTTGTTGTGGCCTTCTGCACTTCATCTCCATGTGACTGTGCTTCCGGCCATTCTGTCACCTCCTCACTGTTGTCAGGACTCTGGACAATCACAATTTTAGGTAGTTCAAAAGAGCAGGCTCGAGCCCTCTGCGGCTCATCAGTGGAGTGGCTCACATCACCTGAGTGTTGCGAGACGTTGGAGACACTCACAGCCGCCTCCGGGGCAAAAGAAGGTTCATCTTGCGATAAACGAATGAAAGCATCTTGAAGGACAGACTCTGCCAGATTGGTGGCATAGTGACCGGCTGACTCATTGGTGTGACGGCTGACTTGTTTTAAGGTGGCGGATGGGCCTCTGGAGGAGGTTGAGTATGTTTTCGAGAGCTTCTGGGAGTTGGAGGAGGTGCAGAGGGTCTCTGAGTCCTCGCTGTCATCTCTTTCCATTTCAATCTTTCTTTGAGCGTGGGCTGCTCTTAACACCTTAACCGACTCTGACATGGCAGAAATCTCAGCATCTGCAGAGGGGTGGGGGCATAAAGAAAAAAAGCCTAATTAAACGCATGCTCTCATAATGCTTTCAGAATCCTACAGAAAAAGTCAAATTTAAAGCATATGGACAAAGTTCATTCATGAAGCAAAAAAGAAATGAGAGAAAAAGACAACAACTGACATGACTAAGAAAAGAGGTAAAGTAAAAAACATGGGGTCTATAGGTATATCAGGCTTATTTTATCTTGCCTGCTGTGTCCACCGGAGGCCTTTAGGATCCAGTCTGAGCTCTGAGGATGCTATCCATAACACACTGCTGTATTTGGATGCATTTTTCCGTTTACATAACCAACCCTCTACAAATACAGATCCCTATCTAGGCCGATCTCATTCTGAGTATTACATTGGCTTTGAGGAGAGCATAACCTTCACACAGTGTTAGCTGTAATTTCATATGAGAGATTAATTATAGATTACTCATGCCTTGTGGCAGCAGGAGCCAGTTTACTGTATGTTGCCTGTTTAGCATTAGACTTGAGGCGAGAATCACTGCATGTAGACATTCATTAGTTTGTCTTGCAGTTAGAGGCCAAGGCTTGTGGCAAAGAATAAAGCAAGACAAACACATTTTCAGACATGTTAAATGAAATGCATAAGATGTTTTGGGGACAGCAACCCTTGAAAACGTTGACTTACATTTTTTCCCATTTGTGTCTCTTTCTCTCATACACATAGACATTGATTCAGTTAAACACATTTTTCACTGCTGTGTATTCTGGTTCATGTATGCTGTTGCTTGGTTACTTTGTATTTCAGAGGTGGACGAAGTACACAACTTCCTTACTTGAGTGAAAGTACAGATACTACTGGTCAAATATTACTCCACTACAAGTTGTAAAGACAGATTCTTACTTGAGTAAAACTACAGAAGTATGTGCTTTTAAAAGTACTCAAGTATTAAAAGTAAATTTCCTTTATGTCAGTTGTGCATTGTTTTATTGTCGTATACCTTATGCCTCTGAAGCAACCTACTGAATACACAGAGTAGCTGACAGTATCAGTTGTATTAAAGGAGTAGTTCACTTCAAAATTTGCCCCCATTGACTTTCCATAGTCGTTTTTATTCCTACTATGGAAAGTCAATGGGGGCAAATTTTGCAGTGAGCAACTCCTTTAAGAGCTTCATATGTTTAGCACATATATGTTTAGTTTAGATTAATCCTGTACGATCATTTAGCCTAATTATCCTGATTAGCCCCCTTGGCCTATATGTATTTATGAGCAGTGTTCTTTTATTTTGTATATTCCCTTTACCAGTTTTAGCAGCAATTTACCAGTAAGTAGTAAAGTTCTTGTAAATAGTAAAGTGTAGAAGCCATGTGTTTGCTGGATTTATTACTGTAGCGAGGAAGGCGGGACGAGAGCCGTGGGGCAGGAAGGCGGGGCCGGTGGCGTGAGTGATAATGAGTATCAGCTGTACGCGCACCGGTCCCGCATGCCTCACGGGGAGCTAGGGAGCATAAGAGGACGAGCGACGGGACTGTCGACGAGATAGGACCGGGCCCGGACATGAGTTGAGTTTTGTTTAAGTTGGTTTATGATTGTGTGGCCTGTTATTTGCTGTTTATTGTTTATTTATTTTTTGATTAAAGTTTATTGTTTAAATGTTCGCCGGTTCCCGCCTCCTTCCTTCCTGTTCCCTTGAACTTTGTTACAATTACCATTAGGGCTGCAACGACGTGCGTGAAATGCGTCGACGCTTCGTATTATTTACGTTTATCTGCTGTAATAGCAGTTTCTGTTCCCGGGCGTGTGTAAGTTAATCAGCAGAACAAGAGAAAGTATAATACACCCAACAAACAGCGATCGAGAGCCTCGGACGCAGTAAGTCAGTGAATGGACGGAGGAATTCCCCCTAACGTTAAGTTACCCCCGGAATGCGATCATCACAGCATGGACACGCAATCACAAACGGACGGATGTAGATGTAGACTTTCATAATAAATTACTTTTTTGTAATTTACTTTTTGTAATGTACAACTACGCTTTACATTAATGATTTACATTAACGTTATTGTAGTAGTGTAAATTAGTGTATGTGAACCTTTGCAGATTGTGACCCTGCTTAAATTACTCTTAAGCTTCAAAAGGGACTGACTATCATGAAACCACCAATGCACTTTTTATGTCATTCGATATTCTTCATAATGACAGGATGATAGTCTATGGTTTTGTTTAAAATTTATTTTGCTAGAGACTGTGAGTTAACGTTACTCGCTGAGTATAGCTTAGCTTATTAGAAGCACTGGAAGCGGTCTGAATATGTTGCGTCTTCATATGAAATAACTCTTTTTAAACCTCTGATTTAACTGCATACTGTTGGATTGATGCAACGCACTATGTGTTAAACATGTAACATATCATCTCTTCTCGTTGAAGCACATCATTGTGCGTCCGGGATGCGCATAACTGTAAATAACGAAGCGAATGCTTTAAGCGCATCATTCTGAGTTCCGGGTGCGAGGGGCTCGCTTTAACGCCACTCTGCATTAGAGTCTTTTATACGGTGATAGTTTTGTACAATAAACAGAGACAGATAGTAGTATTTTACTTTTACTCAATTACATTATGAGACTGAAAATAGAGTCGGATATTACTTGGAGGAAAAAAATACAGAGCATACTGTATATCATGCTCTAGTATTTCATATACACATTTTTTTAATGTTTTTACATTTACATTTAGTCATTTAGCAGACGCTTTTATCCAAAGCGACCTACAGATGAGGGAAACAATGGAAGCAATTGGAACAACATAAGGACAACAAAAAGCATAAGTGCAATAAAACTTTTTTTTTACCTTTAATACAGTACTTAAGTACATAAAAAATCTGTATTTTTTTACTTTTAAAATTAAAACTACTTAATTAAAAGAAGATGGTGATTTTAATGTAAACACGGATTAAAATGTTAAAACAACAATATTTATTTATAAAATGTAGTGGAGTAAAAAGTATGATTTGCTTTATAATGTAAGAAAATACTAGAACTTATTGTTTATTTGCAAAGTTTGCCAAAGGATTAATAAAGTAATCCAAAAAATCTTTATTAGATTAATAAAAAATAATAATCGTTAGATTAGTTGACTAATCGAAAAAAAATAATAATCGTTAGATTAGTCGACAATTAAAATAATCGTTAGTTGCAGCCCTAATTACCATTTGTATTACCATAATTTAACTACAAACATAAACTATAGCTAGTATAATGAAACTATGGTATGTTTAGTTGCAGTGGTTTTACTAAAGATTATTAATTGGAGTATGGTTCCTATATATAGAAAATGGTAAATTTGTGGATACTGTGATTTTACTGCAAATACCATCCCTGCTGAAAATTGAATTTTTTTAACTAGAATGAGATTTTTAAATTAAATTCCTCTTTGTAGTGTGTTTTGGGTTTTATTTCAATGGGATTTACCATCCCACCAATAGAATCCATCACATACAAGTAGACAACAAGTATCCATAGTACAATTCCCATTATAACCATTAAATCCATTACATTTTATGTTGTGTTTTGTGCAGGGTTCTATTGTTTTTATTTCAACAGGAATACTTCAACTATAGTTACTTCAGTAAAAACATCATTCATTTTCCAAATCGCTTTAAATGATATAGCAGCAGATCAGAAGTTAACACGCATGTGTAGCTCAAGGTGTATGTGATGCTTATTTACCGTTTAGCCGTTATGCCGATCGTTTTCATGACAATGTTTCTACGATCTTTGACTGATCGTAACCCACAGATGATTACACCACACTTTAACATGTGCTTTTTTGTCTTTTATTGTTCTATTTGCCTTTTTAGAGCGCTATCAATGGTGTAGCAGCGCCTACGTTTACATTAGTTTAGCGGGGAAGATCCCAGAGTTGCCAGATTTGTGTTAAAAAAATCTGCCAAATGGCCATTTAAAGCTTGCCGGAAAACGGCGAGCATAGAAAAACTGAAATACTTGGCAACAGTAAAAGGTCCTGGCAGATCGCAAGCCAGATAAATTGCGCACACAGGAAACCCCGCTGCATAGAAACCATTTTCTACTTTTGGACCTTTTTATAAATGTAGTGGAGTAAAAAGTATGATATTTGTCTTTCAAATGTAGTGAAGTAAAAATACAAGTAGCCTACTCAGAAAGAATAATACTCAAGTAAAGTACAGATACTCAAAAAGTGTACTTAAGTACAGTACTCAGGTAAATTTACTTCGTTACTGTCCACCTCTTAAATAAGAACCCAGCTAATTTTCTTTAATGATAACCAATGTAGACTTTGTGTGTTTTGTATTTATGAAAATATATGTGAAATACCCATATAAATTGAAAACTAAGCTTGGAACAACATGTTGACCTATAAACAATTACTTAGACAGACACGATATTGCAACACATTAGAAAATGTATCTTTTCCATGTTATCTATAGTTTTGATCCTAACCAGCTACATTGGCGAAAGCCGGCAAGCTGCAATAGATTCTACATTGAAGATTTTTTTTGAAGATCAAATTTCGCAGTGTTGCGCCTCATCTGATGCAGTGTTCACACTAGACTTGACGTGTCTCATATAGAATCCATTGCAGCGTATCACCAGTGCACCTGGTTAGGACCACATCTTTAAATAACATGGAAAAGATACCTTTTCTAATGTGTTGTAATACCGCGTCTCAGCTGTCAAGGTAATCGATTATAGGTCAATGTGTTGTTTCCAGCTCGGTTGAAAACTGTAATCTCTTTGGCAGTGACCGGGGCTAAATTGTGTTACACACAAAAAATAGCACGAGAAACCTCCAAATGGTCCTGTAAAAATATACTGAAGAAGGCTAAAAATGGTGATTGAGTGAGTGCTATTTCAGTCATAATTTGAGCTGTCTACTCAAGACATAGAGAGCAGATAAAGGGTCTTAAATACACCATAGTGCTCTTTTGGTCCAAATCCAAGCAGGTCCAAGCATTAAAGTCCCAGTGAATTCAAAAATTACAATGCCCATTTTTTTCATTAAATAATGCAGCGTTTATTGTAAATAGCTCATCAATGTGAGTCATTGTATTTAAAAAATTTGTGTGCCCTCATAATCTTCAGTTAAAATGTGAAATGCACTTCCGCCCTGTAGTGACTTTCCATCTTAAATGACGTATATTAGGTGGCTTGGGCGGAGCATCCGTTAACTCCTCCCCTTCAACTGTCTGTTCCATTTCAAAATGCAACAGCTGTTTTTACACATCCAATCAAATTGTAGCAAAAAACACAAGCCACGCCCACAATTTTTCAACTGGTTCACGGGGACTTTATGGACAGAAAATACCATACATGGGCTAAAGAAATTATTAAAGGAATTTGATGAAGTTTTTGGATTTATGTCTGAATAGAAGGACTGTTCACCATTTCTGAGTGGGTCATCCTCACTGTCTTCCCCAAGCTGTTCTGAAGCAGTTAGGAAATCCTCTTCTATGGACGAAACGGAGCGGTTTGTGTCATCCTCGGCAGCCCGCTGACCAGCCAATCGGCTATGCCGCTGCCTTTCCTGGCCTGACTGTAGACCAATCAGAAACTTGTTGATTTCAAAAATAACATTGTTTGTCTGGGAAGGACGACGACCACAGGAACAATGTACCAGACAGACATCAGCAGTTCTCTGGTTCTGAAATACAGGAACATTCATAGTTTGTTACAGTTTGCAGACTTTAAGCTGGAAATGAGGTTGGATGTTCTGTTCCAAATTCATGTCTTACCCGTGGGCTGCTGGGGTCATGCTGGCAGGTGTCAGGTGACTCGAGGCTGCTGAGAAGCAGGATCTCATTTTCTTTGGGATGCCGCACTCCCAGAGACTCAATTAAGCGAGGCAGCTCCGGGCATACTGAGGCCAGTTTCTGGGAGAACATTTTAGGCTGTTATTCACGTCACATACATTTGGTTCTTTGCTTGCATTATCTCGGTCATTTGTTTGTTTTTAATTTTCCTTTCATTAGGTGAAACATTGTTTATGTCGTGTGCTTAGGAAATGATGAAAGACGATTTTGTTAATACATTTACATGAATTTCGAAATGAGAGGGTGGAGAGGAGCGGATATTTGTGAATATTAATGAAAACCTACCAAGCGAGAAAGCCAAGAAACTAGACAATCGATCAAGTTTTCAGGTGATAATGCCTTTTCTTTAATAAAACTGTGAACATTTCAATCTGAAAGGGTTAGTCGACCCGGAAACTAAATGATGAGAACTATCACTATGGGAAGTGTTATCAGTGGGGGAAAAGCATCAGTTTCAGTCTGACTCAAGAGGTCTTGTATAGGGGACTATTTTTATGGTACTCCTTTTTCCCTTTTAAAGTTAACAGGAAGTGGTTACTGGTCAGTGTTACATTCTCCTTTCTGTTCAATGGATGCGAAAGACATGAGTGAAATAAGATGTCAGGATTCAAAATTGTGATCTAAAATTGTGAAAAAAAGCTCTGCGACATCATTAATTATTAAACTCAAATTTAACCTGCTGTAAATGGAGGAAAGAAAAGCTCCACCCACCCACCTTAACAAAGCTGTCGTCATGGTGATCAGAGGTGTGTCTGTCCAGGTTTATGAAGCAGATCTAGGAACAGAGAAGATAAGCTTGAGAGACATAAGCACACACCTGTAGAAAGGTGAAGTTGAATCTGGACGCAAGGAATATCTGTACTTTTAAAAACATGTTTGTCACAATTTAGGCCTATTAAAATCAAGAGCAAAAAAAAAGGAGTTAACATATTGAAAATGTGTTCCAAACAAAGGTTCTGTCATTGTCATTTTAAATCTGTGTGATTTTCGTGTTTCTGCAAAACACAAAAGAAGATATTTTGAAAAATGTTGGTAACCAAAAACCATCAGTCCTCATTGACTTCTATTGTATAGACACAAAACCAATGCAAGTCAATGGGGTCAAACGGTTTTCTGTTACCAATATTTTTAAAAAATCTTCTTTTGTGTTATGCAGAAATGACAAGAGGGCGTTTAAATATTGACAGGATTATTATATCTGAAAGTGAACTATTCATTAAATCACATCAAATGTACATTACATCGATCATTTTAATTGTGTGTTTAAAATGAAATCAATGTTATTTGTCAACTACTTCTTAGAGGCTGCGCACTACTGGATCTCATCATGTGTTTAAATTCAGTATGAAACAAAATTTGCAATGGTGTTTTTACGGCATTGTAACATAAATCTGAGTGAAACATCATCTGGAACGAGAAAAAAATGTATGGCAATTGAACTTGTCCTTCAGGAATTGATTGGACAGCTGGAAGCCTGGCCAATAGACATTCAGTACAGTCCCACCCCTGACATCGATACACATCATGGGAGGAGTTCATTTTTAATAGATTTCTTAAAATTAAATACAAAAATGTAATAAAAAAATTGTATGACCTGCATTTAATTCATTTATACTGTATATATACAATATTCCATAAAAAGTAAGAATTGTCCATTTTGGTTTCATGCTGACATCAACAACGGATCCATATGCACAGATGAGAGAACTAGATCTCTAAAGCCTCTATCTAAATATATAAATTAATGGCAAACGCATCTGCAATCTATAGGTTTCTCTGAGCAAGGGTGTATTTCATCATTAGGTCTAACAGATGAAGAACAATCATAACTGTAGCTTTTTCCTGCTGCTGGTGCTTAACACAACATCAAATTACCTAGAAGCACATGATGTTGATATACACTGTCCTGCTTTAAAAGCTGAGTGTTGTAATAGTTTTGTGCTGAGGAGAGCATTCTTGTATGTGTGTGCGAGAGAGCGAGAAAGAGAGAGAGAGAGAGCGAGAGAGAGAGAGAGAGAGAGAGAGAGAGAGAGAGAGAGAGAGAGAGAGAGAGAGAGAGAGAGAGAGAGAGAGAGAGANGGAGAGAGAGAGAGAGAGAGAGAGAGAGAGAGAGAGAGAGAGAGAGAGAGAGAGAGAGAGAGAGAGTAACCTGTCATAATGGTCCCGAACTGTCATACTCACACTTAAGAACAGATGCTGTGCTTAGAGTGTCTCAGCTGTCAGATGGTACAATTAATCTACAGTGCTGCTCATATACGAGTCAGTCACTGTCTTTTTCTGACACACGCATACGATAGGTAAACAAAAAACACACAATATATATTCCTAAAATAAATAGTAAGCCTAACTAGATTTGTACATTTTCTAAAGAAAATGTGAGCGCTGTAAGTCTCTGCAGTTATTTTGAGAGCAATTTTGTCACTCAGTGGAAATGTATTAGCACTGATCCTAAACAAGCCGCATTTGAAGTATTATTTATAACAGTGCATTCAAGTTATATGTCAAGGTTTAACAGTTCGCTGTAGTGAGCATCACTAATATGTCGATCATTTGACCACAATTGAAAATGAAATGCCCATCCCTAATACAAATGTGATTACATGTGACATACATAACTGAAAATAAAGATGTAACCAATGAGAGATAAGAGAGTAAAGTGAACACTTAACTCATTTTATAGTGTTTAAAGTTATGGATGAGAATTTGGAAAAGGAAATGAGAGGTGGGGGGGGTTTGGAGGGGTTTAGCGAATTAGAGTCTGTTTATGCAGAGCTGAAATGTGCATCTCACTGACACAATAAAGAACACAATCTTCCCTCTCACATCCGGCACATCTCTGCTTGTCTGACTGTCCATCTGTTCGTCTTGTTTGTCTCTAATACATTCACTAACATTGCTTTACTGAAGTATACATACATGCACACACATTCTAGATGACATACAATATTCTGTCACACTTCTGTATAGGGGGAAATTCTCGCTATCAACAAACCATTAACTACAACTTTCCCCCCAATAAACTCTTGATTGTTGCTTATTAATAGTTAGTTAGGTAGTTGTTAGGTTTAGGTATTGTGTAGGTTTAGGGATGTAGAGTATGGTTATGCAGAATATGTGCTTTATAAGTACTAATAAACAGCCAATATGCCAATACTAGGCATGCTAATAACAACTGGTTAATAGTGAGAATTGCCCCCTATACTGAAGCGTTACCCAATATTCTTCCTCTAACAGTGTGAGATATGATTTGGAAGTATGAACAAATGTCACCTTAAAACTGAGCACTATTGCTGCCGTGCTAAACGGTTTACGAGTCGTGTTATTCAAAATAAAAGCGGGCCAATAACCCAGACTAGCGGCACAAAAAAAAACGTATTGACAAAAAGCCATTGCATGCTGCAGTCACGGCTGGTTAGGACCAAAATGGATTAGCAGGGCAGAGAAAGTGGATATCACTATCCATTTTATCACATCACATCGACTTTTGACACTATTTTAGTCCGGAGCCCTGCTCTTCATGTGACACGACTGTGACGTAGGTGAAAAACACCAAGACATATGACGCCAATATAACATTTCTTATTTATAATAGAGATGTTAATCACCATCATACTTTAATTCACGTCATATGAATCTATTACACTTGTAAATGTTATGCCTTAGGAAATATATGCATAAATGGCCTTAAATGTCAGAACTCACATCAGATGATTATTATATCTCCATGACATTGAGCTAAAACATTTAAGTGCTCATTTCTCCATTCAGTGCGATAAAGATTACACAAATTTACTATGTCAAATAATTTGCGATGGGACACCAAACTGTTGGAACACTGTCACTCTCCCCAGAGACTGCACAAATCCCCAAAACTGTTGGGTTAAAGTGGTCAAATCACAACTCCGAACATTCCACTCTTCACTGGAGGAGCAGACAGCAAGACAGATTAAAGCGAGAGACACACAAGCTTGAAAAAGAGAAGAGGGGGTTAGAGAAAGAGTGGGAGAGGATGATGGGAATTTGAAAGGGAAGGATGTTAGGATAGAGATGGCTGAGCATCGTCCTTGCCAAGGACAAACTCATTTCACCCATTATCATCAGAGGGGAGATGGCAAGACCAATGACACCGTGGCTAAAATGACCTCTTCTGGGATACATCACCACCTTTCTGCTCAAACCAACACACACAGACAGAGAGAGAGAGAGAGATGACAATAATGGAAATGGATTGAGAGGGCTGGATAAAAGAACAAAACTGGGGATCATGGGAGTGGAAAGAGGTTGTTTTGAGATGTTGCCAGATTGCACTACTGGAGAAAAGCAGGCGTGCTCTTTATCATTTCCGACTGAGTGCGTTCACGCACACACGTTCTCACATCCACTGAGCTTTTAAATGGGGCATAGAAGGAGTGAAAATTCAGACACACAAAAACACCCTCATACTCATAACATATCTGTGACGTCTCCAGTCATTTGTAATCATTTGTTCGGTCATTTGTTAAATTATGAGTGTAAGAATGTACTGGTGTATGTATGTGTGTGTGTGTGCACATTCAATTTGGTTGTTGTCAACTTTTCCAAACAGTACCAGTACTTCTGTACCAAGCTGATACTAAAATGAAAAAAACAATGCAGTGGTACAGGCATTTCTTCAGTATCGAAATACATTTCTGAACATACTAAAAGTGTTGTTTGTGTATGTATTAGGGTTGGGCGATTTGAAATGGGCATCGGACGATGCCTACAGTGAAACATCGCGATGGGGGATGACATCGGGGGGCGGGGCTAGGCAGGGGTTGGGGGTATATCAGTTTGCTAGATTGCCATCTGCCAAAACATTAAAAACAATTACGTCAGGGCTCCAGACTGTGACCCAATCGCATTTTGCGACCAGTTTTCAAGACAGCATGAGCATTTTTACAAGTACTCGTGCATGCACGACCTGCAAATTAGAAATTTCTTCCAGTTGTTATTTCATGTGGAAAGACGAGTAGATCTTGAGCCCACCAGTGTAGGCTGTGTGTGTGTGATTAGTCAACTGTGCGGGTCACACTGATGTTCCCCGCTGCCATCGCGGTAGCGCACAGTTCAGGTCGTCATTGACAAGTTTACACACACACACAAAACGTAAGCGCATTACTACGATTCACTGTTTGCTTACACATTCTACGCCCGAATGGACGAGCTCAACACATGCGCACAATGTCTTACTGTGGACTCTGCTGTCAACATTTGTCTTGGGAGTGTGCTGTACGTGTAACGGGCGGGCTGTGCGGATGACCGTGGACCCTCCTGATGACAAAAATTGCATCATGCAGGTGAATCACAATGACGGCCCAACATCGTGATCATGGATAAATAATAAGGCTTTTATATAGGTTATGACAGCTTAATAAACACATGTGAATGCACTATGTTTTGAATTTGGCAGTTTTTGTACTTTTTGTTATATAATACAATAGGTAATTTTATTATATATAGTTGAGATGTGTTTTTTCTAAATGTTTACTTAAAGGAGCAATGTGGAGTATTTAGCAGCATCTGGTGGTGAGGTTGTGAATTGCAACCAACGGCTCCCTCCCCCTCCCTTTCGAAGCACTATGGTGGCTGACACAGGACAAAGATGTGGTCACATTTTCGCTTTTTGCTGAAGAAGATGACGTATTAACAAAACGCTCTCTGTAGAGCAGTTTGTCCATTTAGGGCTACTGTAGAAACAACATGGTGAATTCCATGTAAAGGAATCTGTGGTGTATGTAGATTGAAATTACGGTAATAAAAACATAACGCTTCATTATGTAAATTCTTTATACACCTCTGAAGACATAGTTATGTATATTATATTGCATTTCTGTCAATAGATCCTCCAAAAAATTACAAACTGGACCTTAAAACTTAATATTGCTGTTAAAACCCTCTAAGCGCCAAAGTCGCAGAATTGCGACAAGACGTCATACTTCATAAAATAGGCTGTAGATCCTAATATGGTGTAATATCTCATTTGTATTCCATACCACTAGATGGCAGACATGTAGTACTTCGATTCTAGACCAAAATGACGCCATGTTCCTATTCAAAGTGTTCGAGCAAATAGCAGAGCAAGTGAGCTATCATGTGTCATTGAAGCGGAAGCAGTTCAGTTCAGAGCGTCAGAGTAAATTGTGAGATTTGTGAGAGAAAACCGCCAAATGGCTAATAAAAGGTTGTACCGCGAGGATGTGTTGCGAATGTTATTCACCGATTCTGACTCTGAAAGGGAATATTTGCCTTTTGGAAATCATGATCGGTCGTCTAATGACCGCGCGTCTCCCGGTACATCTGTGCACGCAATGGTGCCGCTGTGCAAGGTGCGAATGTTCACGAAGCACAAACGAGCGATCATTTTGACCCTTTGCCTAATGGAGATAGGGGTGGCAGGGGTGAACGTGGTCGTAGTGTCCATAGGAGAGCTGTTGCTAGAGGTAGAGGCAGCTGATTGGGCAGATAGCTGGTAAACTGATCAAAAAATAGGCACATGCATTTTACTATGGCACAGTAATATAGTAATAATTTTACTATAGTTACTAATAGATTTACTGTTGATTTCCTCTTTTCCTGATCATTTGGAATGAACAACAACATGTAAATAAGTTCAAAAATCAATTCAATATCTACTATTTCCTGAATATTACTGATGAACTGATCAGAAAGTAGGCTACAGTTCACATGCGTTTTACTACTATAAAGTATAGTAATATAGTAATAATTTAGTACTTTCTCCTGTTTTATAGTTGGTTTCCTATTTTCTGATCATTTGGAATAAGTATCAGAGTAAAAAAAACATGCAAATAAGTTCAAACATCAATTCAATATCTACTATTTTCTGAATATTATGAAATTCAAGTTGGCCGCCCCTAATGACGCCATAATATGCAAATTGGATGAGTATATTTACATCCCACATAAACTTTTGGTCATGCCCAACATTTTTCTAATTTTCTAAGAAGATCTCTATCTTTATGTCCTTTCAAGCAGCTTTTGAAATCTTGATGTCAAAATCCAAAACATATTTTAGATAAACTTTCTTTTATATAAAGAAACCTGCTTATACACTACTTCTAATAAACTTTTGGTAATGTGACCACTACTCTCACAGACGGTTGTCACAAGGAGTTCAAGTTCTCATGTTTTTTTATTATGTGTGCGTTTGTGTGTACATCGCCTGAGACATCTTGCTTCACTAGGTGCCCAGTCAGGAAGCAAATTCACATCTGTGCCTGTGGATGTGACCACGCAAGGCTGTCACATCCCGCAAGAAAGATCTGCCTGCAGCTATTAACCACTTCAAGCCTCATCCTAAAAACCTCTCTCTACATGGGAAACACCAGATAAGTCGACAAAAAAACATTCATTCCGAACGTGCTATCGTCAGTTAAATGAATACATTAACACATGTAAAGCGGACCACCCACATTTACTCAATGACGCTTCCAAACTAATGACTACAGTGAAAAATGTAGACAATTCAGACCGCTTGTCTGTTCCTCTCTGTATCTCTGTCTTTTGGGTCACCTTTGACTCAAAAACAGAACGACAGGGTTCAAGCCAGCCAAACAGGTAAGAGTTTCAGATGAAGAGTCCTGTCTGTGTAACACTTATCTTAAGGGTGAAAATAAAGTTCATGGTTATCTAAGTTACAGTCGTATGGGTTAGGAGGAGATGGGATAGGACTGATCTATGTCTCACCCTAGAGGCCAAACACAAGGAAACTTGAACAATCAGTGTGTGTAATCTCATTAAAACAAACAGAGACTCCAGTGTGGCCTTCAGCTCTGGTACACATGACCTCTGTTACCTCACACTATAGTACACACACTGCCCTCCAGAATCAAAGGCAACAAAATGAGTAAGGACGGAGAAGATGAGACGAGACGAGAAAAGAGGAAAGGACAGGAGATGATAGGAGATGACAGACGAGAGGGGATGAGAGGAGGCTTTCAAAGGACAGACAACTTTACAAAACAAACATCTCTCTCTACGTTTTTTAAGTCATCGAGCAATAACTGAAACGGCAAGATCTCATCATTTAATTACAAACTGCAGCTATTAATTATGCTATTGGTAACCTGGCACCGCCTCCCATCCAACCCCAAGCCGGCCTCTGACCCCTGCTTCTCATCCAAACCCACATTATTACAGTATATACCACACAATTCTCTCTGCATATATGCAGTTACCACACATAAACACCCCACACACTGACAAACACACACACATTGACTTGGGATATAATCCAACTGTATTTAAAGGTGCAGTTTGTACTTTTGTTCCATACTTCTGCACTTTCAAATCGTTGATTTTTTGGGTCTGGACTGCCGAACGGAAAGTAGTGCTGCTAATGTCGCAGAAATGAAATGCTGCAGCTTTACAGAAATAACACTTTTGGGATTGTGATAGCCTAGTGGATTAGTTTTCTAATGTACTAATGCAACAGTTGCATATTTAATCCCAGCAATGGGTGACCCAGAAAGCAGAGCTGGTGTTATCTCAGTCCTGCGGTTTGATCTGTGCGCTCTTGAGAAGGATGTTTAACACCGGGTCGCTCCATTGGGATTGGCCTACAATTACCACAATTAACTTTTCCTTTGGAAAAAAAGTGTCTGCTAAACGGCATCTCATAATACGAATTCTAATTAATGCCAAATGAATTTCTTCTGTAGAGAATATACGACTGACTACTGATAATTGCAGTGAAAGCAGCAGCGTGGATGTGACACTGGACTGTATGACTGAGATCCAGCAGATGATTAGACTTTAATGCGATTTTTGATTCGATTACAGTCACATTTTCATTTTACATTTGTGACCAAGTCCTTTTTATCATTCTACATAATGTAAAGATCATTTAGTCTTGATATCTTTAATATTGACTGAGTAGTGCCATGTTAAAGAATGAAATCGTAGTGAAATTAATGACTGAATTAAACTGATCTCAGAATAACATTTTTAGGACATGGTTTTCAGAGACTGGGTGAGATTTAGGCATATATTTAAAGTTATGTAGACATTCCCATGCAAAAACTTACTATTAAAGTATACATTTTATCAGTATAATTTCCCTGGGAATAAAACCATTGATCTTCGCAATAAGTAACCTATTGCGCTACCTTTTCTACCTTTTCAGGAACATTTCATACACAAAACAAAGAAAAATGCTTTATAAAATGCCAAAAGTCATATTTCCTGCATTTACCGTCTCTCTCATTTTCTCTCCGAAGCATTGGCACTCAGCGTTGGCATTAAAATTTCAGCGCCAGCTGGTATGTGTGGGCTCTGATTCCCCGTGCAGAGCCTTTGTGTTAAAGGAACATCATGTGTGACATAAGCACAGTAAATGCACAGCCCTGTAAAAACCTGTTCTGACTGCGCCTGAGCCCGGGGTCTTTATACGTCTCACTCTGAGCAGCCCAATGGAAAACGTTATGTGACTTTCTGCCATCACATATTATGGCCTTTCATGTCCTAGAAGAGATGGTCATTTAACCCTCTATGTGTCATTTAACCCTCTATGTGCAATTAAAAGTATTGCTGGACTACATGATGCAACATTGATATTTGATGTTTCAAACTGCAAAGCGAGGATGTTTTAACCCTCCTGTTACGTGCAATTTTTAGCAATGATTTAATGTGTGGGGTTATACTGACCCTCAAAAATGTTTTAGTATATGATAAATTACTTTTGATGCTTTTTTAACGTTAATATTAATAGATATTAGAGCTACTTCCAGCTCCAAGAAACAACATTTCTAAACATTTCTATTCCATACTCAAGTACCATACAAACCATAAACAGGGGACCTGCCTAATGTAATGTAGGTAAAACAGCCTTAATACAATGAATTACTGAAGTTTTCAAACAAACAAACTATTTTTGGGGCTTTTTAAAGTAATTCAAATAATTACAATTAATTTACATTGACTTCCGGTAGCGAGCGTGAGAGAGTTACTCTTTTGAAAAGCTCCCAAATAACCAAATATCGATAAAAAAATGAAATACACCAAAACAATGGAATGTGGAGCTGGGATGGAAACCAGCGCTAGGCAAAAGAAATGCTGGGACACCAAGAGAAAGGGGATTTCATAGAAAACACAGACGAAACGGAGCTTGCTGAGAGCCGACATGCTAATACCCAGGATGCAATTAACTTGGTGAAAATTCTGGAAGGGCTAAGAGACTTTAGGAAGGAAAACAATGAAAAACTCGCCGAAATCAAGAAGGATTTAAACGACACCATCAAGAGGATTGAGGAAGCCGAAGGTCGCATCATGGAGGCGGAGGAAAGAATACAAGTGTCGGAGGAAGTGTTAGCCGAACTGCTAAAACACCAGAACCAGCTCGAGGCTAAGCTAACAGATCAAGAGGGCAGGTCCAGATGTGAAAATATCTGAATATATATAGTGGAGTGGGGCTTGATCCAGCAAGGGTTTTGGCACCGAAACAGAATGACCCCACGAAAACCTCGCTCCATTGTTGCAAAATTCCTGAGAAAAGAGGAAATTCTCGGACAGGTGTGGAGAAAAGGAGGACTAAAATGGAACAATGCCTGAATTACTTTCGACCATGATACCCCCCAGATGTCCTGAAAAATGCTAAGATAACACACAAGCAAAGAAAGCACTAAAGGACAGGAAGATCCGGTTCCAGACTCCGTACACGGCGAAGCTTCGGGTGTTTTATGATGGAGAAACTGTTCTATACAACTCAATGGAGGAGGCAACAAAGGATTTGAAGGACAGAGGCTTTCAAGTGGACGATGTCCAACCGCAAAAGACCCTGCTGAAGCGTCTACAGCAACGAACCTGGACAACTAAAAGGGGTCAAAGTAATCCAGTGGAACGTAACTCGACACCGAACTTTGTGGAACGACTGAAAAGTTTTAGACGAAAATGACTGAAACGTCAATGCGGTTGACAAAATAACGGGAGTATACAATAACAGACAATAACCAAGAAACTAAGACAGGACAAGTTCAATAAACTACAATTAAAGCTAAAAGAATTAGAAATGGAACATAAAAATAAACAAACTCAAAGACCAGGTTTACAGAAAAAATTAAAAAGATAAAAGAGGAAATTAATGAGAAACATAACACCAAAATAGAAAAGAATCTGACCTTTCTAAAACAACGTTGTGTAGCAAATCGATGAAATTTTTAGGCCACAAACTCCGTAAACAACAAACAGATAGTACAATTTATAAAATTAGAGATCAGGAAACAAAATATATATATATATATAAATTGTCAGAAATACATAAAAAATTAGATTTTTTTACAAAAAACTGTATTCAGAAAATGCAACTAAACCCCGAAATGGAGATTGACACTTTCTTAGGCTCATTAAATTTACCCAAGTTAACAGTAGAACAAAATTAGTGCTGTCAATCGATTAAAAAAATAAATCGGATTAATCACACATTTTTTCTGTGATTAATCACGATTTATCGCACATAACAATAATATTTTAAAATATACTTTTACATTTTAATAATTTCACATTAATCTTCAAATTGATGTAGAAACAACATATTTCTTTAACAGCGTCATTTTATGAAAGCTAACATTTTGATATTAGCACTGTAACTGATGTCTCTATTAAATTGATTATTTTAACATTAATTATAGCCATTCAACAGTATAATTGAGAGCTATCATGAAGGAAATATACAGAAATTGAAAGACACTTTACAGTCTTTAATGCGAAATTATAAATGAAATGCAGAAGAATTCTCATTAAAGCTACAAAATCACATTGATTTCTTCTTTTATTTTGTTCTTTGATTAACATTAGTGACAGGAGCACATTTAAGAACGTGGCCCCTTTAAGAGCTGTCTCAGTACGCAGATCTGACCGTCACCGCACTCCCATTTTCACAACTCTTTGCCTTCATTTAAGATTTTATTTTACACTTTGAAGTCTTGCTTAAGGAAATGCTAGACAAAATGGGCTTTCTGACATAATCTTGTGTGGTTTTATCCATTCAAGCACGAAAGAGAACTTAACACGGATGCGCCCATGACTGTTTACACCAGACTGGACCTCGCGTTGCGTTTTGCCGCGTCCCACAGTTTAGAAGCTGTCCATCTTTATTGAACGCGTCAAAGCAACCGTTTAAAATCGCGCTTAAGTGGTTTAAAAGCCTGTACACGAATAAGAGCGTGATTACATAATGTAACGCTAGACAAAGGATGTCAAAATAAACGGATGCTGCGTTAATGCGATAAATATTTTCTCACGCGTTAATTTAAAAAGATGAATCGCATGCGTTAACGCGTTAACGTTGACAGCCCTAAACAAAATACAAATTTAATGCAGGAAATAACCGCAGAAGAATTACTAAATGAGATAGCTAGACTCAAACCAAACAAATCGCCAGGCACAGATGGCTATACAGCCGAATGGTATAAAAAATTTAAGGAACAGCTAATTCCTATTCTTCTACCTGCAATACAGCTCTTCAGGGTAAGAAGATTCCTATGTCTTAGAATGAGGCTATAATCTTACCTATTCCAAAGGAAGGAAAAGACCAACTGTAGCTCCTACAGGCCCGTATCTGTCCTCAATGTAGACAATAAATTACACACAGCCATACTGACCAGAAGAATAAAAAAATACTGCCGGAACTAATACACTATGACCAGACAGGTTTTATTCTACAACGACAAACACAGGACAGTGTCAGACGTACACTACACATAATGAAACATATCCAAGAAGCTAACACACCAGCAATGATAGTGAGCCTTGATACCAAAAAAGCCTTTGATTCGGTCAGATGGTCATATCTTTATAAGGTCTTAGAACATTTTGGTTTTTATAAAAATATTCTCAAAGCCATAGAGTTCTTGTATTCACAACCCAAGGCAAGAATTAAAGTGAACAGGGCTTTATCTAATTACTGTACGTTAAAAAGAGGTACGAGACAGGGCTGTCCCCTCTCTCCCCTTTCTTTTTGCACTTTATTTTGAAGCCTTGAGCAAATGGATAAGGCGAAATCAGAAGATTAAGGGAATAAAAATGGGAGGAGACGAACATAAAATAGCCTTGTTCGCAGATGATGTGCTCATATATCTTGAAGATCCGGCAACATCATTTGTAAATCTCATGTCAATGTTAGATACATTTGGCTCTCTATATGGAGATAAGACGAATATTTAAAAAAACACAGGTTATCTGCTATAATTGTATACCCTTAGAAGACATAAGTAATAAGATTAAAATCCGTTATAACACAGAGGTAATTAAATATTTGGGTATTTATTTACCTAAAGATACTGATAAGTTGTTAGAAGTTAATTATAAACCTCTAAACATTAAAATACAGAAATATATGCAGAGGTGGAATGCAATTCCATTCTCAGATTTAGGAGAGAGACTAATATAATTAAAATGAATATGCTTCCTAGACTTCTATATTTCTTTCAGGCACTCCCAATGATTTCTGAAGAACAATTTAAAGAATGGGACAAGTGGGTTACAAGATTTATTTGAAAGGGCAAAAAGCCCAGAACTTGATATAGGACTCTCCAGTTACCCAAAGACAGAGGGGGGTTGGCTCTTCCATCCTTTAAAGATTATTATATAGCTTCCCAGTTACGGCCCATAGTTTGCTGGTGCAATTCAGAATACAAAGCTAGATGGAAACAGATTGAATGCTCCTTTTTTCAGAAATACCAGTCCAAGCAGTAATGCCGGATATAAAAGTATTAACCACTTATATTGCTACTCTGAACTACTCTGGAAATATGGATCGAAACAATTAAAGAATACAAATTAGAAAGTCCTTTAAAGGGTTCATATGACAGGGCTAAAACAAATATTATCGTTTGTTTTAGATGTAATGCAATGTGTATACACGATTTAAGGTTCAAAAACGTTGTATTTTCCACAAACTGCGCATGTTTGTGTCTCCTCTTTGCCCCGCCTCTCTGAAACGGGCAGATTTTTTACAAAGCTCATCGCTCTGAAAAGCGAGGTGTGCTATGATTGGCCAGTTAACCAGTGCGTAGTGATTGGTCGAATACTGCAAGCGTGTGAGGGAAATGTAACGCCTCTTACCATATTTGGAACATCAGGTTCCAAAGCAATTGTACTGACAGGTACACCCACCTTACTTGCGTATACATTTGGGCGATCTTAGTCAAATCATACTGAACTGACGTAGATTTGTGGGGGTATGGTTACACGAGGCGTTTCAGGCAGGTCTGGTTGAGCATTCGCTTTTAGATAGAATGCATCTTTTGTTCCCACACTTTCATTTTTGCAATTTTACGCGTCTAATACATGCATGGGCAACTTATAACACACCAAAGACACAGAAAAACACGTATTCTCACCATATGACCCCTTTAACAATATTGAGGTGGAGTGCATACTATACTGACTTTACTCCATATAAACTAGATAACCTTCAAACAGTTGATTGAGAAAGGAGTAACTCACATTACACTATTAAAAATAATAACACTTTTTTAACATTTCAAAAATTTAAAAGTACATTTGGATTGAATAATAGAGATCTACAGTATATAAATATTTCCAAATAAGGCATTATTTCAACATGTCAATAAATAAAGAAGGGAACTGGGCACAAAATGATTTTGTAAAGATATTTTTGCTTGCTCACAAGGCAAAAACAATTAGTAAAATTATTTCAAAATGATATAACAGTCTCAAAAACCAAAAGTTAGATTCCACTTTGCATATTAAAACAACCTGGGAAAAAGAAGGACATTTGTCAATAAAAGAAGAAGATTGGAAAACTATGTGTAAACTTCAGTGGCAAACCGCATGCTCTTATCAGTGGAGGCTTTTTGCCTGGAAAAATATTATTTGTTTTTTTATTACCACTGTACAAATGAGTTATAGGGAAATTGGTTCTTGGAGACAATATAACTCTCCATCAGCAAACAATTACCACATATTCTGGGCATGTCCAGTTATTCATATGTTTTGGAAAGATGTTCATAAAACATTTAATATTCCATTCCAATTTAATGTGCTATATTTTGGTAATTTAAATGTACAAGAAATTCAAAATGTATATTTATGGAGAGTGTTATTAATAGCAGCAAAGAAGGCTATTACTCGTAGATGGCTTCAACCTGTCTCACCCACTATGGAAGACGGGAGAGGAATTATATCTGAGATACAGAGGACGGAATTGCTCACTTTTACATTAAGACTGAAAAAACAAAAGGGAGTGAATTTATGGAAGAGATGGATGGATTTTGTGGATGCAGAAGAATAGAAGTTCAAGATCTCAGCAAACTGTATTTAGTCGCTAAATAATGTAGAACTGTGCAAAGGGAGTATACTGTAAATAGGCTACATATATTTTTTTTCTTTTTCTTTATTTCATTTTTTCTTTCTTCGTCTGTTGTATTTTCTTTTTTTCTGTTTGATGTTTCAAAGAGTTTTTGCAGGATATTGTATAGTATAAGCCTTAATGGAAGTCAGGTGAGAACTGCTAAGAATTATAAACAACAACAACAACAAAAAACAATTCATTTACATTGAACGTAAATGATCCTATTTGTTTCAAAGGGAATAATACTCTTTCATTTTTGTTCTTGAACTGGTTGAATTAGATGTCCACAAAAAAGGAAAGGTCTATAGAGTATTACTAAAAAATCCTTGTGAAAAATAACCATAAATTTACCATTACGCCCATCTAGACAGTCATGTGCCATCCACAAGAAGCAGAATTTCGAACACGATCAAGCCATAACATTATGCACAACATCATCCAGAAGATTTCTCCGCCATTTACAAGAGACTGGAAACTTGTCATGAAAGTAAAGTGAGGTCTAAAATCTGTCATTAGACACTAATTATGCTGTCAGGCAGATAGTGCAGCAGTTATCCATGTGCAGCTAAACGCACTCTCTCGCTTCACACAATTACTGCATGTACTGTATTATTCAGGCCCTGCCAACATCATAACACATGATCACCCCAATCAAGACAGCGTTTAGCATTGAAGATAGAGCACAATATAAATGACACAACACATGCACACACCCACACAAACATGCAACGTTAATCACAGGTATGGACATATGCATGCAGATTACTTTAGCACATCTGTGTGTGTGCGTGTGTGTGTGTGCGTGTGCGCGCGTGTGAGAGAGAACGAGAGAGAGATGGAGACTCACTTTAGGGCAGCTTCCCTCATGCTGGTCCTCCAGAAATCCAGTTCTGCAGAGCGTCTTATCGTTCTTCAACCAGTACTCAGATGAATCCAGCACACTGTTACTGCACATAACCTAACACAAACACACATATTTACTCTGACGAACAACATTTCAAGAAAAACGTTGGACTCAAAGACCACCTGGTGTTGCAGGGGTCATTATACCTTGTATTACAGAAAAATGTAATTCCTAGAATGGGGAATTCAATTTCCCTTGATCTTTTCAAAGAAAAAAGTTCAGTGAACTTCAAATCTCCTCTCCTGTGAAAAAGACAATTTATTGAAACTATAAAAAATAGGAAAACTAAATCAAGACCAGTCAGGCCAGACAGATTATTTACACCCTGAAATATTGTACGATCGGGTTTCGTCAAATGGAAGGGTCTCTGATTTCACATCCCTTTATTTTACGGTGTCACTTCCTGTTATTGTGAGACATCTTGTGCTTTTATATGTATCAAATTGTTGTTATTTGCTATTAAAGGGCCAGTGTATGAAATTAAGCGGCATCTAGTGCAACCAATGGCTCACTTCACCCCCCCCCACCCCCCTTTGAAGCACTAAGATGGCAGACACAGAACTAAGATGTCGTCATGTTTTCGCATCTTTGCTGAAGGAGATAACGTATTTACGAAACGCTCTCTGTAGAGAAGTTTGTCCGTTTAGGGCTAGAAACAACATGGCCGATTCCATGTAAGGGGACCCGTGGTGTATGTAGCTCATTCTAGGGTAATAAAAACATAAACATAACGATTCATTATGTAAGGTCTTTATACACCTCTGAAGACACAGTTGTGTATATCATATTGCATTTCTGTCAATAGACCCTCCAAAAAATGACACACAGCACCTTTAAAGCTGTACACGGTCAACAAAATGTTTGTTTCGGTACAATGCTGAACAAATAACAACATGTTGCTAACTATTTTCGATCACCTCTGAATGAGATTTGACTGTTTATTAACGCTTTCCATTTGGATCACCCGAAACAAATCTTAACGCCATGTTTAAACATGACCACACTGTCCAAAACACACAAACATTGTACTACAACAAAGAAAAAGTTCACAATTCAGTTTTATAATATTTTCATAACATTTTTATAATATTGTCTGCTTTGCTGCTGTACATAGGATACATTATAATTCAACGTGTCAGTCTCTCACCCTTGAAGTACTTTTAACTCAGTCACACATTCAGCACACAAGTGTCTCTCCAGACGCGAACCTTCCTTAACAGACTTGAATCATGAATATACAAGCACATTAAGAAACACGCAGACATAATTAAACAAGTGTGTCTAACACTTACATTCTGTGCCTTGGGATTGACATTCAGTCGCCCATTTTGACCCCACCATGTCTTTGGTGTTTTGTAATTTTAACAGCATATTTACAGTACATATATGTATATTTAATACAGCTTTTAATACTTCTTCACAGCCAAGTAACAGTGCTGAGGTTAGTTATGGATTATTCATATACTACTGAGTGTCTTTTCCTGTTCTGAGCCCCCAACGATGGGTAATACTTTCATAACCATATGTTGTATGTGCAGGTCAGCGCTTCAACATGCAAAACTTGCTTTGTTGCAGTGTAAATAGTTTTGAGCACTGATGCAAACTGCGAAAATTAAAAATACACACGTCTAATTGAATGACCTCTAGTATTAGTATGTTAAACGTCCCTGACATAAACATATCCCCACCCCATCAATGTGTGTGTGTTTAACCTTCAGCTTGATTCATTATCTGTGCCCTGGCCCTGTAAGTTAATTACCTCACATCTTGTGTGTGTGTTTGTGCACAAAAGTGTCCAGCCTGTGGTCTGTGTTTACTACCTCTGATTAGAAGGAACGTGTGGGTGTTTGTATGTGTGTTTTTCATGCGTGAGCACATGTGTGTGTTTTCTCTGCCCTCTGCTGTGTGTGCCATCTGTACTGACTGTTTTCCTGGCGCAGAACCATATGACAGGGTCGCTGGGACGATTGCGTCACGGTTAAACCTCTGACATAACTAACATGCTATTTCAGAGGTCGGAGCTGTACGGGGAATTTTGACAGCAGAGATGAGTTTGATGTAGACACGGATCGGTCTGTGCTGCTCTTTTACTGGGTCACGCGAGGATTTGTGATGAGATGGGTGATCCCACTATTGTGTTAATCTGTAATGATTATCTTGATAGACAAAACTAGTAAACATCATGAACATTTGTTAATTACAGATCTTATTTTTTTGCGATCTTCCAAAAGTCTATGGGAAAAATGCATAGGCTTTCAGTCGAGGGAACCAGCGCGGCGCTAACTTCCGGGTTAGCCTACAAAAATATGTCATCTCTGTGACCGATATCGGTCAATATTTGGAATTTTTATTCGTCGGCACCGGGTGATAAATCATATTTCTTTTTATCGTTGTCACTGTCGTTGTCAGACGTGAAAAATTACATTACCAGAGATATTAACAAGATGACAAACTGCTTCACGCAGCGCTATCCTTTTCAATAATGGCCCATCTTTCTAATCTCAGGACAGTGCAAAATGATCAGTGCAATGTCACGCTATTGTAACCCCCCTTCTCTTAATCCTGCATCTGCTCCCGCAGGGGCCATTTTACCCTATAGCCAATCCACTAATAAAGTGCTTGGTTGAAAGAGGCGTAAAGTGTAAGGAACCAGAAGACAAAAGAGATATTTTACTAATCATGCTGCTTGTTCCGTCGCACTCCCTTTCTCTCGATCTCAAGTTCCCTCGCTTGTTTTTGTAGCCTTTCTTTTCTCTACTCTGAACTCACGCTGGCAGAACATCAGCTAATGCAACTTGTAGTGCGGCTGCCTACAGAGTGAAGTGCTGATGACAAAAAGACAAAATCTCTGTCCGTGGACAGGTGGGAGCAGTCAGCCAATCAGTAAGGTTTCATTTTAATCACACGGACTGTGATGAGGCTCTGATTGGAGCATAAGGTTCAGCTACAACACAACATCACTCAGTATTGCACTTTTGACCAAAGGCTTACATTTTTTTTATGAGAAATTGTATAGACCACTTCGGACGACGTAACCAACGTTGGTTCAATGCTGGTCCAGAAGCACTTCCTGTTTCAGTTCTTTAACAAATCTCTTTAAGATTTCATTATATACGTAAGATTACAAAACTGGACCAGTGTTTACATCTTGCAAAGTGGTCTATAGATGGTTTCAAAGCAACAACATAAACAGACGTCACCGCGCATGTGTGCTCTTGTGGCCCGAACTTAACTTCCGATACGCATCTGCAAAGAATAGAGTCTCTATAGATTATTTTTGAAAACATGCAAAATAAATAATAAGTAAATTACATTAGCTAGCAAGTTAAAGGTATGTCTAGCCAGTAATATTTTGGGTTACCAGTAGAAGAACCGTTACTTGTCTTAACTTAAATGCGACAAAGTTACACAACATAACATTATTATACAATAAAATTCAACAAATGGTTTTTGTAACATTAATATAAATGTAATAAAATATAAATAGTTATATTATTAACCACTAGCTAGACCGGTCAACAAACACAGATCGGAAGTTAACTTCTGGCCAGGTGCGTGCGCATCCGTTAAAACCATTTATATCAGCCAAATGCTATGTAACAAAAATGACGAACAAAAAACTATATAAAACCTTGCATTACCTCTATTCAAAACAATACGCTTATAATAATAATTTAAAATTTGAGTAACCAGTTACAATTTCGGCGGAAATATATAATTAGGCTTCATTCAGCATAGATAAGCATGTAAAGTAACCTGCCAATTGAAAAACAGAGATGACGATTGACACGTAAGTAACAGATTGCAGCTTTAAAGGAGTAGTTCACTTCAAAATGTTCCCCCATTCACTTTCCCCAGTCATTTTTATTCCTACTATGGAAAGTCAATAGGGGCAAATTTTACATATTACCTTTACATATTAAAAAACGTGGCTTTATGGCAATGCCTATTATTAGATAATCCTGTGAATTAATTACTTTAGAAAAGCAAGGTACTTTCATTTGATTACTTCAGCTTTCCATGTGGCTGGACACAACTCACAAAAGAAGATTATTCAGAGCAACTGAACAATAAATCTGGCATTTATAACTTGGTCCGAAAGGTTCCCTTCAAATTGTTTCTGATAAAGAGAGAGAGAAGAAAAGAGTGTACTAATACCTGCTATAACAACGCTGACACAGCACACTGCATGTTCTGACACATTTCAAAAAGCAGCGACGTATGAAATTGATCCTGCATGCAGAAATGTTCACATTCATGTGCTCGCATAGATTACTTTGGAACTTCACTGGACACGGTGGCAAAACACACACAGGCGGTTATGTACCTTCTTGCAGGCGGAGACAGAGGACCCAAGGGTGCTCTCAGTTCTGACTTCCTGTGTCTCCACGGACTCAGACCCCTCATACATGGCAGACGACTGGAAATGACTGTGGAATGAGCCAGAAAAGAGAGAATTGAACTTATATTTTTTTATTTTAAATGAAAAATAAATTGGCTTCTTTCTCAACTGAGAACGAGAAAGAAAATAACCCAAACTTCATTATAATCTTTAAAATAAATTGACTACTGGGGTACATTTTGTAAGAAAGCCATAGTCAGTCATTCAGTTCTCTGAAGTGGAATAGGAAGAACGTTACTGTACAGTGTGCAAAGAGTATTTTATGTGCACTTCGTTTTCTATCTGAACAGGCCAAATTAACCTCTTTTGTTTATATTATAAAAGACTTAATACATACAGTGCAAAAATGTTCCCAGCAGAATTTATCATGTGCGTTGTTTTAAAGGCAGCACTAACTGGTCCTTCAACAAGGTTAATTGTGGGATCAAAGGAGTGTTTAAAGACTCCGTATTACTTTCTTCGTTGACAAAATGTGCTGTTTTTGTCCTAGGGCTATTTAGCGCTGTGGTGAATGACTGCAAACTCCTAAAACTTAGTCAAAAGTTGAACGTTGCATTAAGCAAGCACCTGCAAACCAAAGGGGCGTGTGTTTGTTTGTTTCACTCTTTTCTTCTCTGCGCTTGTCTTTTCTCTCATTAGTCTGAATGTGTACATAAGCTGCCCCCGAGTAAAGCCCAGTTCTGCTGGGGATTTCTTGAGGTAATTACAGGTTAGATAACAAATAACATAAGCTATCCACTGAGGAAGATAAACACCGGAGCAAAAGACTTAAATGCTTCATTCGGAGGTGCTGCAGTGTCCTGGGATGTTGGCTTTTGTACACCCAAAGTGTTTTGAATATCTTTCAGTCGCTATTAAGGATTACCCGTGAGCCTTGAAGGACTCATGGGGGATCTTCCTGCATTAAACACTCAAAGAAACCAAATACGTCGCTCAGTTGATGGAGTGGATGGATTTGAAAATAAGGAACGCCTTTCAATCACTTCCATTATTGCTTTAGCAAGTCAAGTGTCAGGGCTGCCGTGTTTATGACAAACAGACGTCTCTCATGAGAAGACATACAGCGAACGTCTCAATAATTCTCAATGGGAGCTTTCGACGAGGGGTGACTTGCGGCAACTCGAGCTACCGCGCAACGTGCGTGTTGAGCAAAAAAAGTTGAGAAAATGTACAATGTACAAATCAGGAGCAGCCTGGGAAAGAAGAGAGCAGACCTCATTTAGCTTTCTGATTTTATATTCATTTATTGTTAAATCAAAACGAAGAATGCATCAAAACAGTACATCAAAACAAATGGCAACTGAAAAAGTAACCAGAATCGAAAAACATTGGGTTCCCAACCATAAACCAGTATTACAGTTTCAAAAACCTTTATCTCATAATGTTTAACCATTAGTCCCATTAGTCTTGATTTGCGCTCAAATTAAACCCATCACCGCTGTCTGTATTTCATTTGCAAGAAAGTAGACCCTTGTCTAATACAGCTCGACATACTGAACTCCCTTCCTCCATCTCACGTAATGGGATTATGACATGAAATCATGAACGCCATTTGACAGCTACCAAATGCGCTCTTGACACAGTGTGATCACTTTGCAGGAGAATAAAAACAGATGCTGAAAATCCTCAATTATCCCCTGAGGGGATGAATGCAGCTGCGTGATGTGTTTTGATGTGTCTGGGCCTAAGCACACCGAATCTCCAGTCTTTATGGAAATGAGTCATCGATTTGGTTACGTGAAGGGTCGCTTATTTATCAGCAAAAAAGCTGGAAATCACACATTTTATAGTCGGGGGGCAGTAATGGTGTATGAACTGCACAGATGTCATTGAAAGTCAATTAAAGCAACACTATCACTTTACTCTCAGGAAGCCCTGTCACATTCGGTTTACTCAGTCTGTCAGTCACAACTCGGTCGTAGACGGCAAATGAATAGTGTCGTAGACCCATCCTCACTTGGTCATATGGCTACCAGAACTGTTCAAATCTCCTGCTGGTTATGGTCACGAAATTCATCTGGTGATATTTACATGTTGGTAATAAACACAACATTTTGTTGAACTTGGCGTTGTAAGCTACAGAATTTTGCCAGAACGAACTCGTGCCACAATGACTTCTGGGACTTCAAATGTGTCTGCATTTGATGCATTCTTGATATCAAAAACACATATGGGTACTTTCATGCATTTCCTGTACTTGTGTTCTTTAAAACACGTTCCAGATACAGCCGTAGATGGGAACATCCCAGTTTAAATGTCCGACCTCAATGCGTTCCAGTCAATCGCGCGTCACGGCACTGTCACGGTCCTACCTTCTTGTTTATGAATTTCTAGTCATGTGGCAGGATCGGGACAGAGCCCTTAGGTTTTATGTGAGAAAGCCATGAGTTGTTTGTTTTTACTTCTCATGTGTTTTCTCGTGTCTCGTCATTGGCCCCGCCCCTCTCGTTTCATGTATTGCTTACCTTCCGTGTCTAATGTTTCCCACCTGCCCTCGCTCGTTATCCTTCGTTTGTCTTACCTATAAATGCCCTCATGTTTCTTTGTCTTGTGCTCGTGTATTGTACTATGTATGTGTACCCTGGATGTACTGTGTTTTGCTTGTCGAGTGTTCCTGTCCCTAGCCGTGCCCGTGTTCTGTGAGTGTTGTGTTTTACCCTTGTCGTGTGTTGATTTAAGACGTTTGGTCGTGTCCTTTAGTTTAGTTTTTACTGTTCTTGCTTTCGTTTTGCCCCCTCGTGGGAAGTCTTTTGTTGTGTATTAATCTCTCAGTTCTGTTTTCCCCATCGAGGGTGTTTTGTTTTGTGTTTTTGTTATTAAAGTCTTGTTTCATTAACCCCTTCACTGCCTGCCTGCATTTGGGTTCTTCCGCCACGCCCGATCGTGACACGCACGTTAAATTGTGCCAAAACGATTTGTATTGTTTTAATTTATAAATAAAACCTACACCAGAGACTTTGTTTTATATAATTTTGTGCTGTAAAAACACTTTAAAGTCTGTTTTACATTTTTAGAATAGATAGCGCGCCGTTAATCTTAATGGAAACAGCTTGGGCGTGTCACATGACACGTCTCCCTGAGGTCGGGGGAGATCGATCTCACTCCAAGTTCAGGGGTCCCATGTTCGAGTGGGGTTTCAGATGTTTACTTCCGGGTTTGAGGTGGGGAATATTCGAAATCCCAGTTGTATAGAAGGCAGCATGAGTGGAACTGGACTTTGACAGTTGATGATGATGTAGATCGAAAACACGAGAACGCAAGATCGCTGAACGCATATTATGTCCAAAATGATTGGCAGAAAGAGAGCGCTTCTGATTGGATACAAATCAGAGGGCTGTACCCTGGACTTTTTGCTATTTAAAGAGTCTATCACAGCTGTCACTTTAGCATACACTTTAGTAATATCTGTCAGATAATTTAGTCAATTTATGTGTGTTTAAAATATAGTTTTGTCACTGGAAATGTTCAAATCTCCAGCTGAAAGTCAGCAAAGGATATCATCCAGTGATACACACACTCGTATAAATCAATATTTCAGCCAATATTTTTATAATTATCATATTACACCGCTGAACTGTAACGACATTTCCCGCTCTCCGCGCGCGCAACTGTTTATTTCTCTGGCACCTGTTCTCTCAAGCGACGGGACACGACTAATCTTTCATTTAATATGCTTGAGGTATTTTAAGATTTTAATCAGATTTTTTCCGTGAATAATTTATCCCGCTGTCAGGGTTAGTTTTAAAATGACCCCGTTGACCGCTTAGATCTGAGGTTGGAGAGAAGAGCTTTACGCCTGACTGACAAGATTCTTCCACTTTAAAATCTTCAAACACCGTGTGACAACCGACCCCAGATGTCAGTCACATCAATCTTACACGGTGATTTCTGTCGTTCCGTATATATTTTGGATCAAACCTTGGGTCAGCATGCGAGAGAATACGACATAAAAAAGGACAGAGGTTCCCCAGTCCGCGCGCGAACAGATGCGCACTGCGCGACGTCACGAGCCACCTGAGAAAAAAGGCTTTTTATCCACAACGTCACATTATTTTCGCTTACTTTCTGTGCACAACCATATAAAGACGTGAGCATTAATTCTACTTTAGTTAATGTATCTGGCTGCGCATATTTCTGTGGAGAAATGAGCAAGTCTCCAGCTAAAACAACACATTGGAGCCCAAAACACGTTAACTGAAAACTAGGCTAAATAAAACTGCCAACGTGTAAATCAAAACGAATAAACAACGGCAAAAACGCATACGCAACACCTCTTAAAGCTTGCTTACTTTTTGGCGTCTTGTGGTACCCAAATGAGCGCAAACAATCGCATAGCCTGTTTGAAAGCGATCATAAAGTAATTTCAGATATTGATGAATTACATTTAAATAGCCACGAATACTAAAATAAACATATTGAAGCATAAAAACGAGCATTTCATTGATCTCATCCTAAGACACGCGCTCACGATACCTCGTGTTACAGAATCCACAGGAAAAAGGTTCAAACAAACGCACTCACCCCAATGTTTCCAAAAGACACTGGGCTTCTGCCAGTCCACCACGCAAAAAGCGAGGAACGAATGGATTTATATTCCTATATCTTGCGTGCAGAAGTGCCAGAGTGGTGTGGAGCGTGCCCGTGCCCCTGTCCCGAGCGCGAGCACATCACAGACTGAGTAGCAGCGGAGGAATTTCAGCGCTCGCGCCGCGCCATGCCGTTAGTTAATATAGTCGTGCGCGGGAGCTGCGCACTGGCTGTACGGTAGTGCATGCCACATAAGGGTATGGACCGGTCATGCATGAGCAAAACCGCGGGGTACTGCGCGCGTCACTGCGGTTTTATTTAGTACACAGAAAAAACTTCGTATATTCTCATATACATCTTCTCAATTAATATGCATGACTTCCCTAAAACAGCATGTACAGGAGTTATAGAGGAATTGGACACGTTTAGTGAATTAAAGCAGGTGACATGAGGATACTGAAACTTGACATTTCATGAAGACGAAAAGACAACAGAAACACTCACTTCGACATAAAGAATCATCATTGCGTATGTGCATAGAATCAGATTAACTTTATAAGGGATCACTTCATCCTTCAGTGCATTACAAATGACAAAACCTCAGTCTGTGTTTCTCTTCAGTTTCCCCAGATACAACATCATCGATAAGCATCACTAGCACAATTCCTCCCCAAAAACCATTACCACCTAACCATAGACAGCACATTTCCACACCCTATAATGCAAAAACCCAATTTCTACCTCCAGTCCCCAGTCAACATTACAACACGTATGCTTAAATTTGCCTGAAAATGTTCCTCGGGGAATTGCTTTTATTGCATTCTTGGTTAAGGTTTCACTCTGTAATATAAATTATGTAGATGGCAGACAACCGGCAGATGTGCAAGTGACACATTTTTTGATTTAATAATCATACATGTCTGGCCCAGAGGTAAGTTCAGACGCTGACATGAACAGAGCTTGTTTTGAGTTACTGGTTTTTTTAATGACTTAGAGTGAGACAGAGCTGTTATTGGCCACACAATGATATACCGCAGCGCGAGGTCCTGTATCCGGCTGGGTTGTCTTTGATCTCTCTCTCTCATCCATCTCACTGGACAGACAGCAGCTATTTAATGTGCGTTAAGCAGAACTTATGCGACTGGCAGTTGTCACTGTGACTGATGTAAGCAGAGAGTGATGGTCTTAGAACATGGATGAACAATATTGCTCATGCTCTTCATGCACTTTCATCAATTTATTTTTCTTAAGATGAAATGTGAGTGGAGCAGTTTTGGTCAGTATAGAGGAAGACTCAACCGAGTTACGATGTTTCTGAATTGTGTTTCTTTTTGAAAAGCTATGCAAATAAATGCGACTTGACTCGAAAGGCATACATTATGTGGTTGTTTTATAACAGTTTTTTTGACGTGGTTCTGGCATGTTTCGCATATCTCTATGCACGTCATGCAACAATACAGATGACTGCAGGCTTTAAACAAATCTGTGAAAGTTCATGTGTAGGTCATATAATGTGTAAAAAGCTGTGCAAAGTGTAAACCTCACTCCTTGGTCTCAAGACGTGCTCTAGTGACTGATGCTAGAGAACCCAGTTCAGATCCCACTTGGAGATGGTTCGGGTAGGACCGGATACACATAATTTAGTGTAGATACAACACAAAGACAGCGATATCTCCATCCTGGGTTACATTGGGTTACATACATGCTATTGTTGTGCTAAAGAGCTTTTGGTTGGTTCGCATACTTTTGAATTTAATGTTGATTATAATATTAACCTCTTACATAAGCGCTGCTGTTTTTGAGAATTTTATTGAATGCAAAAACAAGTTCAGAAAATAAATGTTGAGTGTTTTAGATTTCAAATTATGCATATTTTGTGATAGCTGATTGAATAATAATGTAAAACAAAGGTAATTAAAATGCAGAAACGATCAAAACGCCTTTTTTTGGGCCCTGTGCATGTTAAGGGGTTTGAAACCACTCTCTACATTTGAAGCTCAGCCAAATACGTGAATATCTTTTATTTCATTTTCTAAGCTCTGTTGCATGTTTCCGGTATGATAGAAAGAGTAGCGAAATACGACAAGCAGTGAATGAATACTAAACTGCTTCGACGTGATTTCTGAAATTCATTCTCAAAGCAAGAGATGAGAAGTGCTTGAGCTTTCTCCAAAAAACCAGCCTGCGAGGGAGTCTGCTTTGATGAAATAAGAAAACGAGAGACTGAAAATAGAGAGAGGAGCTCCGTGGAAATCAACTCTGTACGCACAGACAGACGAAAAGAAACGAGCCTGCAGGGGACGTGATGACGGAGGCAGAGATGCGGACGAGCGGATGTGACACAGCGGAGATATTTATGGGATATAGGTGCCATGACCTGTAGGCCCAAGGGCTCATGGGAAGGGTCAGGCACGTTACACATACCGGTTTCTTTCACGGCGTGTGTGCCTATGCCAGGGGCCGCATTAAACAGCTGAAGAGTTATGCAAATGAAATGCAAATTCCATATGTCACTTTAATTATATGCTAATTCTTGGTGTTATCTAAATGCCGTAAAGACAGAAGTCTGTCATCTAATTAGACGGGATGTGTAGGAGTCAGACAAGGTGTGTTTACAGATGCAAGAGATTCTATCACAATGCACAGAGTGTGTGTGTGTAGAGAGAGAGAGGGTGCACATGCCCATGTGCATTACTACACAGCTGTGCCCAAGAATAAAAATTAAATTGACAATTATTTCCATCCAATCGAACAGTCGGATAAGCGGGGCCTTTCATCACATCAAAGACACAAAGTACAGAAATTCCCCCAGTGTCGCACACATTTAATTCAAGTACACAAACACAGAGACGCACACACACACCTTTGCAGATGTTTTGAGGAGGCACACAGGGTTTGGCCCACGTGGGTGTAATTAGTGTTAATAGGATAGTTGATCGGTTTAATTACGGAGTCTCTGGCTGATGTTATTCGTATCGTGCAGATTTATAAGAGCGCCCGTGTCCTCTGCACATCAGCTCGCTCTCATATTTCAGACAGTTACGACCTGCATCACCGATTATCATAATCGCACACTGCAGCCAGGGCAGAGAGCCGCCATCAGCTTTCTTTTTACCGCGAGACAGCGAATGTCTGTGACTCTGTGTGTGTTTGTGCGTGTGCCGTTCTTGTAGAAATTGTGAGCAATGGGGCATGCCTCTATGAATAGGGAAAGATTTAGAAGGCTAACTGGAGAAATCGTGTATTTGCGTAAGCAAACATGAGAGTTTGCATCTCTTGGGCATCAATCCGTGTTTCCGGGTTTCCGGAAGAGGTGGAAAGATTATGCAGACAGATTGTGTTTCCAGACCACTGGTGAGAGAGCATCAGAACAAGATCCACGCCAAGATCTCTCTCTCTTGCTTGGTCTTTCAGGGCATCGGTTGCCCATCATGTCTGTCTGGCTGCGAGTCTACGTCTGTCACTGTGACTGATCTTTATTCCTTGTCCATTTTGCTCTCATCTGGATTACGCTCATGCGCTCTTCTTATCCCCTTTCCACTTTTAATCCAATTCCTATCCCTCTCACATGTCCAACATCCTTCACTTTTCTAATCCCTCTTGGTTTTTGGTTTTCAGTCAATTCTTTTCCATCTCTATCTCTCAATAATAATAATAATAATAAAGCCCCATATGTGCCCTTCCCATGAAAGTGACAACATGACAAAGTGAGCACCATAAATACAGACCAAGGTAATTCCAGCATTACGGATGTGACATTGTCAGTCTAAACTTGAAATATATAAAATCTCAGCGAACATATTTATTATCAGTATACTGAATCAGCTGTTTATATTTTACTAAACCCCTCATGATAGAGTCCAGGCATCAGAAAAATATCAGTCTATAAACAAGTTTTCTATTTTAAAAGAGAAAAAAATGAATACGTTATGGATGTGACGCACGTTTTAGAGAAACAACATACTTTTCTGTGAATTAAAATGTACAAATCAGTAAACTCAATAATACCCAACAATTGCAGAAGGGACGGCTCTTTATAGAACATAAAATAGTTACTTTATTTTAATTTTCATCTGCCCATTTATGAGGAATAGGAATGTGACAATTCTGTTATGGATGTGACAATACCTGACTATGGAAAATCATGCTTTACAAACACACACAAAAACTTCACATGGGTATTTAAACCACCAAATATTAACATCTGACCTATCAGCATGGTGAAAACCTTCAGTTAAACTTTTTTCATCTTAAAGTCCCAGTGTCCAAAATTAAAAATTACAATTCCTATTTTGTCATGAAATCAGCGTGGGTCACTCTTTTTAAAATTCATGTGTCCTCATTATCTTCAGTTAAAATGTGAAAATGCACTTCCGCCCTCCAGATGACGTAAGTTAGACTGCTTGGGCAGAGCATCCGTTAACCCCTCCCCTTCAACTGTCAGTCTGCTGCCAGTTCCAGAGCCTTTAAAAACTCGCAGAGATGTCTGTTGGACGAATGGAATGCGGAAGTAACTCGTGTCATGGAGTGACCAATAGTTCCAAACACTGCACTGAAGCCCATTCATTTCAATGTCTCCCGAATGCATTTGCATATTCATATTACTCCCCAGACAAAATGCTGCTATGAATGAGGTCAACGTAGTATTCAGTGTACACAATGTGCTAATTTAGCAAAATTTATGCAAATATAGTTGTTGTTGTCTGTCCCGCAAAAATCCATTCAAATAGGTTGACGGATTTGTTTGGAACTATTGAGCGCTCCATGAACCACGTGACCACACGGCGGCGAGATCGAGTGTCGTAACTCTGTTTTTCAACAGCTCAGGCCAGTTCCATTTCAAAATCCAACGGCTGTTTTTATACATCAAATGAAATCGCAGTGAAAAAACAAGCCACGCCCACTATTTTTCTCATTTGGTTTAACTCGGAAACGCATCAGAATACGGAAGTAAAACGATCGCAACATCCGGTTCACGGGAGCTTTAAGGTTGACATTTCCATGTAATTACCCACCAAGTCTTCTCACGTCACATGAAAACATTAAGGAACAGATCTAAATTTACATAAAAATCTTTCATTTCACTGTAGCTCTCAAATCTTGCAAAACCATGCACATGTCCTTGTTGATGTCACTGGTTCATGTGATAACGCACAAGAACCAATGACAAACCCAACATATATGTTATTTATTTATTACACATTGTGTAGAGATGGCGAGATAATACTTAGATTTGTAATTAGTCAAGCGGATGCCACGGACAACTTAAGCTTGTTAATTAACATGCAGACCAAATGGAATAGCAGCTGTTTGGTCTTCTCAATTCAATTAATGCTCCTTAATGGCAGTCGACCTGCATGGCAGGGAAGTACATACAACAATTATGGATCAGGTTTAGAATCCAGACAGCTAAGTGGCATATCACAGGACATTATCATACACAAAAGAGGAATAATTTACTGATAATAATGACACACACAGACAGCCACAGTCGTTCCTGGAACATGGAAGCTGTTCTAATGATCTGTGGAAATGAGACTGAAATGTGCATCATTAGGACGGGACTAAAAACAAAGCGATAAGGCGGACACAACAGAGCGAATGACATCACAGATAGATACTGCACGCATACATTTGTGAGACATGATGCAGATGTACTGTATATTAATGTTAATAAATTGTACGTATTGTGTTGTAATGTAACTTGTCATCATAAATATGCAGAGTAAGGTAAACATTTCATTCTAGTTATATTATAAAGACCTATTTGAGACGAGAATTTCATAACAGTATGTGAAATTATGTGATTTCAATAGTATGTGAAAGATTGTCCATCCTTTTTTTTTCATTTATGTACAGTACACAAATAGTGAATTATCCTGTACTTGTTTATCTAAATGGTTTACTACTTGGCATGAAAACTGTTTTGTGATGCCAGCCTCTGTGGTCTTGCTGGGCAATGTGTGAATGCATTAGATTATACTGGCAGTGAATGTACACCCACACCTATATCAGTGTTGCGCAGAGGCTGCACATGAGACCACTAAGTATAATTTAATTAAGAAAAAGCACTTCAGGATGTAAAAGAAGCATTTTATACATTTTTATCTATCCCAGAGATCCAATTAAAATATTAAAATATTTTTTTTTCTTTTCACCCACTATCTGAGCTTTATAATAAAACAGGCATGTCTATAAAAATGGGCGATAATGCCGTTGGGTGGCTGGTATGTCGTCGCTTCAAGAAAATGATCATCCTTCAGTAGCAGCCTGTGTCGAGAGTAGCAGAAAAGTCTAAATCAAGTGTCCATTATGGAAATAAGTAAACTGTAGCACAAAACTACATATTATAGCTTTTAATGTGTCATGTAGGCCTACTAATGATTTTCACTTTTCAGTCTCATAAAAGCCACCCCAATGTAAAACCCACACTTTTTTGTTGCAAGGCCCCCTTTATGTAGAGTGCATCGCTTTGCGCCCCCCCTCCCCCAAATAAAACGTATAATCTTAAAATCTGGAACATCAGTTCTATTGGTTGGTGGTCTCATTTTTCTGATGTTTGATTGCATAAAATGTATGACAAATTTCTATAATTCATATAATGCCACAACATCTGTGGTCCCCCTGGCTCTTGGGGCCCCAGTTTGAGAACCACTGATTTAGAGCAGCAGTCAGCGAAATATAGCGACCTCTAGCAGTGAGGTTGCGAATTGCAACCAATGGCTCACTCCACCCCTTCATTTCGAAGCACTATGGTGGCTGACACAGAACTAAGATGTTATCACATTTTTGCTTCTTTTACGAAGGAGATAACGTATTTACGAAACACGTTCTGTAGAGCAGTTTGTCCGTTTAGGGCTACTGTAGAAACAACATGACAAATTCCATGTAAGGGGACCCGTGGCGTATGTAGATAGAAATAGCTCATTCTAAGGTAATACAAACATTACACTTTATTATGTAAGGTCTTTATACACCTCTGAAAACATAGTTATGTAAATTATATTGCATTTCTGTCAATAGATCCCCCTTAATCTGGTCCTTCATTTAAGAGAAAAAAATATCATGTGGTCCTGTAAAACGTTTTCATTGTGATTTAGTTTTCCAAACTTGCTGTATTTTCTGTAAACTTTGTGTTTCAATGCATTTGTTGTATATTAGTATAAAATCCATACTGAAATGTAATTTTGTCTAATAAATAAATGGATAAATCTAACCCGAGAGGGCAAATATTGTATAAACATTCTCTCCGGACATCACTTTTGACCACTACTGTATATACAGTATTGTATGCAATGCTAGAATTCATATTTAAAAAGCTACTTGAGGTTTCACATTTTAACTCTCTCTTCTACATTTCTCTCCTACATTTGTTGTCACCCTCTCAAACATGTTCTACATTTTAACAACCTTTTTAAAATTAAGCAAAAACCACACTCACAATTGACCTGTGACTGGTACCTCTCAGTACCGTACATGTGTAACACAGTCACTGTAAGGTAAAAGATGATTCTTACTATAACATCTCCGAATGATTTTCTAAAATAAGAATAATGGGAGAAATCAATCGATTTTCTTTTCTGAACATTACAGAACAATCTACTAAAAGTATGACTTTTAATGGGTCACATGTTTGTTCCAATGACTCTTGCAAAGGCAGTAATGGCTTTCATAAGCAGAGAAAATCTCATAATAAAGGGCCTAATAAAGGTCTTGCTTAAAAAGGGGACAAAATGAAAATAAATCAGGTTGAGAAGAGATCATGTTTGACCCCATTAAAGCAACACTCGGTTAACCCGCAGTTGCCTTTGCACAGACTTGTTTGTGGGTGTCGGTATCAAAGTTAATCAATCGCTATCAATAATGAAACGGGGTCCAGACCTCAGCCGATATTCATTGGGACTGTTAATTAACTGTGTGCCTGTGGAAAATAATACTCAACTGGATCTGTCAATGTCTTTTAGGTCTCATTAGCAAACAGTAATGAATTATGTATGACCGCCTTTTAAATCAATTATAAATGAAACCCAGCAATGGAAACAACAGGTAACAGGAATCAAAGGAGCAGAGCGAGAGGAGAAAGTGAGAGAGACGACACTGGGCATTTTTAGCTTCTGACGTCACACGTGTGACCTTCATAATCACACTCTGCTGGACCTGTATGACCTTGCCCTCTACTGAGATGTATATGACTCTTTCATCTGTGGAACACAAAAGAAGATCAAAAATCAAGCAAGGAAAATAAAAAGAACAAGATTTCATCTTTAGGAAACACCCGTGTACTGCTCTCGTTTCTTCAGCACCTCTTTTGACATTTCAGCACTTCTTCATAAGCTGGTTTTCTTCCATCCTTCCTGTTTCAGTGTTGTTTATTTGTGTTGATGTTTACCACAGTGTTATACGCCTGCTGTGTGATGCTTTAATACAATGGCTATTGTGTTGATTTTGCATGGTTGACAGTTCTGTGTCTCTCGCTTTCTTCCATAGCCAGACTGCCACGCGAGAGAAGTGAGCATAACCGTTACGGATTAAAATTCAAATTGTGTTTATCTCACCGACCAGAGAGAAAACAGAGAGAGGGGGAGATGGGTGATGAGTCTACATGGCACGGGGACAACAAACACAGGAAGGATTTGACAAAGCAAAAACAGAATATAGCCACAGAGGGTGTGTCAACATGCTGTAAAGTACATAACCGGTAATGCATGTGTCCGTGTCAAAAGTGCACAGTTACGTCCACCCGGATACACTTTGTCCTCTGTTCCGGGTGATTTTCTTTCTCTCTTAAAGTCAACAAATGGCATTTGTAAGCCGTTTTACTTATGAACTGTATTACAGTATGTGAACTGAATACTGTACGTGGAAAGAAAATATAAGGGCAAGACTTAGATATTTGGCTAATGATTGACATTATATGTGACAAAGGTTTCTGAGATGGTCCAATGGTACTTTGTTTAAAAAAAGAACACATTTTTTCTGAATAACATAATTCACACTTACGCTCTTTCATGGGGCTAGTTTTGTAGTTTTTAATCATGAATCATAAGAAAGTCGTATATGTGGCCAAGTAAAATATTAATGCTTATGGCTCATAATTTCAACACTGAACAGTTATTTGATTAAAATGACCCTTATACATACTTTTGTCATCTCCGTAGACTAGTCTATTAAGGAAACAGCTTCGTGGCTTAATGTACCGAAACAACGACCATGCATAACCAAATTACTACACTGTTTTTTTTGTACCACTGATACATACCACATCAACATAATAACAGAAAATTTTGTGTTCGTAGCTTATCGCTGCCTTGAGCCACGTTATACGCTTTATTTAAGTTTATAAAGCTTCCTCTATAAAGTTTCCTTAAGTTATAACGGACTTGTTTTGGGAGAACGTCGCGTGCTACATTCGAAACTGTGAAATGTATTCATTTAATGTTAATGTTAAGACATTTAAATCATAGAGTCTCCCAATACGGCTCAGTTTTTCTATGTATCTTGCTCTGTTGAACGGGAAAAGTGGTTTTACGTAGGCCATACAGGGTTAACGCTATGCATTTCCAGTCAAGGGGAAAGGATCGTTTGTTTTGCCCATAGACTGTATGATTTTTCTCACGCTGGCCACGCCCCCAGATACGACACACCGACCAAGTCTGTGACGTTTTTGTGGGCGTTCCCAGTTATGGCGTTTAGTAAATTGGAAAGTGAGGCATTTTTCGTTTTTCATTTTCAATAGATTTTCTTTTCTGTAAATGACAGAAGAACCGCAAAATTGACTCATTTTTCAACCGCTTGGTTCTGGATTATTAGTAGAAAATAAAAACAATGGTCTTTTTTTGTTTTTTAAATTACCTTTCTAAAACGAAAATTAAATGACCAGAAGGTATACGGACAAATCTTATATAGCAACATAAAAAATAAACAAATAAATAATAAAATGACAAAAGCATACAAAAAAGTTGCTAAATATTTAATAAAAGCTAATTTAAAATATAAATAAAACAAATATCAAAACTATAATAACTCTGAATAATACAAAAGTCTCAAAAACGTTCAAATAAGACTGTTTGAATTCATACGAATTAGCCACCTCGTAAAACGATTATGAACACCTGTCAGCTTCTGTTGAGCAGTTATATGTAAGTCAATATTGATTTCATGTAGAAAATATTCTCGCATACAAGCAATGAAGGTGATTCTGATCACATGCAAGCGAGGAGGCCACTCAAAGAATGAATTGACAATTCATGTAGCCCATCACAGCCGACCTCAGCGGGACCTGCCGGACCGCCTCCTGCCAAAGCCCTCGTCGGGGCGTCATGCGTCAACGCTTCTTTGTGTTTGCATGTATGTGCAAACCTCAACCCAGTCTAATATCATTACCAGGCATGCAGCTCCAATATAACCCCACTTTGGAGACATAAAAGACCTCAATCAATGCAGGTCTAGACGCTACTGGCCAATCAATAAACACATAACATCACAAATAAAATGGACCGCTCAAAGAATAGCTTGAGGCCTACATCTCAAAGTAAAAAAAAAGGAGGCTGAGAGAGAATAAAAAAGTGAGGGGGGACACGGTGAGTCATGCCGACTCACCGACTTTGTTTGTCTGATGTTATCAGGAGGTCTGAAGATCTCAGACACATGAAGTCTGAAAGGTGTTATGTTGGTCCCCACATACATTTTATTTACATTTAGTCATTTAGCAGACGTTTTTATCCAAAGCGACTTACAAAGAGCTTAGGGAGCAATAAAGCGATATGTCATACAGGTGCTAATACAAAGTTACTAGTTTCAACAAAAGCTAGACCGATACCTGTTGAGAGAAAGAGAGAGGTTTTTTTCACAGAAGTATTCACAGAAGAGATGGGTTTTAAGTAGTTTTTTGAATGTTGTGAGAGATGTGGTTGACCGGACCGAGTTAGGAAGAATGTTCCACCAGGAAGGAGTTGTGAAGCAGAATGAGCGGGAAAGCGATTTACTGCCCTTTTGAGAAGGCAATACAAGACGCCGCTGGTTTGCTGAACGCAGGGTTCTTGATGGGGTGTAGGGGTGTAGGAGGGTGTGAAAGTATGCCGGTGCAGATCCAGTGATAGTCCTGTAGGCAAGCATTAGTGACTTGAATCTGATACAGGCTTCAACCGGTAGCCAGTGGAGAGATGAAAAGGGGCGTCACATGACATCTGTTGGAAGACGAGGTGTGCTGCTGCGTTCTGAACCAGCTGAAGCGGTTTGATAGCCTTTGCAGGAAGACCAGCAAGGAGAGCATTGCAGTAGTCCAACCTTGAGATTACTAGGGCATCGTAGACATTAAAAGAATTCCATCGTATACATTCAAAGAATAGCTCACCCTAAAATATTAATACTGTCATTTATTCACCCATAAGACTTTCCTTCTTCTGTGAACATAAAAGAAACTTTTATTAAATGTACCATGCTCTAATTTTTTGGAAGTAAATAAATGGTCACTGGAGTTTTAAACTTTAACATGGGCACCATAAAAGTCGTCCATACGACGTCTGCACTATACTCCAAGTCTAAAAAAGCCTTACAATAACTTTGTGTGAGAAACAGAGTGAAATTAAAGTCATTATTCACCGATAATCTTCAAGTCCAGTGAGCCGTGAAGTCTGCTGGGACCGGATCATTGAGTCATTTGCACTTGAGAACCAGCTCGCTCCCATTTCTGTGAACTGCATAAAGCAATTAATTGAAAAGATCTGAACCTGATTCTTGAATCAGACATTGCTCTTTTTCTCACAAAGTCTCAAAAACACACCAGGGAGAGCTAGAATGGATTGGAATATGGTGCGCATACAGTCATACGGCAAATGAATCACTTTTACGACCATTTCATGGTGCTTTTGTGTCCTTTTTGATACCTAAAAACTTTCTCATGCATTTACAATGAATAGAGTACAATATTTAAAAATCTCCATTTATGCTTCACAGTAGAAAGGGTGTGAAATGATATAAGGGTGAGTAAATCATGAAAGACAGAAATACATTTTTGGGTGAGCTATTCCTTTAATAAGCACACACCTGTGGACTCTCCACACACTTCAAATTTGAAATCAAGTGCAACAGAGTGCGGTCTAATTATTTGCTCATTGAGTGGGGTTATATTTACCACATTATGCAGATTTAGACTCTGACCCCCCCCACACACATGTGGACATGCGAGCGAGGTAATGCATCAGACAGAGAGACACAGGTGATTACACACAGGTCCTCTGAAGACACTCATAGCCACAGATGCACAGTAATGAGAACATCTTTTCATTACCTTCCTGACCCAAATCAGATTGAAGACCCTCAATCCTCATTAATAAACTGAACACACAATCATACACGCACACGCATACACACTTTGACGCGATGTGTCCTCAACTTTCTCTGCAGCTTCAATGACTTTTTCACTGTTGAAGGTCCAGGATCTACTAACAGAAAGGCAATATAAAATACATAGCCCTGTCATAGTTTCTATTTGCTTTTTCAAAAAGGAGCATAGTGCTCCTTTTTGCTTTTTCAGTAGGTATTATGCCAAACGTCACATGCATAAACAGGAAAATGGCGTTCAGGTCTTTTGTATGCGCTTGTTACATATAAAGCTGTTTTACTCAAAATGTCTTTAAGAAAAGATACCAAATATGAGCTTAATTGATCTACATAACACATGCAGATTGATATTTAAGTTTTTCTATTTTCACTGACATTTGAATATAAACATAGAATAAAACGCTTAAAAAAGAAAACAACAAGCATGATTAGCTGATTACCTCAAAAATCAATAGCTATTGCTGTTATTTTATAATGCTGTTAACACCCCTGTTGAAAAAACAAGCATGTGCTGGTTTGGTATGTTTTGATGCTGGTTCGCTGGTTTGTGCTGGTCATGTGCTGGTTTAAGCTGGTCATGTGCTCAAACCAACATCAAAACATACCTAACCCAGCATATGCTGTTTTTTCTTTCTCAGAGAAGCAGACGTAACAAGATCTGTTTTCCGGTTTAGTCATGTGACGTTTGACATGGAGACAGGGCGCATTTAGGCCACGCCCACACCAGAGGGGAAAACAATGCAACCCTGTCCATTGACTTTCTAATGCGGGAAGCTGCCTCCTTGTAATTTCTGATTTATAACAAAAAACAGAACAATGTCTAAAAGCTGCATTTATAAAGAGACAAAGGAGGACTTTAAGGAGACAAAAGTGTATACAGGCAATAGGACGTGAAGCATCAGCAGATCCTGACACACTCATTATGCAATAGGGCTGTGCAAAAATATCGATACATGTAACTATCGCAATATTCTTTTTTTCAATAGTGTATCTCCTTTTGTTTTATATAGTGTATAATTTTTTTTTAATCATGTCATATACATACGGCCAAAAGTAAGTGGAAGCCAGCATGGCGAAAAATATAAGAACGCTTGGAGCTCTCAGAGCTGATGTGTGGGTGTGCTTTGGTTTTCAAAATAAGTCATGGAGTAATGAGTTATATAAAATAATGCTGTTTGTAGGCTTCGCAAGTCATGACACAAGTCACTTGGCTACTGCAGTGCATTAGACAAAACGTTTATTAAGAAAAGTAACAATGACATTTATTGTGCTTTCACGGATGTGACACCAGCACATTTACAGCACGGATGAAGCAGGGGTTTTATACTGCCCATGTTCAGTGTTTTACCTGTAATGCACCACAACAGCCAAGTGACTTGCGTGAGCCACCTTATTCCCCTGTGCTACCCACTTGAGGGGCGCAATCCACAGTTTGAGAACCCAAACCTCTGATCTAAAGGTCCATGCATCGCACATCATGGCCACTCTGCAGAGGTAAGGGATGTTTTTACACTTATCCATACAGAAAACCCCCGATGGTGCATAGCATGTTGTATTTCTAGCTCTATTTTTTACATTTTCTATTTAAAGTATTGCAATATATCGCAAATGTGTATCGTATCAAAACCCATCTATCGTGATATGTATCATATCGGGAGGCACTTGCCAATACACAGCCCTAGTATGCAGTGTATGTAACGATACGTGTGCAGTTAACATTTTGTTACTGGTAAGTCAAATGTCCAAATATCAGTTTTATATATTATATTTCTGTAAACTAAGCTCTAAGCTTGTAAGAATGTGGATAAAGCAGAAAGCTATGAAGTAACGCTATGTTTGCGAGTGCTAATATTAGCTACTGTGGTTTTGAAGTTTGAAGTTTATTTACTTTTTCTGCTTAACAATACTAAGATTGAATTATAGCAGAGAGTACATTTAAAATTATACAAATATAATATATAAAATAAGATATAAAAACAATAATAGCGATATGAAATATGCATCCATTCACTCACGCACATAGAGCATAAAAAAGAATCATGACACGTTGTGCTCCACTTTTGTGTCCTTAAACGCTTGGTTCTGGGGGTAGACAGCTTATAAAAAAGTAGTTCTGGTTTTTTTAGCTTGTTTACCCTACGTCTTGTCATATAGCAGTTTTTAAACATTATTCTGTTTTTTTGTTATAGCCTAAGTCAGAAATGACAAGGAGGCAGCTTCCCCCAATACAAAGTCAATGGAAAGGGTTGGATTGTTTTCCCCCGGTGGGCGTGGTTTTCAGAATATGAGGCGTTGCGCTCTGTCTCTATACCCTAATGCAACATACACTGCATCACAAAACCCACAACAGACACACAACAAAAACACAGATCTGACAGTTGTCTTTGTTTTTAAATGCCATAATGTTGGCTAGCTTTCGTCACTTCAGAGGTCCTAATGCAGGTGCGAATGGAGACAGGAGGCAAAAGGCCTGATGAAAAATGTAAACTATGGTTCAGTAACTTCCTTCTTATAACTACCAGTGTCTGGGCAGCATATGGAATCTCTGTGAAGAACCTGTTCTAGCACTTATTTTAAAGACATTTTTAACAATAAGCATTTAAAATTGTTTTTCCATTGAAGAAAATGTCATATTGGTGACTCAACACAAATAACACTTTTTGAGGTAAAATATTTCCCAGAAAATTGAGAATTAATATGAAGTTTAAAGAAAGAACAATGACATTTTAATGTTATTTAAGTACACGAAAATATTTTGCATCATACTCTCTATTTTATCGCAGCCATTCATTGGTGCACACACACAGTGGAGTGTATGGTGTAGAAACAACTTGTACTCCTACACTCGTGCACACTCAGCCAGTGCAGATTTTACGACCACATCCCCCCATGGCGTATCTCTGCAGCACACAGAAGTGCTGGCCTTTCCATTCTCACATCTACATCTGCACCCCTTGGCTATTATGCCATTACCATGATGAGTGGTGGCACTTTATTATATTAAAGCCTAAGGAAAACCAACAGACCTGTGCTGCCCCCTACAGGTGTGGAGGAAAACAAATAAGATAAGGTTATGATTTTTTTAGGGCTGGGAAAGTTAACGCGTTTTATCACGTTAGCGCATTAATTAAATAACGTCGACAATTATTTTGTCGTGCATTAACACAGTTTTTTTAAGTATTATTTTATTTCGAAAGTCTGTTGCTCACTGGCTCTGAAATGTACAGACAAACAATGAGTGACCCTGGATCACAAAACCAGTCTTGAGTAGCACGGGAACATTTTTAGTAAAAGACAAATATACATTGTGTGGGTCAAAATGATCGATTTTTCTTTTATGCCAAAAATCATTAGGATATTAAGTAAAGATCATATTCCATGAAGATATTTTGTAAATTTCCTACCTTAAATATATAAAAACTTCATTTTTGTGAGTGGATGGTCTGCCACAGTGCCCCTGATTAACAACTTCAAAGGCAATTTTCTCAATATTTTGATTTTTTTGCGCTCTCAGATTCCAGAGTTTTAAACGGTTGTATCTCACCCAGATATTGTCCTATTCTAACAACTCATATATACATTTTAAATCTCTTCCTAACGGCAGAGTTGATAGAACAAACCACTCCATTTCGTCTCCCTCCTTCAGCCATGCGTTTATCTATTAGTGCCATCGTCCCACAAATACGTAATATGCGCGGGTGTAAGAGGCTTATTTAATGCTATTAATGATAAAGCGGAAGGAAATCAATAGTCTGCAGAATATAAAACAGCAACATAAAAGAATTGTGTTGCGTGTATTGTATGCATTGTGAGGTAATGCAGAAAACATGTTTAAACATGCGCGCCTAGAGAGTCAGAGCGCAAACTATGAAATTGAGATCTCTTTCATGTCTTCTTAAGGTCTTTGCACATAAAGTCCGAAATTTTCGTATGCGTTTTTTCATATTTGGCTCTCGTTTGTACGGTGTCTCTGAATTGTTAAAAAAGGCCACTCAAAATGCTTGACGGATGCGAAAAACGCAGAAAATCGAACCTGGTCCGAATTTTTTCATGACGGACGAAAATATCGGAGGCAGTGTGTAAATGTGATTGACACAACGTGAGGTCGTATTTATTTTTTAACATGCGGAAATTTCGGACGCAAATTTCGGACTCAGTGTGCAATGGGCTTTACTCTGAAACGGACAAATAAACACAAAATTACATAAAAATTCACATTTTAGCAAGGGTCCATGTAAAAGTAGTCTGTTTTATGAATGTTAACAGCCGGGAAACCAAATGGACACATCACAGTATATTAGATCCATATGTTTGTAAAGCGCGCTCTTAAAGGGGCAGCAGCACAATAAAGATATCTTTTCATAATCTTCAAGTGTTTGCAAACCAAATCTTATTGCACTTTTGTTCATATAGCAGTACTTTTAAAATAAAAGTGCACAATACACTGCATTTGAATTCATTATTGAATTTTACGCTTAACAATGCGATTAATCGCAATTAATCACAGAAAAGTCATGCGATTAAAATTTTTTTTGCGCTGGCCAGCACTTCATTTTTTATTTTCAATCAATAAGAAGCTTACTTCAATTTCAGCATTCAAAGCAAGCAGTATCCTGACAGATCAAACAAGGATTTAATGATTAATTTCACAAATTCAAATATCCAAGAGCCAGATGAAGGAGAAAACAGCACATAACCCATAAACAGATAGACTTATCTAGCACACAAATAGCTATTTACAGCCAAAGCCTTTTAGCAGGCATTAGAATACACTAATATCTCCACTTGAATGAGAACACGTTTGAGGGAACACTGGGGCGGGGAAGCACTTAAGATGATAATTCACTCGATTATAACAGTGACTCAGTGGGACTAATCCTCTGCAGACTTCTCGCCGGACTACCACCTCCCTTCATAACAGGACAAAGAGGAATATAATCCACCTTTCCTGCAGGTTTGTTAAAAGCGGGCATCTTATTGTGCCCTGATAAATATAAAAGATGTACAGGGGCTTAACAGAATGATTATACATAAAAAGTATTAGAAGGATTAGGTGCATGTTTAAAAGGATCACTTCAGAGTAAAAATACTTATTAGATAATAAAAACCATCAGAACAAACAAAAATAGGCTTTAACATCAACATCTAGTTGTGAATAAAAAGAAACTCACCTCTCTGTGAAGTTTTGAAGGACGGCGAGCAGGTTCGCCAGCATATTTACAACGTGTACTTCTTTTTCCAATCCCAACGGTGTGTATTCTGCCCGAAAGAGAAAAGAGCAAGATTATACACAATACTAGACTGAAAATAAAAAAATCATGAGGAATTAAATTGCTCGGTGTGAAAACGTTTGATCACTTCTCAGGGTCACGGATGGCATATGGGAATGTAGTGCTGAGTATGTAATGTTCAAATGTGCCATTTCAGTCTGTATAATTACACCCGGTGACAATTTTATGGTGGTGTCCTAATCAATAATTCAAGGATTTAGCGTACATAACTTGATAACGACAAGAATTCATTATGAAACTGCAATATCCAAAATCCGTTTCAAGGAATATGTCGCAATTACAATTTATATCAGAAAACAAAATGTGATCAGTAAACTGGAGTGTTTTTTTATATAAGATATCTTGCACGTTGCGTTTGTATGACTGTTCTGTGGACATGGAGTCAAACTGTTCATTCCACAATGTGTGAATCTGACTTTGCAGATTTTGGTGTATTACAAGATTTGAGGGTAATGTTAAGGTGTACTGTTGTGGTTAGGGGCTTGTATTTCATTATTAATATGGTCCCCCTCTAGTTTAAATTGGGAATTTGGTTAAAACTTGGACTGGTGTTACACGACCAAAAAAGAACTGACTCAATCTTAACACTTTACCCATGGTTTAACAATACAATACTTTTATACAGCTTATACCAAGTTTATTTCAGTGTACTGTATGAAGTCAGGGTTACCACAAGTTCACACAGGTGTCTTAAAGGGATACTCCACCAAAAATAAATATTCTTTCATCATTTACACACCCTCAAGTTGTTCCAAATCTGTTGTTCTGCTGAACAAAAGGAAAGATATTTGGAGTTACCAAACAGATCTGGGGCACTATAGACTTCCGTAGTAGGGAAAAATCTACTATGGTGCCCCAGAATTGTTTAGTTTCCAACATTCTTTAAAATATCTTGTGTTCAACACAAAACCTGATTGATTACATATATTCTTGCAAATGCATTTTTTGTTCACACACAGGTTTGGAACAACACTCTTAAAAATAAAGGTGCTTAAAATGCCATAGAATAACCATTTTTGGTTCCACAAAGAACCATTCAGTCTCTAAAGAACCAGCTCTTTCTTTCCTTTTTATAAACTGAAGAACCTTTTTCACCACAAAGAACATATTGTGAAACAGAAATGTTCTTAAGATGTTAAAGGTTCTTCTATGGCATCGTGAAGCAGCTTTGTTTTTAAGAATGCACTTGAGGGTGAGTAAATGATGACAGAATGTTTATTTTGGGGTGCACTATCCCTTTAACAGAGTAACCACAGCTGTAGATCACTGACATTTAGACATTTTCTACTTAAGTTTGACAACCAAAAACATATTGTCATTTCAAACAAAATCTTTATTGTTAAATCTAACAAACCTATTTTTGTCAAATGTTTTCATTAAAAAGTGCATTTGTACTATCAATCTGACATTTACTTTGATATTTTGTTAATTGCAGTGATAACATTTTTAACCATGGCTCAGATGTATAAACACTTTCTACAAATGACTCATGCATTTTAAGGGCAGTTAGCAATCGAGCAGCAAATATAAATATAGGAATATTTCATTTTCTGCAAGTTTTTGTGGTCAAACATACACATGTTGTGTTCACGTGTTTATAGAAACTTTCCATTCACAAAATCATGTTTATACTGTATAAACATTCTTTGTGCATTTTGACATAAAAAACAACATTATTAGGAGGACTTAAACTGTTTCCGTCATAGGGACCAAAAGAAATGTCCCACGGGGTCAAAATTTACTTGCAGAAATGTGTTTCTCACAACATAGGTACCAGTGTTCGCTATTATAGGGCCATCAAAATAAATGCAAAACAGATGGCATTCTGTGTCTTTGGTTCTTGCGAAGCCCTGTGGTTTCCCTGGGCATCATATAACAGGTGTTCATCTCCTGCTTTACAGAACGGTGAGAATAAATTCATCACAGTATCTGCATAAAACACACACATACCTTCACAAACACCTTCAGACACTGTGTGTGTGCTAAAACTGGTGTGCACTTTATCACCTCATAAAGAAAGCAAATATTCTCTACCTAAAAAACACTTTACAAGCTCTTTGTCACATCTTTAATGTGCCTGTAAACCAGTTCAGTAAGCACATTGGTATAATAATAGCCACCAATTCAAAACCACCTTCCATTATGCCTTTCACTACCCTTAGTTTAAAATGCTCCGCATGCAAAGCATTCTGGGTAATTACAGAATGGTTAAGGCAGCACGATGGCCTCCTCATAATACACAACCACTAAATAGCGTCTCACATCCAGAACCTTTTCATATATTGTGTTACTCTCCTTTCAACACCTGATTCACTTTTACACCAATATTGTTTTTTAATGGAATAAAGAAGGGCAAAAAGAAGAAATATGATTGACAGGTGTAGAAAAGTGAGGAAATTGAGATAATATCCATCATTCATTAAAGTCCAGTTATCAGGGCTGGATTGGTAATCGGCATACCGGGCTGAAACGGACGCATGGGCCAGAGAGATGGACGGATTAGAAGCGTGAATCGGGCGCGTATGCACGGAACGCGAATGCAATTGCGAATCGGACATGTATGCAGGAAAGGCAATGACAGCAGCACAACCTACCACTCGCAACCCCAAACCCCCCCCCCCCTTTGACACAAATGGTGGAGGACCGAAGCTGGTCAAAAATGCCAGTGCCAATTTAACGTCCCAGTCCAGCCCTGCCAGTTATAAAGGCATGGCATGTAATCCATTACACTGCTAAACTTGGATCAGTGACTTCATGCTGGGTTTGTGTGTGTGTGTGTGTGTGCAGGCCAAAGTGCCTCTATCCATCTTAAGCTGACAGAAAGACGAGTGAAATATTGATTTTACTGTTCACACTCTAGTGAAGTACAGATAACCAGGAAAATCTGCCCAATGTAGCACAGAACCAACACAACTCACAGGTGCACAACACAACGTCGACAAGTCTCAGCTCTCACAACACCTGGCCCATTTGTTCAAAAAATCTAATTCAATTCAGCGCAGTTTTATTCTCCACAGGGTCTATTTCAATATATGTGCTAAAACAATTTGCAATGAAAAGGTAATGATAATATTTTTCTCCCTTTCTCCTCCTGACTGCCCAAGGCGTAGTGCTGAATGGCATCACGCAGCATTACCGACACAATTTATCTCACCTGCACTCTGCATTATTACACATTTACAAAAAAGTCCTTTAAAAGTTTACCTCTTACTTTTTTACTTCTGGGCAAAAAGAAATGAAATGAACAAGATTCAAGTTACAGACCCAAAACCGTTCTTATATGCACACATATTGCACGTGTTTACAGTGTGTTAACATGTCACACATTGTATGAATGTCATCACATTGGATAACAAAATTTCCCTTTCTGTCGGTCTCTCGACGTTGTGTCGAACCGACAGATGGGGTTCGTCCTTGAGAACCAATCGCTTCCGACTTCTCTAGAAAAGGCCAATGAAAATTGGCGAATGAAATTTGCATGCCGGACTCCGCCCCAGGATATCCGGGTATAAAAGGGAGACGTCGTGCCTAATTCATTCACCTTTTGTTCTTCGGAGCTTTCGCTCGTGATCAACAGACTTCTCTACAAGACTGCCGGCTCTACGACGTGGTGCAGCGGACGGTCCCTTCCTGCAGCGACTTCCCCTGGGCGTCTCGGCGGTTCCAGAAGTGTTCGAGTTTTTTCTCTAAAAGAGCAAATTTCTCCAGCGTGGCATGTCCCGCTGTTCTCTTGGGTGCAACACACTCATCGAGGAGGGGGACGGACACGATATCTGCTTCCAGTACGCTGGGGCAGATATTGTGGATACGTCCTGCCCGCACTGCGGGCGGCTGACGATTCAGACGTTGCGTCACGGGTGGCTGTGTTCCCACGGGACTCAGCCACCACCTTGTCTGCTTCCCGTTCCGTGACGGCAGGACTACGGCCCTGCCGCCCGCTACGGCGAGCAGCGAGGGTGATATGAGGATTACTGTGAGCGCTAATCCGTCAGCCACTGGCTCGCGGACCGTTCGCACCTCGCTTTGCTCGTCTGACCGTTCCCCATAAGACGGTCCGCCGTCTTATTCCTCAATTACGTATCGGACACGGTACGTGATGATGAGGTGTCTGTTGCAGCATCGGAGGGTGACTTACTGGCATCAGACTCCGACGATTCCTTGAAGCTCCCTCCCTCGGGGGGTCGAGATCAGGAAGAAGCGGGTGTCGAAATGTCAGCCATGCTTTCCCGGGCCGCCGGCTTTGGGTTGCGGTGCACCGCACTGCCTCTCCCAACGCTCGCGGCTGGATACACGGTACTTCGGGCTTGAGAGCGGCTCCAAGCCGCACTCGCCCTCAGTGCCGTGTTTCCCCGGAAGTGCATGAGGAACCTAGTACGACCTGGAACGCCCCCTTCGGCGCGTACACGTCAACTAGTTCCATCACCCTTTCTTCCCTCGATGGTGGGGCAGCTAGAGTGTCCCCCGGGGCTCGACCTAAACTCCCGTCCAAAGCACGTAGGCTTTTCGGCATCTGAGGTGTCGAGAGCTTACTCTGCTGCGGGCCAAGCTGTCCCCTTCTCTCCATGCTATGGCCTTCCTGCAGGCCAATGCGCGGAGAGAGCTCCACGAGGGTAAGACCGACCCAGCGCTTATGCAGGAACTCCGCGGCTTCACCGACCTCGCTCTCGGGCGAGCAAGGTGATTGCGCGGGCCCTGGGTCGGGCGATGTCCACACTTATGGTCCAGGAGAGACACCTCTGGCTGAACCTTGCACAGGTGAGTAACTCTGAGAAAGTCCGCTTTCTCGATGCACCCATCTCGCAAAGGGGGGGCTGTTTGGTGATACTGTCGGGTTCGACAGTTAGGAAGCAGATAGAGGATATCACGTATGTCCTCCCCAGCCGCGACTCAACCGCCCTCTGGCCGCCGAGATCCCGTGCACCGTCTGCTTCCCAGCAGCCCTGGTCCTCTTCGAGACATCGAAGAGGAGACCACCACCCCATCAGCAGCCGCGGCGAAAGCCAATGCGGCCCTCATGGGAAGACCCCAGGGAGTTCGAGAATACCTTTCTAAAGTTTTTCTCCCTCTCTGGGCGTTTATATCAGCCGCTCTCACCCTCTACACGACGGTGTTCGGCAACTCGACGTTGCGTCACAACGAGACCCAATGTCGAGGATAATCAGCAGCCTAAGCACTCTCAATCGACGGTGCTTTGTGCCTCATATCGTCTGGGTATTATCACAGCCGCTCTCACCCTCTACACGACGGTGTTCGGCAACTCGACATTGCGGCAAGACCCAATGTCGAGGATAATCAGCAGCCTAAGCACTCTCAATCGACGGTGCTTTGTGCCACATATCGTCTGGGTATTATCACAGCCGCTCTCACCCTCTGCACGACGGTGTTCGGCAACTCGACATTGCGGCGAGACCCAATGTCGAGGATAATCATCAGCCCAAGCACTCTCATTCGATGGTGCGTTGTGCTACATCTTCGCCAGACAGGTAAAACTGCAGAGCCGATCTCCTCCCCGGGGGTCCCCCCCCATGGCGAGGGATCCGTACTGCCAGCCATCGAACAACCCCCTGGGAGGTCGATGAAGCAGAGCGTACCCCTAGCCTCCCTGTCGGTCCCTAGGAGCCTGTCTAGAGCTTCCCAAACCGTCACGGTGACTACGGAATACGGTCCGTCTCGGCTACGCGATCCACTCCCCGGACGACCGCCCAAGTTTCGGGGCATCCTCTTAACCTCAGCAGAGGCAAGGATGCCCCATGCTTCGGGCCGAGGTCGCCACCCCTCTGGTGAGGAAGCGATCGTGCTCGTCCCTCTAGCCGAGATGTTCAATGGGTTTTACAGCCCGTACTTCATCGTCTCCAAAAGAGCGGGGGTCGCTAGATCTGCATACCCTGAACAGGCACCTACTCAAGCTGCCGTTCAGGATGCTTACGCAGAAGCGCATCCTGGCATCTGTCAGATGTCAAGATGGATTCATGGCAATCGACCTGAAGGACGCTTACTCTCATGTCTCTTCTCCCTCGTCATCGCCCGTTCCTACGGTTCGCTTTCGAGGGTCAGGCATATTAGTACAGAGTCCTCCCCTTCGGTCTGTCCCTGTCCCCACGAGTCTTCACGAAGATCGTGGAAGCCGCCCTCACTCCCCTCAGGGAGAGAGGTGTGCAGGTACTAAACTATCTCGACGACTGGCTCATTTGACACACTCGTGAGATCTGTTATGTACACACAGGGACCTAGTGCTCCGGCACCTAGATCGATTGGGACCACAGGTCAACCGAAAGGGAGCAAGCTCTCCTCTGTGCAGAGCATACTCTTTTTTGGTATGGAACTCAACTCTGTCTACATTTCAGCGCGGTTGCGCTCAGTCAGTGTTGTACTGCCTGGAATTTTTCAAGCAGTCAGCGGGAGGAGGCTCCTGGGTACATGGCATCCTCGATGGTGGTGATACCCCTCAGGTTGATGCACATGAGACCGCTCCAACACTGGCTACAGAGTCGAGTTCCCTGGAGAGCGTGGCACACCGGCAGCAGGCGGATGGTGATTATGTTTTTCTGCCGACGCACCCTAACCCCTTGGTCTTCAATGACCTTTTATACGGACGGGGGTCCCTCTCGGGCAGGCGAGACGCGTCAGGGTCGACAGACGCCTCCCTGCAGGGTTGGGGTGCCGTGTGCAACGGGCACGCAGTGTCAGGGCGATGGACGGGCCCCCGCCTGCGCAGGCATATCAATTGCCTAGAGTTGTTGGATGTGCTACCCGCACTGAAGGGGTTACAACCTCTCGTGCAGAACAAGCACGTGCTGGTCCGGTCGGACAGCACAACTGCCGTAGCATATTTAACCGCCAGGGTGGCGTTCGCTTACGGCAGCTAACACGACTCGCCCGACGCCTCCTCCTGTGGAGTCCGCAGGTGAGCAGATCCCTGCGAGCCACACATATCCCAGGCGACCTGAACCAGACAGCCGATGCGCTCTCTCGTCAGTTGACGCCTCGCGGAGAGTGGCGACTCCACCCCCGCGTAGCCAGCTCATTGGGGACAGTCAGGGCGGGCTCAGGTAGACCCCTTCGCCTCCCTGGACACCACCCATTGCCGCTAAGGTACTCCCTGCCTCGGCACGGAGGCTCTAGCGCACAGCTGGCCGTGGGACAAGCGGAAGTACGTCTTCCCCCAGTGAGCCTCACTGCACAGACCCTGTGCAAGGTCAGGGAAGAGGAGCATCAAGTGTACTAGTTGCGCCATACTGGCCCAACCGGACTTGGTTCTCGGAGCTAATGCTCTTGACGACAGCTCCCCCCTGGCCGATTCCCCTGACGAAGGACCTGCTTTCCCAGGGGAAGGGCACGTTATGGCATCACGGGCTAGACCTCTGGAACCTCCATGTCTGGCCCCTGGACGGAACGAGGAGATCCTGAGTGGCCTAACCCCTGCGGCGGTTAAGACCACTACTCAGGCTAGGGCCCTGGCCACTAGGTGACTATACGCCTATAGTGGTGCCTCTTCTCATCCTGGTGCTCTTCTCGAAGAGAAGACCCGCGGAGTTGCTTGATCAAGTGGGTGCGGTCCTTCCAGAGACTCGAGAATAATCTCTCCCCTTCCACACTGAACGTGTATGTAGCCGCTGTTGCCGCTCATCACGACCCAGTTGCTGGTAGTCTCTAGGACAGCACAACCTGATCATTTGGTTCCTAGGGGCGCGGGAAGGACATCACCCGCGCTCCGTACCCTCTTACGACCTTGATGCGGTCCTGGAGCCCCTCGGAGATGCCGCTCTTTCTCACTTCACGATGAAGACGGCTCTCGGGAGGACGCTCAAGAGGGTAGCGGACCTACAAGCATTCTCCGTGTCCACAGATTGCCTAGAACTCGGGCCCGGTTATTCTCACGCTATCCTGAGACCCCGGCCCGGCTACGTGCCCAAAGTTCCCACCACTCCCCCGAGACACCAGGTGGTGAACTTACAGGCGCTCCCCACCGGGGAGGAAGACCCAACCTCATCCGTGTTGTGTCCAGTACGCGCATTGCGCCTCTGCTTGGACCGCACGCAGAGCCACAGTAGCTCTGAGCAGCTCTTTGTCTGTTTTGGAGATCAGCAGGGAGGGCTGTCTCAAACAGAGATTGACGCACTGGATCATGGGCGTCGTCGATGGCATACCTGTCCTAAGATCGCCTACGCCCACTGGGTGAGAGCTCTCTCCACACAGAGTACAGCTCCTCGTGGGCACTGGCGAGGCGCCTCTCTGGCAGACATCTGCAGAGCTGCGGGTTGGGCTACACCCATCACCTTCACGAGGTCCTACAGCCTCCGCGTAAAACTAGTCAGCTTGAGTCTTGCGGGCATCGGGCAAGACCGGCAACTGGTAGGGTGTACGCCTGTTCGGTTTTTTCCCCCTCTCTCGAGTGGGTCAGTATACCGATTCAGCCTCCATTCTTTCCCCACTGGGCAAAGAACAGGCACTCCATCCATCACTAAGCAAGCACTCCCTGGGGCGGGCTGGGCAGAGCAGCCCTGCCCCTTAGGCCGGGTTTCACCTGAGTTATTCGCAGCATAGCTCTAACCGGACCTAGTGCTACCAGACGTTGCAACTCCCCAGCAGGGCGGTTCCGTCTGATGTATCCTCATGCTGGTTCCCACCTTGGTAACCCATGACCTCCCCGGGTGGACCTCCACCTCGCGGTGTTTCTTCAGCCGCACTTTCTTCCCATGAGTTCTTCCCTATCGGTGAGACCATGTTGGTATCTCCACTATTCTCCTCCCTGCGGTAGGAAGTGGTCTCTGTAGCGCATCCCCCACTTGAGGAAGTAGCGCTTACCCAGTGCCTTACGGTTCCGGGCGGCTTCTCGCTGTTAGAGAAACAAGGCCGCCGCCTGTGAGGCCGAAGGTAGGGGCCGTCCCATCTTTCAAGAAAGCTCTGGGACCCCCTACCTACCCACTGGTAGGTTACAATTTCGCGGTAGCGTTCACGGCTGACACGCCCAGGCCTGTCACCGTCGCTTCGTTGAGATTGTGACAGGGCACCGTGTTATGGCGTTTTCCATTGGAACCCCATCTGTCGGTTCAACACAACGTCGAGAGACCGACAGAAAGGGAACGTCTCGGTTACGTTTGTAACCTCGGTTCCCTGATGGAGGGAACGAGACGTTGTGTGCTCTTGCCACAACACGTGCTGTCCTCTGCAGCAGTCGTGAGAGGTCTCAGGCTCCTCAGAACTAAGGTGAATGAATGAGGCACGCCGTCTCACTTTTATACCCGGATATCCGGGGGCGGAGTCCGGCATGCAAATTTCATTTGCCAATTTTCATTGGCCCTTTCTAGAGAAGTCGGAAGTGATTGGTTCTCAAGGACGAACCCCATCTGTCGGTTCGACACAACGTCTCGTTCCCTCCATCAGGGAACCGAGGTTACAAACGTAACTGAGACGATCTACTGTAGTCTTGTGTAGCCAGACCTTTATACTGAAGGTCTGGGAACCAAGGACCGCCTAAAAGGCCATATGACTGACAGGTAAAGCAACCAATCACATTTTGTTTTGTGCTGCGTCATGTTTAGGAGTGTGAAAATGTCCCCAAAGTATCAGACCGGTGTGCATTTATGAACTTGTCAAAAGTTTACAACAACGTTTATGCCGTAAACCTTGCATACTTCATGAATTCAACCAATCAGAGGACGACTTCAAATTTGTGTTCCGTATGCATCAGAAGTTCAGCCAACGGCCTGAGGCTGAGACTACAAAATATTAAATTGAAAGGGATAGTTCACAAAAAAAATGAAAATTCGGTCATGAATTACTCAACCTCACGTTGTTTCAAACCTGTATGAATAGTTCTGCCATGAAACTCTAGACGGCGCAGTCTAAAAGTCTAAATCTATCCGACATGATAACTACTACACGGTGAAGTGATTGGTTCGCTCCATATCAGCAGCCAATGAGCTTGCTGCTCTACGGTTAAATCTCGGCTAGTGATTGTTGTAGCGTTTCAGAAAGCAACCAGACTAAGATAAGTGAACGATCTTTACTCCTTACTACTAGCTGTGCATAATGTGTGATCTGCCTAATTTATTTTAAAATGATTAACCATGTAACAGTCAATACGTTTTCATGTTAGCAGTCTTGCATTGCATGCTCGAGCTAACATCAAGCTATCAGCAGCAACTTTACACATATGCGTTGTTACAGCACGAGCAACATGTAGCTAGAGCTATCGCTCAAACATGCCGAAGTAACTATATGGAAAAGGCTAAATTAATAAACTCTCGGTCGTTTGTATTTTACTGGTGTACAGCTGTCCTAGGAACCAAGTTGTCGTCCACACGGACTGATTAAGTGTTGCACAGGAAGACAAATTGATGAATGCTCATCTCTGCATCTTGTACATGCCCGTATTATGCGTTCATGCCTCCCCGTAACTAAATCCGTGCATATGTTGTTAACTAGTACACGTATTGATGTCCTCTGAGCTTCGTGGCTACCACTGGCGAGCGATGAGCGCATAGCGGCGTAAATTGCCACGAGAGAATACGCTAAATAGCATTAGCTCGTGCAGTGTCACACGTGTGTACATTTTAACTCGTTATTGCCAACTACACCATGCCTTTTCCGTAATGACGCAGATTGATCGTCAATGTTATTTGTATATCTTCTGTTACTGTCAGTGTGCAATGGTCTAAGTATACATGGTCGTCATTATACTGTACCTATCGTAATACAGATATCATTGCCAAGGATAAGTGGTGCAGATGTCATCAAGACTGTCAATAAATGCATCTTTGTAAAGAATCTTTACAATTACTCATTCTTTTACCGGAATCAGGTCATAATTGGCCGCTCAACCAGCGTTGCACAGAGTCACCCCACTACGTCTGGGGTCGCCATACTCCGCCAGTAATTACATGGTATCTAAGTGTGTGCAATGGCAGAAGCATGTGTTTCACTGACTTAATGGTCGAGATAAGTATCAATGACCTTATCTTGATAAATTGCTCGGGTGGATGCTGGGGTCTCATCTTTGGACTGCAACGTATAATTGTTAAATAACATTGCACTTAGGCCCGGTTTCACAGACTAAAAGGAATGTGTGACCTGTCTTAACAGAATATAAATTGCCCAGAAATATCTTAAAATATATCAGTGCCATTGTTTTGTCTCAAGATGCTCACCAGTAATGTATTCTTCTAAGGCATTTTCATAAAAGCGACATAAATATCTTAATTCAACTAAGACATAGTCCTAGCTTAAGCTAAGCCGTGTCTGTGAAACCGGGCCTTAGTCTATTAGAATTAAGCCGGTCGGCATGAAAGCCAAGGTTCACATAGTCATAGGCATCAGTGTTAAGCCAGTTGGCTTGGTAGCCAAGGCTCACATAGTTAAAAGCTACTAGTGTTAAGCCGGTTGGCGAGGTAAACCAAGGCACACATAGTCATAGGCCATTAGCGTTAAGCCGGTCGGCATGAAAGCCCAGGCACACATAACCCATAGGTCATTAGCATTTAGCCGGTCGGCATGAAAGCCCAGGCACACATAGATAGTAATACATGCGGTTCACATAGTGCTTTGGGTACACATGTCTTGGCGATAGATCTGTTGGGGGTGTTCTTGTCCACGGCTTGATTTGATCATTTCTGTGTCTCCTGCTTTGATGGGGGGTTATTCATATGTTATATGTGAAGCAGCAGCATTCCTTATATGCACACAGCAGCATGTTGCGGATATATTGGCAGTAGCAAGTTTCCTTAGATCTATTCCGCCAAGACCAAATACATTTTATGTCATGCACACTACCATGCTAAACATTCCGAGAGTTGTCATGAAAGAAATATATTTCTTTGGTTGAACACAAAGAAAGATATTTGGATGAATGTAAGCAACTGAGATTTCTGTGGCACAATTTACTACCATTAAAATGGATGTTTTCCTAAACTCTACAAAAAATCTTCTTTTGTGTTCAACAGAACAAAAAAAAAAACAATAATTCTTTCTACTATGGTATTTAATGGTGCCCCAGAAATGTCAGTTGCTAACATTCATCCAAATATCTTCCTTTGTGTTCAACCAAACAAAGAATTTCATACAGGTTTGGAACAACTTGAGGGTGAGTAAATGACAGAATTTTCATTTTTGGGTGAACTATCCCAACCTTTACACAAAGAGCTTTTTTATAGAACCCCACACCTGTGTGAACTTGAGGGGATGCAGAACTCATATATCTACTAAAATGAGCTTAGGACCCCAAAAAGCAGAGATTCGGAATCATTTGCTGAACGTTTACAGCTGTGTGTGTATTTTTACATGAAGTTCCTGTATATTCACACATGGGAGTGCAGCTGTGGACACTTGTTATTGTTCCATTTTCTTTATCTTTAGATTTGTTGCCAAAATGCACCCATAATTGTCTACTAAAGAAAAACTACAATTAATCAATACTTCAGGGTTTATTTCTCTGTTCCAACACCCTCCAACTGCTGCTTTGTATTACCATAAATTATTTAATAGATGTTGTAGTGGCTGTGGATAAATGGCATGTATTGTCAGGTAATGTCTTTTAATAGCGTCAAAGTACTTACTCTTAATGGCACCCTCTCCAGACACTACTAACAAGAGAAATAATTGTGAAGAAATAGTATAACATGCACCAATAAGTCATGCAAAATATGAAAGAATTATTTTTATTGATTGTCCAGCTTAGCAAGCATATCGCTGCTGTCCTTTTGAATCCTTGTACAACCATATTTTGAGATTTTTATTTTATTGTCATATATGATCATTATTGATCACCTTTTATGTTTGTCACTAGGTTTTGCAAATATCTAACCAATACAAAGTATTGAAAGTATGTTTGTCAACTTTAACACATTATTTAGTAATTTGAACTTAATTTGTTAAAGTAAATTTCAGTCAGAAAAACCAAGGATTACTTTATTTTAGTATGTTAAATTTAAAATGGACATAATACAATTCAGTTAAGCTTACTTAATTGAATCAAGGCAACGAGTTCTCACAATTCAATTAAGTAAACAAATTTGTTTTTACAGTAGTGTTTTTTCCATTTCCTGAAAAACAGTGAATTTGGACATACAAGGTTTCAGAAGGACAGCGACAAAATAAAGTTTTGAGCAAAAAGATGACATGACACCTACCAATGAGACCACTGGTTCTGTTCATTTAGTGATAGTAGTTAAAATTCTTTCATAAGAAATTCACCCCCTTGTCATTTCAAACCTGTATGACTTTCGTTCTTCTGCAGAACACAAAAGAAGATATTTTGAAGAATGTTGGTAACCAAACCACACTGGAACCCACTGACTTCCATTGTATGGACACAAAACCACTAAGACAAAATATCTTCTTTTTAGTTCCACTGAGTAAAAAGTCAAAACGACAAGGGCGTGAATAAACGATGACAGAATTTTATTTTTGGATGAACTATCCCTTGCATGCCTACAACCACCATACGAGTGCCTAATACTAACAATACCACATAGGCTACTAATAAAATCAACTTCATTTTTACATTTTCTGAGAAAAGTTTAAATGCTGCTTGCATGTGCAAATCTCACTGCCACTATGTTGGAATGTCATGGACGTTTGCCAGGGTGTTGCTATGCGGTTGCTAACGTGGCTTTTTCCACATTGCTATGCACATGTTAAGTGTACAGAGCTAGGTTGTTTCTTAAAAACGCAATCACTTAGAAAAGTAATAACACACCTTTCCTCAACAAGCCACATAATGTGAGCTACCATGTTCAAAGCACAGACAGCAGGGGTTCAGTTTGCAGATAAAAATGAGAATGTGCATCTCAGAGTAGATGATTCAAAGTGATATGGATTATTATTTATGACAGCATGGCAACATACAAAGACCAATAATACACATGTATCTTAGACACTTGATGAATGTTGGAATACACTTTAAAGAGAGAGAATTACTCCAAAAACACACAAAGCAGACGTTGCGTGTTCTTTCTTCCAACCGATTGCTCATTTTTCTGTTTCTTCAAAGAAGCACTTCAGCATCGCCTCGCCTGAAAGCGCAGTTTTTCTCCCCCCACTACCGTCGTCCTCAGATGTGCGGTGAAGAAAAATCTCAGTGAGAAAAGTCGTCCGCCGCAGAAATCAATCGGACACTTTAACAGCTGAGGCATGAGACCTCCAGCTGTTATCCTCGAACCGCAGAAAAACACGCAGCTCAGGATAAACATTTGAAATTTCCTATTCCTCTGGCGAGTCTGTGTATCGGTTTCATTATCCGCTGGAAATCTACAGCCTCACCCCTGGTGTCTCTCATATTAAATATTTGATGTTGGGTCTCTGTGTTTGTGTACACATTTCAAACTTTTTTCTTTGGATCCGACACGTGAAAAGAAAATAAGTATGTGATTTTATCTTCTTGATTGTGATCAATGTCTATATATATCAAACTCAATACTAAAGCTGGTCTGGTAAAAGGTGTGTGTGTGTGTGTGTGTGTGTGTGTGTTTGTGCTTTTGTTGTTTAGTCAGAGATTGTTTTGTATTGATCTTGTCTCTTCAGAGATGGTCAGACAAGTGTTCAGGATTTGGTGCTATGCCTGCATCTCTCCCTAATACGTTTGTCCAGATATGGCTCCATGCGCGCTTGACCTCTCCCTCTCTCTTTTTCTTTAAGATGAAATCTTTTCTTTCTCATGACATTCTAGACTGTCTGAACTGGAATATATGTATGGCTTACTGCACAATTGGAAAAAACGAGTATACTACAGTATATTTATTTATTTAGTAGAAATAGAGCTGAATAGATTTGTATAGAATTTTTCACATCGTTTTTCTACTGTATATGAGCGGGGGTGGTGGGGGATGTGAGGAGGAACCAGACAGTAGTGAGAGGTGTTAATGTAATTTCTGATCCACACAGAGGCAGATGGTACAGTGGAGACCTGTTCTGTCATTTCTTGTTCATGTATGACTCACAGGCCAAACAGCAGGTGTGTTAAGTCAACGGAAGCAACATGTCCACTCCTGTGCGTCTCTCACACATATCCCATCATCCTCTGCTCTGGTCCCATATGCATTTACACCACGGGGCAAAGTGTTTGGCCACGAGAACAGCAGCTGGTTACTGAGGACTGGCCGTGTTGCGATGGAGGGAGGCTATTTTTATGTAACTGTTCTGGTGGACAAAAACAAATAAAGTAAAAAGAAAAAATAAACAGCCTATTTTGTAATCACTGCTTCCTTCCAGCTGTATGAGTCATAAACGTGTCTGTGCACACATATAGCGTGACCTTTCACGGCTCGTATTTTTCAAACGCATTACATTTTTGGACAGCTAAACATGATTACAAACATTAAAAAAGTAAATGCACATTTTCTAAGAGTTGGATTTAAAGTGTTTGGAAATGTTTGAGATATTAAAGATATTATACATAAGGGGCGATTCACATTTCGCGTCTAAAAACGCATGGAAAAGTATTCTGCGGTATTCTGAAAAGTTGAACTATTTTCATCTTGATGCGGCGTCGACGCGCCTTGAAAAATGGGAGCGTCGAACTGCATGCGCATCGTGACCGCAACTAACCGCTCCCTAACGAACTTAGAAAAGTTATTTTAACAAAAGACCTGAAATGTGAATCGGGCTTAACTATGTCTTCAGAGGTGTAGACCTTACATAATGAAACGTTATGTTTTTATTACCTTAGAATGAGCTATTTCTAGCTACATACACTGCAGGTCCCCTTACATGGATTTCTCCATATTGTTTCTACAGTAGCCCTAAACGGACAAACTCCTCTACAGAACGTGTCTCGTAAATACGTTATCTCCTTCGGTAAAGAAGCGAAAACGTGATGACATCTTATTTCTGTGTCGGCCAGCGTAGAACTTCGAATGGAGAGGAGTGGAGTGAGCCATTGGTTACAATTCACAACCTCACCACTAGATGCCACTAAATGTCATACCTTTAAAGATATCTCATGACTGACTTTTTACACATTTGGGTTGATTTTGTGAAATAAAACTGAGGATTCTCTGATCATTAATAACTGACAGCATCAGCCGATGATTCACCATACATTTCTTCCCAACTTGGAGTTTTCTCCCTCTGTTTAGTCAACAGTCTGATGTGTTCGACTTACATCCTTCTTCATTTCTTTCCAATTTTCATTTTGCCACAAGTACATTTTTGCATTTGCCAGATGCTCTTATCCACAACAGCTTAAAGAACATTGAAGGTACACATTCATTCTGCCTCTTTATCTGTCTCCATTTTTCATTCATTTACTTACTCACATAACTACAGCAGTTGTTTGCATTGAATGTTGCTTCCCTTTCACATTTGATTCAGATTATCCACAGTCGACTTCACTGTCACTGGAGTGTCCCAGTTTACTACAACCAAAACATTTCATCATTCATCACCATTTCATCATTCGAAATTTACAAATCAGTAAGAGAAAGTTATGTTTTATCATGTTACTCATATCAAGTATCGACTTCCTTGTCAGGGAGCTATTAATCAAAAACTCACTAGCCACTCAGGGTAAAGCGGCCATTAGTCCCGCCTACACGTGAGATTTGTGCCAGAGAGGCGAACGAAAACTTGAGAAGTGTAAACGAAAACTCGAAAAGCGCAAATGAAAAATCTAGCAGCGAATTCAAAACTATTATCTGCAAAAATGAAACTTAGAAAATTGTTAAGAAAAATCTTGCAACTGAGTTTATTGTTTTCATTATCAAAGTGTTTTTTTTCTTTCTCATTGTATATTTTTGTTCGTTTTTTTAAAGTTTGCGTTCATTTTTATTGACACAAAAGTAATCCCATAAGGAAGCATCATTAATTTCTGTAGCACACATGGTACTGTATACTTATGCACCAAAGTTTAACATTTGGAGGATTTGTTCAAATCCATGATTATCCTGCCAGCAAATAAGCAGTTAGCAATCATTATAAATGTTAGATTCATCATTTTACAGTGATGATTAGTAGTTACCATTGTTTAGGTCAGATGGGGTGATGGAGGCGCTTGACAGTCATCAGAGATAAAAACAGGTTGAAGTGATACTTTGTACTGCGTTTGTGTGTGTGTTAACTGACAGGTATTGTTCCAGTAATCCTTTCAGAAAATGTTCTGGGGAACAGACTGAAGGAAAGAGGAGAAATTATAGCCTCTTTAACACATTTATTAATTAAGCAGACATGTTAATCCAAAGGGAACTATGATGATTTATCACATGAAGGCAGTAAGATGAGAAGAGCTTTAATGCAAATATTTTTCAGAGGAAAATGAGAACCAAAGATAATGTAGAAATTTGTCAGTTTGTGTGTTCTCTGGGAATCAAACCTGTGGCTTTTCTAGTTGAGCTAGAGGACCACTGAACACATGAAATATAGAAATAGTTACAGTATATAGTAGGGATGCACCGATACCAGGACCAATACCTCACGTGGCATACCTGACAGAACTGACTGAAATTTGTGCTTTGAAAGTTTGTGACAAGCACATCAAATTACAGCTTTTTTCATAATGTGTTTGAGGCGGACTTGTTCGTAATTAGTTTCAGTGTGTTTTGCTTGGAAAATTGCCACCTCACCCCAAAAAAATACATGTACAGGCATCGGTATCGGCGAGTTTCAGAAAAATATATATCAGCCTTTAAAAAATGGTATCGGAGCACCCCTAGTATATAAAATATTATTTATTAGTGATGCTTTGAAAAAGCATAACTATTGTTATTCGAACATACATACTTCTTATAATTATTCTTTTTCCGCCAAAAGTTTGGCACGCTACTTGTCCCGCAGCTTTTGACGTAGACGGGCCTATTCGGGAATGGTGTGCTATGACTTTTATAAGCGATCGGGTGGGGGGGGTGCGATGGGGGGGCGAAAAACCACCCGAAAAATCCCATTGACTTAACATTGCGCCCAACTTTGAGGGATCGTAGCTCCGAGTGACGATATCGTAGAAACATGAATATAATACACGATTTGAAGGGGTTATCAGGCTCTATAAGAACATCACTCACAATGGGGTGTAAGTTGCACCCCTGGGGTGTGAGAATCTCCGAAAATTTCCATATACTTATAATGGCGCCCATAGACTCCCATTCAAAACCTAGACACCTATATATTCACGCGTTATTTTTTCGCTTTGGACCCATGAATGACTACATCAAATCGAGCGGCCCATTGAGGAATGGTGTGTGATGACTTTTGGAAGCGATCGGGTGGAGGGGGTGCGTAAGGGGGCGAATAAAAACCCGAAAAATCCCATTGACTTAACATTGCGCCCAACTTTGATGGGTCGTAGCTCCGAGTGAGGATATCGTAGAAACATGAAAATAATACACGATTTGAAGAGGCTATCAGGCTTTGTAAGAACATCACTCACAATGGGGTGTAAGTTGTACCCCTGGGGTGTAAGAGCCTCCCAAAATTTCCCAATCACAGGAAGAATGCCCATATAAGGCGTAAAACGTCCCGCGTTGAATATCTTAGCAGTACAACCAATTAGAGACAAGGGGGTGGGCTCATTTTACTCAGGCTACCAATCAGTGTGACATGATCATTATGAAGTTATTAAGCCACGCCCATAGCAACCATTTACAGCAACCTAGCAACTGATCCCATAGACTCCCATTATAAAAAGTCCATGTGGATATCTTTGCAACACAGTGTCGTAGAGACAAGGAGGTGGGCTCATTTGACTCACACAACCAATCAGTGTCACGGGAATCGGGATCATCTTGAAGCTATTAAGCCACGCCCATAGCAACCATTTACAGCAACCTAGCAACCGATCCCATAGAGTTTCATTATAAAAGGTTCAGGTGGATATCTTTGCAACACAGTGTCATAGAGACAAGGGGGTGGGCTCGTTTTACTCAGGCAACCAATCAGTATCCCAGGATCATCATGAAGCTTCGAAGCCACGCCCATAGCAACAAAACATGTCAGCCTAGCAACCGTTTAGCAATACCTATATCTCTGCATCGGAACATCGTAGAGGGACGGGGTTGGTTCTTTACACTCATAGCTTAGAGCATCATCAATTGGCAGATGCTAAGCCACGCCCATAGCAACCAAACAGGTTAGCCTAGCAAACATTTAGCAAAACCTATATCTCTGCATAGGTACTTCGTAGAGACACGGGGGGTGGTTCGATTCACTCATAGGTTAGAGCAGAGGTCCCCAACCCCTGGGTCGCGACCCAGTACCGGGCCGTGAAAGAGCCGTTGCCGGGTCGCAAGAATGTGCTAAAAATCCCTGTTACGCCACTGTATATTTTTATTATGCCTTGGCCCTTTAAGAGCGACCGTTCAAAATTACACAGAGGGTGCGTCAGAATTAAAATGAGTGCCAAACAAACATCGCTCGAAGGTTTCTTTAGTGGAGGAGGTAAGAAAAGACCAAGTGATGGGGATTCAGAGACAATTAACGTTACTTACGAGAAAAAGGGGAAAAAGAAAGCCACCTTTAACCGAAAATATGACGATTCATATCTAAATTATGGGTTCGTCGCTACCGGCAGCTCACAAGCTCCAAGCCCTATGTGTGTAATATGTGGAGATAAATTAGCGAATGAGTCAATGAAGCCCTCAAAATTGCTTCGACATCTTGAAACTAAGCACCCAGCACTGAAAAACAAACCCTTTGATTACTTTGAACGAAAAAAACGTGAACAAATAGGGCAACAGCAACTGCTGAAAGCCAATACGTCGACAAACGTAGCTGCACTGAGAGCATCATACTTGGTGGCTGATCGTATCGCTAAAGCTAAAAAGCCTTTCACTATTGGGGAGGAATTGATTTTGCCGGCTGCCAAAGACATTTGCCGTGAGATGTTTGGCGAAACTGCAGCTAACAAAATAGGCCAGATTCCTCTTTCAGCTACCACTGTCACAAGGAGAATTGATGACATCGCACATGACATCGAAGAGCAATTGTTAGAAAGGATTAACGAGTCACCGTGGTATGCACTGCAAGTCGACGAATCGACCGATGTTGACAACAAGGCAATACTACTTGTTTTTGTGCGATATATATTTCAAGACGATGTGCACGAGGACATGTTGTGTGTGCGCTCAATGCCAACTAACACAACTGGGGCAGAAATGTTCAAGTCTTTGAATGACTACATATCAGGGAAACTTGACTGGTCATTTTGCGTTGGAATATGCACAGACGGAGCTGCGTGTATGACTGGCCGACTGTCCGGCCTCACTACCCGGGTTAAAGAAGTTGCCCCTGAATGTGAACCTACACACTGTGTCATACATCGGGAAATGCTGGCTAGCCGTAAAATATCACCAGAACTACACTCTGTGCTGAATGACGTTGTTAAAATAATTAACCACATCAAAGCAAATGCCCTCAACTCCCGAATTTTCGAACAGCTTTGCGAAGAAATGGAAGCAGAACACAAACGCCTTCTGTTACACACGGAAGTCAGGTGGCTTTCTAGGGGGAGATCTTTGGCGAGAGTTTACGAGTTAAGAGAGCAGATACAGATATTTCTTTCAGAAAGAAAGTCACCACTGGCAGCAAACTTTGGTGACGACGAATGGATAGGTAAACTTGCATACCTGTGTGACATCTTCAACCTGTTGAATGAACTCAATTTGTCCCTTCAGGGGAGAATGACAACTGTCTTTAAGTTGGCAGATAAAGTGTCTGCATTCAAAGCTAAATTGCAGCTCTGGGGACAGCGTGTGCCAAGGGGTACATTTGACATGTTTCCAACATTATCTGGACATTTAGGAAAGAAGAAACCTCAGCCATCTCTCTCCCAGCTGATCTGTAACCACATAGCTTCACTGTCAGTAGAGTTTGAACGTTACTTTCCAAACTCGAGCGATCCAAGAATCGGAAAAGAATGGGTTCGTGATCCTTTTGCAAATATGCCCCACGAATCATCCACGTCGGTTCATGATGAGGACCAGCTCATTGAAATTGCAAATGATGGGGGACTAAAGAACATTTTTCAGACATCCTCCCTTGCAGGCTTCTGGATAAAATTAAAAGCGGAATATCCAGCGATAGCTGCGAAGGCTCTGAAATGTTTACTCCCTTTCCCAAGTTCATACCTTTGCGAAGCAGGGTTTTCTGTACTGACAGCAACAAAAACAAAGTTACGAAGCAGGCTGGACATTTGCAACACACTTCGCGTCTCACTGTCACCCATCTCTCCTCGTTTGGACAGTATTATTGCAGGGAAACAAGCCCAAGGCTCCCATTAATTGAGTTATGGTGAGTTTGTAAAAGGCTTTGTTTGTAACGTTATATTTAGAAGTTCTACGAATTAATGTAAATTAAGTTGACTTTGTAATGTTTTATTAAGTTGTATGAAGTTGGAATGACGGCGAAGTTCGACGATTTCATGTAAATTAAATTGACTTTGTAATGTTTTTATTTAGTTGTTGTATGAAGTTGGAATGAGGCGAAGTTTGACGATTTAAACTAAATTAAATTGACTTTGTGATGTTTTATTTTTACGCAGTTGGCATGAATGCGCAGCTTGACTTTAATGGAAATTAAATGTTAAATAAATTAATAATAAATAAGTACGTAATATGTAGTTATTTATTCACAGTAATGAGTAATTATTTTCATTGTACTTCCCTCCACCCCCACCAGCCGGTCCGTGTGAATATTTTTAAAACAAAACCGGTCCGTGGTTTAAAAAAGGTTGGAGACCGCTGGGTTAGAGTATTATCAAGTGCAGATGCCAAGCCACGCCCATAGCAACCAAACATATTAGCGTAGCAACAGTTTAGCAATATGTATATCTCTGCATCAGAACATCGTAGAGAAATAGGGTTTGTTTAAATTCATTCATGGCTTAATGTGTTATCACCCTAGTGCCCAGTTCCACGGTTTGCCATGAAAGCATCACTCACAGTTTCTTTAGAAAATGTACTATATAGTTTAAAAATGCAGTTCGTGCTTAGAATTCAGTTCTTGTGGAAAATTAGTATTTTCCTGAAATGTTCTCGAAAACTGAGGGACTGGTTTTGACTTGTATAGAGCTCAGTACATCATTTCACCAGCGATAACAGTGAAAGCAAGGTTTGTGAAAATGAGTTTGTGCCTCTCAGAGACGGTACAAAGAGGCGTCACTCACTCACCAACTGCAGGCTTCCTTGCTTAACCCAACAATGATTTTGCTTTTTTGTCCTTGAGGGACCATAAATAGGCCACACACACATACATTAAATGTCTCTGGCATTAAGTCAATTTGGTTTCTAGGCTTTTACACATATGTAGGCACAGAATGTAGGTAAAAAATAGAGAGATAAATTACAAAAAATAACTGGCTCTGTTTCAAAACCTAGGTAGCATTCTTGCCGACTGCTGCCTACACAAACAGTTGTCTTCTACAACAACATCCTCACTAAAACTTAATCTCATAAGTGATCAATGCAGAATCCTTCTGACAAGCACAACTGATTGTAATAGGAAATTCTAATAAGAAAAGCAAAAGAAGGTACACAAAATATTGTGTTAAAGCAGCAATTTGTTTTGTTTTTTTAAGTAAACAAAAATCAGTTATTGGGCAAGTACACAAAATTCAGTGTACAATCTCTTTAACATACCTTGAAAATTTTATGTAATTTGACTTCAACACAAAAAGAGATAAAGTAACCTGCAATCTAGTAGAGATCTAGTATAGAGGGTATGCATTGACGTCACTTTCCCATGTGAACACCACATGAACACGCCAGAACAGGCCACCTTGAGTGGCAAAACACTCTGCAAAATGGCTGCTTTCAATAGGAGAAACAAAAAAAGGGGACTAAACCATGCAATTATTTGCTGAAATTAAAAGCAGTTAGACTCGGCAGTGATCCTTACGACTTACATAGGAACCAGGTGTCCTTGGACACTGAAATGTTGCATGGATTTGCATGTACTGATATTTATTTTGTACCTGATTTCAACGCCGGGGGAGATACACAAAGCAAAGTCATAAACATTTTCTACTCGAGCAAAACACATTTAGTGGTTTAAAGGGCTCATCGGATGAGCACTTTCAACAAGTTGGTATGATTTATTAGGGTCTTCATGAAATGTCTGTAACATATTTAGCTTAAAAACACTCAATGGCTGTTTAAACAAAATCCCTTTTCCCTTGTTTTTCTCATCGGACTAGAATGGAAGGTAGGTTGGAAGTTTGTTTTAATTAAATATTAGATATTGCAACATTTGAATACGTGTTTCAGTTGTTTGTAAACATGAATGCAACGAAATAAAAGAGATTTGAACTTGCACAACCTTGCGTTTGCAATGTACAGGTCGGTAACGGTAACAACCTGTCCGCAATACACACAGGCGGCCCGAAGCAACGCGACAAGACTATAAAACCCGACAGAAATTCGGTCGCCACTGGATGCGGCACGACAAACGCCTTGTAGTTAATGTTTTTTATTGTCGCATCGCACAGGACGCGTGCGGTGTAGATGGATGTATTCAGTTTGGATGTTGGGAGCATGCGTCTATATTAATTTAAACAAGATAAGTTATCTTTCCCTCTATCAAACTATATGACAGATGTAATCTTTCCGTATGTCAATATCTCGACTAGCGAGATATTTGAAATGCTAGGCGGTAGTGTTGTCAAAAATATCGATATTTCGATAAGTATCGATACTGAAGAATCTGAAACGGTTCCAATACCCATGTTCCACGTATCGATATCAGCTGCGCGTTCCCGCTCTCTTTCTCTTTTCCGACAGTGAGTTAACACACACTGCACGTGAACGCATAACAACAGAGCCCCGCCTCCTCTCACAGACTTGACTCGTTTGCGGCAGTTAAATAGTGTTAATGTTAGAAAAGATGGCCAGTCTCAGTAACACATCTGGCGTGTTGCACGCTCGTTACGCTTCCCGTGTTTACCATAGCGATCCATGTATGTGCGCTGATCAATAATTTTATCCACTCGTTTCATTCACCCTGGTTATATGTTGTTTATGTTAGTACACAGTCCGCAACAGTTCTCATGTTTAATGCACGCGTTTCTGTCTTTATGTGCGCTCATCAATGATTTCATCCACTCGTCTCGTTCGCTCTGGTTAATTTGATGTTTGAAATAATGCTGGTGTGGGTAAAGTCTCCGCAACAGTTCTCGCATGTGATACACGTTTGCACTCCAGTGTTTACCATAGCGCTCTATGTATGTGCGCTGTTCAATGATTTCATCCACTCGTCTCATTCGCTCCGGTTAAACGTTGTTAATGTTAGAAAGATGTCCAGTGCGGAGTCTCTGCAACACTTCTTGCATTTAAGTTTGCGTTTCTGTCTATATGTGCGCTGATCAATGATTAGGCTACAGTATGGGCCTATGTGAATAAAAGCCAATTTAGCCAAATAAAAATGTAGGCTATTAACTAACATTAACGAACAATGAATAAGCAATACATTTGTTGAAGTATTTATTAATCTCTTTTAAATGTTAGTTAAAAAATACAACTATTTATGTAAGCTCCCCTGTTGAAAAATCCAGTATATGCTGGGTAAGGTATGTTTTGATCGATGCTGGTTTGATCTTAAACCAGCTAAGAACCATCTTAAATCAGCATATGACCATCTTAAACCAGCACATGAACAGTTTAAACCAGCACAAACCAGCAAACCAGCATCAAAACATACCAAACCAGCATAGGCTGGTTTTTTCAACAGGGTCTGGTCCATTAATACTGACAAATACAACTTTGATTTTAAATAGTAAATGTATTCGTAAAATTAACATTAGATTAAAAATTAATAAATAATGTAAAAATATATACCTCATTGTCTAGTCTTGTTCAATTTAACTTCAAATAAAATTTAAAAAGGCCTATATTGCTATTGCTTATTAGGGCCTTATTGCTATGGCAGTTTATTCCCCGTGGTATCTAAAATGGTATCGAATATCGATTTTTTTTAGGTATTGAATCGAAGTTAGAAATTCCAGTATCGTGACAACACTACTAGGTGGGAAGCACGTGGGGACTGGGACAGAACGCTCAAGGCTGAGAGGATTTCAGCGTATTAACATGTTTGCTGTAATTTGTTAATATATTTCTCGGCCAAAACAATGATGTAAAGCTCTAATCTTGTGTTTAACGCTATCTTCATTTACCTAGCTGCACTGTCTAGGAAAAATGTTAGGGCTTGAATGAAAAATAAGTTTCAAAGACTTTAAGGGTTTTACAATCATGATGTTTTGTAGTAGAAATCTGTAGCAAACACTTATTATTTTTTCTCTCCTTAGGACCTAAAGCTTTTTGATGCTATTTAATGGGAACACATTTGTGATAACTTAATTTTGTAATTTCTATAAAAACCCTGTCTCTGGAATCCAGGCTAAAGTCTCAAACTAATTTTGAGATTAAGAGCATGATAATTTGTTTTCAATGATTAATTTCAGTATGATTTCAATAGTTCACATGTTCTTAGTTAATATTACAAGATATCAAGGTTATAAAACAGTAACTTATAAAAATGACATTAGCTTGGTTTTCACAGAAAGGGTCACAGAAATTACTAATGTTGGGACTGAACATAAAAATTTACAACATTACATGTAATCCACAGCCTCGACAAAAACTCCGGAGCGCATTCACGACAGTCTGGAGAGCTAGCTTCATGTTGTGACATACCTGCAGGAACGGATCTCGTCAGTTATCAATATATTTTTTATAAATTAATATTTTCTTGTCCCCTTTTCTATCACATATTTGTAAAATCTCATTTTTGTTAGTTTATTCAGATTTTTTAAATAAAAAAGTAACCTTAGACAAGTGTCCTGAGGGCCCTTATCTTTTCCTGTGAGAAAGTCCTGAAGACCATCAAGAATGACATCGTAAATCTAATTGTCAGCATATTCTATTTTGATTCATTTTTCAAAAATTTGTGTATTTTGTAGTTGTGATAGCAAAAGGCAATGGAAATTGTTTTTTTATAAATATACACTACTTTTAGGATAACAAGACAGATGTGAGGGTGACCTTAAGCCTCTTATCATGGCGGTGTTCACTACTCTGAAGGATTGAGAACTTCATGAACCACTTGCTGACATTGGCATTGCAATCGAGGGATTCAAGTTTTGAATCGTTTGACTTCAGTCACATCAGTTTGTGCCCTGATTCTGCGTATGATGTACATTATCAACCTGGCTTATCTGAAACTCCTTCAAATCACTTTTGAGGTGTTCCTGAAAGTACTCTTTAAGCTTGATCTGCAAGATCCATGAGAGACATTCCTTCAAACAAACTAGACATGTGTGCATTTCATCATCATTAATGCATGTTCAGTGTAATCTACTGAAAAGACTTTGAACTTCTGATGTTTCAGTCATATTTTTGTTTGTAAGCCTGTCAAGATGTAGGTGTTAAGTTTGTTTCTTTTTTCTTATATTGTCTTAGTCTATGAAATTATCATTTCTACTGCCCCCCCCCCCGCCTGGTCTCTGTTTAGCGATCTAATTAATTGTCATCACTCTCACCTGTTTCCCATTACCGGTCTCCTTATTTATGCCACTTTGTTCTCTCACTAGTCGTGGCGTTGTATTCTTTGCGCTGCAACCTGTTGGATTACGGTCTGTTTATTTTGTTCTTTCTACCAGTATCGCTGATACCAGTTTGCTGCTCTGGGAAGCCGGTTTGGACGTTTCTCTTTCCCATTTGGCTGCTCCCGTTACCAGTTGGATTCGGTGCACACTCACCCTCTCTGGATTTATTGCTTATTTGTTTATTTTTGTGTTCTCGGGTCAGGAATACCCTGTCCTCCTGTGTTCTGGGTTGTTTTACCCAGGTTTAAATAAATCTTTTTCTTTTGCCTTCATCTCCTGCATCTGAGTCCTTTGTACCGCCATGACAGTAGGTTTGTATGTGTATGTCTTGTACGAATGTGTAATTGTATGTCTAGATTAAGGAAAACACTGACAGTGTATTGAATGAATGAATGAATTAATGTTAATAAACATTTCTAAAGTAATTTAAGTCTTGTGATAACATTTACTAGCATTTTCAGGAAAAAAATAAATAAAAATGGTACTTTTAAAGGAACAATACTGGGTTTTTAGGAGGATCTATTGACAGAAATGCAATATAATATACAAAACTATTTCTTCAGAGGTGTATAAAGACCTTACATAATGAACCGGTATGTTTCTAATCTATTTATATCTACATACATACTGTGAGTATCTCTGCTAAAAGCCTTAGTGCCGCGGGTCCTAACGCGTCTCTGCTGGAAAGTCTTATAATAGTCTTATAAGTCTTATAATATTAGCGCAGGTCCTAGCTCCTGCCTGACTTTTATCCTTCTTTTATACTTAAAATCCACATACCTTTTATTTTATGTAATAAATAAGACATAGCTCTTTCTACAGTCTTTCTAATGCCCGCATGATCTCTTCCCTGTGTCAACATGAGAACCCCATCTTTTTGTACTATGGTGGCCACCGTCGTGTTTGGACTGAGCGATTCTTGCAAATCTATAATACAACGCTAGTGGCCGCTGTAAATCAAAAACTTCGCCTTTAAGCAATATTAGGTTTGGAAATATAAGGTTTTTAATTGCAGGTAATGAAATATAATGATTTGAGAAAAATGTATATGTTTAAGTTGAAATGCAGTAAAATTAAGTTAGATCAATGTTAATTGTAGGGTTGAATGAACACAAACAATTTAATTGCAACTAACCTAGTAAACTGAAGTCATTTTTTTAAGTTGAACCAACTGTTATTATAATATTACCATCCACGTTTCCACCCACAGCACTACCGCCATTGTTGTTTTCACAAGCGACAGCAGTGAACTTGTTCTGACATAATGGCAAAAGTTTGCGGAAAGCATGCTAAATGTACACTGTAAAAAATGAACAGTTGGTTCAACTTAAAAAACGTACTTCCCATTTCTCTCTGCTTTAAGTCTCCCCAACCAGAAACTGCCTAGGCTTCTTTCCGTGAAATTCGAATGTAATGCGTGCATATAGCCCAAATGTTCATGTATGAAATACATCTGCTTAGAATGTTAAAAGAAATACATTTACATTTACGCAACAAATAAAGGTGAAGAAAGTAGGTGGGTAATGCTATTATGGTATGGTTCAACAAAAACAACTTACCCGAGCTGAGTCTGATATGAAATGACTAGCAAACACCCACGTTTCAGTATTTCATTTGTTTCACCAAATTGCAGAAATTCATTCTCTATTTTCTATCCTTCGGCAGTCTTTAAATACAAATGAGTTCTGTTTGTACAATTAATCGCATAAAAACGTTATCCAGTTCTGAATAGAGTACAGATAACGGTAAACCCTGCTGCATTCAGTGTTTCTGCCACTCAGTGTGCGGTGACATCAAGTGCATACCCTTTATTTAATAAATTATATTTCTTGAAGGGATAGTTCACAAAGAATGAAATCTTTTTATCATTCACTCATTCTCATGTCATTTCAAGTGTTACAACACTAACACATTAAGACTGGTGGTCTCTCTGGTTGCATTCCCTACCTTCCCTTAAGTGTGTATTGTGTAGTTTTTCTAGGATAGATTGGGTTTTCTCATTAGCTGACTGCTTGACTGGCCACACAGGCGTGTTTTAACAAGCTCTGCAACAGGAGCTCAAACCCTGGCATTCTTTAAGCCTTGTTAGATTCGTTAACAGTCATTAGTGCTCTCTTAATTGCTCCAGCACAGTGCCAGTCCACGGTGGGCATCAGTGCGTACACAATCCATTCTCTAAGAGCGGACAAAACCCTCTCTGAAGAGAACAAACAGATATGCTTTGTGAGATGCGCTCAAGTTTGTTTCTAATCTTATGTACTATTTTAAGCCAACTATTTTTTAATTCCTTTCACTTCACTCTTCACTTTTATCTTCTCTTCATGATTAAAATAACTAAAGATACACTTCTACCAAATCATCTAACAGTACATTGGTTTATCAGTATGTGTGTTCTCTGAGAATGCTTTACCAATTTAAACTGTTCAAAGCAATTTTGGTTTTACCAAAAGTTCTTCACACAGGGCTCTAGACTCATTTTCCCCACTGGTCGCACTGGTACGACTCACTTTCTCAGTTGGTCGCACCCTTTTTTATACTAATCATAATGACCTTGCATATTAACTTCAGTTCATTCTGTTAATTTGTCACTCTGTGAAACATAGTATTTGTTATTTTATACAGTTGTTATTATTTAGTTTCAAGTTATATATTGGCTATGAAATGATCTGACACAAATATAACCTGTCACTCTTCACAATCCTCCTTTATTGCCCTCTTTACAAAAAGCTGTAATTTCCCACTGGCCTTCATTTGCCAGACCTTATTTTTAAATAACAGTCTTTATTTTTACCACATAAAATTTATTTAATTAGCTAGCTCAAAACTCAGAACTAAATGATTATATATGAACTTTACTACACATTGTCATAAATAAACTTTAAATACTAAATCTTACTAATCATACAGTCTTGTTAAAGGGGTCATATGGCGGAAGTACGTGTTTTTCTGTGGTTTTGGTGTATTATAAGTTGCCCATGCATGTATTGGACATGTAAAATTGCACAAATGAAAGTGTGGGAACAAAGGATGCATTCTATCTAAAAGCGAATGCTCACCCAGACCTGCCTGAAACGCCTCGTGTAACCACACCCCCACAAATCTACGTAACTTCGTAACATGATTTGACTAAGACTGCCCAAATCTACACGTAGTTAAGGTGGGCGTAATTGTAAATCTCATTGTATCGTCTGTCAGTACATGTGCAGTACATGTGTTTTTCCCAGTACAACTGGGAAAAACACGAACAAGAATTAAGCTAAGACACTGAGTAATACTAGATTCTTACGAAGACTACATAACAAGACAAAGATGCATAAAGCACAAGAAAACAAAAGCCGCTATGGCAGAGATTTCGGATCAGAGAGTTTACACTGAAACGGTCCGACACAAGACAGGAGAACAAGAGGGACTAAATAGGAAAACCTAACAAGCCACAGGTGGCGGGGGAATTAGAGAAAGCGATGATAATGATGGTCGGAAACATCTACAGGTGAACAGGGTGAAGAGGTGATGAGAAACCGGTGAGGGAAAAGCCTAACAGGGAGACACGAAGGTGGGGCAAATAACGTAGACACAAAACAAACAGACATAGTGACAGGAAGAGAACCCACGTGACCGGGATCACAACAGTACCCTCCCCCCCACCGGCGCCCACCGGGCGCTAGGGAGGGGGCTCACCTCGTCTCCGGTAGAAGTCCATGATCAACGACCTATCCAAGATGTCGCGAGACGGCACCCAACACCTCTCCTCTGTACCATAACCCTCCCAGTCCACTAAGTACTGAAAGCCCCTGCCACGGCGGCGTACATCCACCAATCTTCTGACGGTGTATGCAGGAGAACCGTCCACCAAACGAGGGGGAGGGGGAGTGGGACGGCTACTGGCAGGGTTGAGAGGGGAAGTGACAGCAGACTTAACCCTGGAAACATGGAAAACAGGGTGAATTCGACCAAGATTGGGGGGAAGTTTGAGCCGAACAGCCACCGGATTCACCACCTTAGTGATGCGGTATGGCCCAATGAACCTGGGTGCTAGTTTACGAGAAGGCACCCTGAGAGGCAGGTCATTGGTGGAGAGCCATACTCGTTGACCACACACGTAGGCTGGGGGAGAGGACCGGTGCCGATCGGCCGCTGCCTTGGTCCTTTCTGAGGTTCGGGCCAAAACCTCTCTGGCTCTCGTCCAGGTGCGACGGCAACGCCGGACGAATGCCAGAGCTGAAGGGACCGCAGCATCGAGTTCCTGCGAGGGAAACAAGGGAGGTTGATAACCTAGCGAACATTCGAATGGGGACATACCTGACGAAGAGACGGGTGAAGAGTTGTGGGCGTACTCGACCCACGAGAGCTGTTGGCTCCAGGAGCTGGGATTGTGGGACGTCAGACAGCGGAGTCTCCTTTCGAGATCCTGGTTGGCTCGCTCGCACTGCCCATTGGACTGGGGGTGAAAACCTGAAGACAGACTCACGGAGGCCCCGATCTGTCTGCAGAACTCTTTCCAGAACCGGGAGGTGAACTGAGGACCCCTATCGGACACGACGTCAACTGGGAGACGGAAGACGTGGTCCACCAACAGTTGAGACATCTCCCGGGCGGAGGGAAGTTTGGGCAAGGGAACAAAATGGACCGCCTTGGAGAAGCGATCCACCACCGTGAGGACGACGGTGTTACCACCCGACGGAGGAAGGCCAGTAACAAAGTCCATAGCAATGTGTGACCAAGGGCGGGAGGGGATGGGAAGAGGATGAAGTAGACCAGCCGGTGGGCGGTGGGACGGCTTACATTGAGCACATACTGGGCAAGCCAACACGAACTGTCTGACGTCGGCGGCGAAGGCAGGCCACCAAAACCTTTGCCGAACGGAAGCCAAGGTTCCCCGAACCCCTGGATGGCCCGTTAACCTGGACGAATGACACCACTGAAGGACGTCAGGACGCAGCGCAGCCGGCACGAACAGCCTGCCCGTCGGACACTCCTCCGGCACTTGCACCTCTCGACCGGCCTCTACCACTCGTCGCTCGAGCTCCCAGGTAATGGCCCCGACCACCATTCTCTTGGGAAGGATGGCATCGGCCGAAGGTTCCTCCCCAGGAGTCTCAAACATGCGAGAGAGCGCATCGGGTTTTACATTCTTCGACCCAGGCCGGTACGAGATGGTGAAGTTGAACCGACCAAAGAAGAGTGCCCAGCGAGCCTGCCGCGAGCTCAACCTCTTGGCTGAACGGACATACTCCAGATTCTTATGATCCGTCCAGACCAAGAAGGGCTGCGCTGATCCCTCCAACCAGTGACGCCACTCTCCCAAGGCCAGACGAACCGCCAGCAACTCTCGATTACCGATATCGTAGTTCCGTTCAGCAGGACTGAGACGATGAGAGTAAAATGCACAAGGGTGCACCTTACCATCACCGCCGGAGCGCTGAGATAAGACCGCGCCTATCCCGACATCGGAAGCATCGACCTCAACAATAAATTGCCGTTCAGGATCTGGAAGACAAAGCACAGGTGCAGAGACAAAACGGGATTTAAGATTATCAAAGGCTACCTGCGCTTGAGGATTCCATCTGAACGGGACCTTGATGGAGGTCAATGCTGTGAGCGGCGCAGCCACCTGGCCGAAGCCCCGGATAAATCGCCGGTAGAAATTGGCGAAACCCAGGAACCGCTGTAAGGCCTTACGAGAGTCGGGAGTGGACCATTCGGCGACGGCCTTAATCTTAGCAGGGTCTGGTTCAATACCCCTAGGAGAAATGATGTGGCCAAGGAACGAAACAGTATCGGCATGGAATTCGCACTTCTCCGCCTTAACAAAGAGTTGATTTTCGAGTAGTCGCTGGAGAACCTCCCGAACGTTTCGAGTGTGTTCCTGGAGAGATGGGGAAAAAATAAGAATGTCGTCCAGATACACAAAGACAAAGCGATTAAGCATGTCACCCAAAACATCATTAATAAGGCCCTGGAAGACAGCAGGAGCATTGGTCAAACCAAAAGGGAGTACCAAATACTCGTAATGTCCCGAAGGTGTATTGAATGCCGTCTTCCACTCGTCCCCTTCGCGAATGCGGACCAGGTGATAGGCGTTACAAAGGTCTAGTTTAGTAAAGACCCGAGCTCCCTGTAACAGTTCAAAGGCAGAAGACATGAGAGGTAAGGGGTACTTATTCTTGACCGTAATCTCATTCAAACCTCGATAATCTATACAGGGCCGCAGGGAGCCATCCTTCTTTTGTACAAAGAAGAAACCCGCACCGGCCGGCGAAGAGGAATGGCGGATGAGCCCAGCTTGCATGTATTCATAAATATACTTGTCCATGGCCTCTCTCTCAGGGCCAGAAAGGGAAAATAGTCGACCCCGGGGCGGAGAAGTGCCTGGGAGGAGGTCTATGGCACAGTCGTAGGGGCGATGCGGAGGAAGGGAGGTGGCTCGCGACCTGCTGAACACGGACCGAAGATCATGGTACTCCTCCGGGACCCCGGCCAAATCGGTAGCCTCAACCTGAAACACAGGGGACACAGAGACAGGAGAAGGACCAAGACATGACACAAGACAAGAAGAACTCCAAGCTAAAACAGAATTAGTGACCCAATCCACGTGAGGATTATGCAGAGACAACCAAGGATGCCCTAATATGATGGGAGTATTGGGGGAATCGAGGATGTACAACTTTAATCGCTCACAATGGTTACCAGAAAGGAAAAGGCTTACGTGAGGAGTGACGTGAGTGATGGAGGTGAAAGGCTGCCCCGCTAGCGTCCAGACTGAGATGGAATGAGAGAGGGGAATGGCTGGTATTCCCCATTTGCTAGCCATGGTGACATCAATGAAGTTTCCTTCTGCGCCAGAGTCCAAGAAGGCTTGGCCAGTATGGGAGACTCCATTGAAGGTCAGACGAAACGGCAGCTGGGTGCGGGAAGACTGAAAGGATGCAGAGATGGCGCCCACTCGAAATTCCCGTAGTACGGGTGGGCGCGAGCTTTTAACGGACAATGCAATGCTTGATGATCGGGCTTGCCACAGTAGAAGCATAATCCCAGGTACAGGCGTTCTTGCTTCTGAACAGGAGAGAGACGTGAACGACCCAGCTGCATAGGTTCAGCCTCCGATGGAGCACTGCAGAAGGTGTGGGATGTGTTGGCATCCCGGACCCGCCAAGATGAAGGTGATGGACGTCGGCGGCGGCGGGCATTAAAACGACTCTCCACCCTAAGACACATGTTGGTGAGACCCTCCAAATCTCGAGGAGGATCCAGGGTAGCGATCTCATCTGAAATGGCGTTGTTGAGCCCATCCAGAAAACATGACCGTAACGCCCCCTCGTTCCAGTCGCACGCAGCCGCTAACGTTTGAAACTGAATAGAATACTCCGTAATAGACTTCCTTCCTTGAGAGAGACGTGAAAGTTGAGCAGCCGCTTCATCTCCTCGAGCCGAACGATCAAAAAGGCTCGACATCTCGGCACGGAAAGCCCCGAAGGACTGACAACAGGGAGCGCGAACCTCCCAAACGGCCACGCCCCACTCGCGTGCTTGTCCAGTGAGCAATGTCAGCACATACGCCACCCTTGCCTCCTCGGTGGCATAGCGGCGAGGCTGGAGCGAGAATACTAGGGCACACTGCGACAGAAATGCTCGACATGAACTAGAATCTCCATCATAGAGTGGTGGGTTGTTGGCGTGTGGTTCCGGCTCGAGGGAGTGAGTGAGAATCTGTGGGCTGGCGGCCGCGCGGCGTAGATCAGTAACCTGGAGAAGCAGCTCCGCCACCTGGGCGTTGAGTACCTCGACGTCCTGTGTGGTGGCATTCAGAAGAGAGGCCTGGTGCCCTAACATGGCGCCTTGCTGCTGTAACGCCATTCTCAACGGATCCGTCCCTGCTGAGTCTTGTAGATGGTCGGACCGTTCTGTCATGATACACAAGGTAAGTCGACTCAATTGCAGGGAAAGAATGAAAGCGTTTATTTAGACACACACCAAAACCACAGAGCGTTAGGCTACGAAATACTTCTTAGTCCAAGAGAGACGGCCAATGAGACAATAACTCAGTTCGTAACAGCCTCAGAGAATCCTTAGGCGCAAACGTAAGCAACAGTTCGTTGATGTCTCAGGAATTCCAGTGAGGCACGAGCTGCGCCGCAGAGATGGTTGACCACCACAGGAGAGGCGTAAGGACTGGTGAAACTCTTGGGACGAGAGAGAAGGTGCCCAGCCGAAGGATGGCTCAGGACCTCAGAAGAGGCTCCGCCTGAGGGCAAACGTCTGCGGATAGGTGAGGTGTCAGCGGGTGGAGAGTGGAGCAAGCCGGGACGCCAACGGGAACTGGAAAAAGTAGAAAGATAAAACAGGACCAAACAACTGGAAAAACACGAACAAGAATTAAGCTAAGACACTGAGTAATACTAGATTCTTACGAAGACTACATAACAAGACAAGGATGCATAAAGCACAAGAAAACAAAAGCCGCTATGGCAGAGATTTCGGATCAGAGAGTTTACACTGAAACGGTCCGACACAAGACAGGAGAACAAGAGGGACTAAATAGGAAAACCTAACAAGCCACAGGTGGCGGGGGAATTAGAGAAAGTGATGATAATGATGGTCGGAAACATCTACAGGTGAACAGGGTGAAGAGGTGATGAGAAACCGGTGAGGGAAAAGCCTAACAGGGAGACACGAAGGTGGGGAAAATAACGTAGACACAAAACAAACAGACATAGTGACAGGAAGAGAACCCACGTGACTGGGATCACAACAGTACAATTGCTTTGGAACCTGATGTTCTGAATACGGTAAGAGGCGTTACATTTCCGTGAAATGCTTGCAGTATTCGACCAATCACTACGCACTGGTTAACTGGCCAATCATAGCACACCTCGCTTTTCAGAGCGATGAGCTTTGTAAAAAATCTGCGCGTTTCAGAGAGGCGGGGCAAAGAGGAGATACAAACATGCACGGTATGTGGAAAATACAACGTTTTTTAAACTTTAAATGGTGTATACACATCGCATTACATCTAAAACAAACCATAATATTCGTTTTAGCCGTGCAATATGACCCCTTTAAATGGTCTAAGCATGCTTGTGTTCTGGGGTGTTTTGAGTGACTGTTTTGATGGGTTCAGTCAGGGGTGAGTTGTTTCAACGAAATTGATCGGTTCAAATGAGTCATTAGGTTGCGATTCAGACATTAGCGGACATTGATGCGCTGTTTGTTATTCACAGCTGTTAGGACATCGCAAAAAATAGAAGCTAACAAGGAAAACACTTCACTGGAAAGGATTTTTCCTTTATGTCAGCTGCATGTGCAGAACACTTGTCAGGGAAGAAATGGCAACATGTTTTTGAGCACATTTACACCCGGCTATAATTCAGGTAAAAATTATTCTCCGAATGCGCCACATGAAACATGGATTCTGTCTTTCGACCTTGCTTTTGATTAAGGTTTGAGGGAGAGAGACAGTTCAGAAACCAACGTGTTCCATCGGAATATGACATTAATGTTCCGTCAGAGCGTTTTAAAAGCATATGGAGCAGTCTGTCCTCGATGCTCTTATGCCGATCTGTCTTCACCGCGATGCTTTTATGCCGATTGGTCTGCGCAACACCGAATGAAGACAAACACACTTTAGTTTGGAGACAGAGGGAGTGCACGAGCTCTCTGCTCGCTCTTATCACAAGCACATCATTCACCGCTCATAAATCACATAAAATAAATCTTTGGCAAGGCAAAAATTTGTTTTACGCACTCGCAACATTGTGACACTGTGAAATTTTACCTCGCACATTATAAAAAAATTATCGCATTTGCGACCATTTTGGTCGCAGTCTAGAGCCCTGTTCACAGCAATACCTACAAAAGAAAACATTTTGGTTTCAGTCAAAGAATCATTTTTTTATTTAACTTTGAGATCAATACAGCTTCTACAAATCATATGTAATAATGGGTCACGCTTGCCCAGTTTACAAGGAGCCGGGATGGGTCAAGTCACTCTCCCCTGACCAAGATCAATTTTGCTCATCTGTCAGCTTCCATTAAATCCCTGTTGCATTACACACACGCACACATGCACACACACACACACACACACACACACACACACACACACACACACACACACACACACACACACACACACACACACACACACNCACACGCGCACACACACACACACACACACACACACAAACAACTTTGTGCTGTCCATCTGACACGACCAGCGATCAGCAGAGCGAGGCACAGGACACCAAAGACATGTTTACAAATCAGGGTTGACTTCCTCTCTCTGAGAACGTGCTAGTGGGTACAAATATATGTTGATATAAAAACACCAAGTTACATAACCGTTATTATAATTCTCATTGATAACCTCCTTTATGTGATGCTACGGCTTTGCTTCATTGATTTCCCATCACTGTTGAAAAATAGTAAGAAAATAGTTTCTGAACCACAGTGTAGTCAACCCTGCTGAAAATCACCTTAACCCTTGTGTGGTGTTTAGGTCTGGGACCTGTTTGCAATGTTTTTATATAATTTGTGTAAAGAAGTAATTTATTTTTACACAGTTTTTTTTACAGGGGTTACTGTGAAGTGTGGTTTTTAGCTAGTACAAATTGGTTTAGGTAAAAACCAGTTGGTGGTGGGCTGGGATGAGCCATACGTGAGCAAAAAAAAACATTCTAAAATAATAACCACTCTTGCTGCTGCATTCTGGATCATCTGTAGAGGTTGGTCAACAGAACAAGAGCCTGGACTAGGACCTGCGTAGCATGCTCTGATAGGAAAGGTCTAATTTTACTGATATTGTAGAGGATGAATCTACAGGACCGAGTGGTGCTGGCAACCTGATCTGTGAAGTTTAGCTGATCATCGATCACCATTCCCAGGTTTCTGGCCGTTCTGGAAGATGTGATGGTTGATGAGCCCAGTTGAATGGAGAAGTTGTGATGGATCCTAGGGTGGGACGGGATAACAAGCAGTTCTGTTTTTGCAAGGTTCAGCTGCAAGTGATGGTCCTTCTGACAGTAATGACCTTTTACTTTGACAAAACAGCAATAAAGGCAACACAGCTTGGCGATTCCATCCTTGCAATTGTAATCTTCTGAATCCAATTAAATAATTCTCCCCTCTCCCCAAAGTTTTCTCATCACAAACACAGTAATGACCTTGCAAACAGTTAGACGGCAGTGTAATGATTGCATGTCTGTAATGGTGAAAGACGTGCCTTTTGAAAGCATACCTTGATTAAACTGTCAAAAAACACTCCACTTTCTAAAAAATAACCCACAATTTACAAAAGAATCAGAACATCCCTGTCCTTTTCAAGACAACAAAAAGAAAACATAAAATACTTCGTATTTGCTTTGTATATTTTTGGTACAACCGCAAACAATCAATCTTGAAAGGGTTAAAGCTGTTGAAGCTTATTGCTAACATGGTCTTTCTGGTGCAGCTGTTTGATGGTCAAGCAATTTACAAAGATGAGGTGACCAGCTGTACAGGTCCCTTCAGCAATCCCAAGAAAACATCATATAAAAATGTCGTAATGCATTAAAATGTATATAATACGGTTCTTCGGAGGACTGCTCTTTATGGACGCCCCCTAACTAAGCACACTGCGTGACTCTGAAGTGATGTCAACACATTCTTAATTGGAGTCTCTCATTAGCTCTGATAGAATAGGAAGCGTTCGACTCTAAAACAGACGAAACTCCCACTGGCTAATGCAAAACGAAAACTACTTTAAAACGAAAATACTGAAAAGGCCAAATGAAGCTGAAAATAACGCTGAGAGGTCTTTCCCTGCTTCAGCCGATGATCAAAAGCCCTATTCAACTCTTCTCGTACCTTTGCACACACAAACGGTAATAACGCAGGTGATCTTCATTTCTATGCAAGCATCAGGCAGTTTAGCTGCCTGAAATAGCCGCAGCCTCCCTGGAGGCCTGACTCACCCAAGTCTAACATCGGTGAACGGAACAGTGACTGTTTGAAAATCAGTTAAGCTCTTCAGTGTGTACTGATTATTTACTGGTGAGGTCTGGGGTATCAGAATCAACGTCTGGATCAGTAAATTCAATTGAATTGAAGTGTTTTTCTTCGTGTAATTGTATTAATGGATAAGATTAAACACTGGAGTATGTGACTCCTGCATGCTCTCTGTGTCTCCTGCTATTTGCTGCCAGAACCGCACAGCTCCAACCAATTGACAATGCCACATTCAAACTCTCATGCCTCATCCAGTTGAATCAGATCGGCTCTCCTGTTTTTGCCAAGTGGTTGACATCCTTAGGACAACATCATGTTGACCCTGGGACAACATTTAAATCAACCAATCAGATTTCAGAAATAAGTTTACAGTTTATTTTAAGTTTAATCTTCCAACCAGGATTAGGTCCTTCGAGACCATTGTTTTTCACTTATCATTTCCCTCTGGTTTTAGGGGTAAGTTATGGTTAGGGTTGGGGTTTGGTGTGGGTATAGGTTTTATTTATAAACATGTTGTCCTGAGGACATCAACCACTTGGCAAAATCAGGTCGAGCGAATCAGATCTATGCGAGTGTTGTGAAATACGCATGGGAAAACTAAAATAGCAAAAAAATCAACATAATATCAGTCATTTGTTTTGTGTGACTTTGCCACATACACAAGCAGGGATCATCTACTGACATATTATAGAGTCATATAGATTCAAAAATCATTCATACATGTGTTTCTGAGCTGGGCTGAAGAGAACAAATCTGTTTTTGTTTAGAACTGTATATATGTCAGAGAAGTGTCAAAGTAATAACATAAAATAAAAAGATAATCATTGTGCAATCTGTTCCCTGCATTTATTTGGTCTCTTGGTACATCAATAATTAGCAGATTCCAAGATTCTGATTGGAGGAGACTCACGTAGATATGAGGGTACACAAGTGCACATTTGTGGGCTTGTTTGCATGCGTTTTTGTGATTTGCCTTTCTCTCTCCTTCTCTGTCATTACAGAGCTTTGGTCATGCAGAGAAAATGAGAGGAAATTGCAGTTGTGATCATGAAAGAGAACTTAATTTAAGCCCAAAACGAAAGGCAATTTTATTGGGCGCAGTGGCGTGCGTGACTACTCTTTTTCTTTCTTTTCTTTTATTGGGGGGTGCATATATTAATTGCTTGTGTGCAATTTTATCCAGAAGAATTAGATGAGAAATATTCAAGCTCATATTGAAATCTTTGACTTGGAATAACATCTCACCGCACAGTTTGAGTCATTGGTCGAAATTCATCGACTGTATAAAATGACACTATACACTGAATTTTAAAATCTAGTTGAATTTTGAATAACTTAAAAAAACGAGTTATATTTCAAATGACTTCGATTTATAAGTTTATAAAAGATCTGAAGTCAGTTTAATATAATGACTTGTACAGCCAATTTGATTTAACTTAAAAACATTTTATAGCAGGGGTTCTCAACCCACGCATGCGGCCCGTCACGAATGCGAATGAGGCCCACGATGCTGACCACGTGACAAAAATAATCACTATAGCCACTTTTTGTATTAATTTTTAAATATTTAAAAATGTATTTAAGAAACAAAAGTTCGAACAAGATTTTTTTGTCATATAAATTATTTTGGGAAGCACGTACGTGCTACGCACACAATTACAAGCGCGCGCTTTGGCCGATTTAAAAAGTAATCAATTTACGATCGAGATTGTCACGGTCCCACCGTCTTGTTTATGAAATTCTAGTCGTGTGGTGGGATCGGGGCAGAGTCCTTGGGTTTTATGTGGGAAGGCCATGAGATGTTTGTTTTTACCTCTCATGTGTTTTTCCAGTGTCTCGTCTCTGTTCCCGCCATCTCGTTTCCTCGTTATCCTTCCCTAAGTGTTTAATGTACCACACCTGCCCCATGTCGTTATCCCTCGTTTGTGTTCCTATATTTACCCTCATGTTTCTTTGTCCTGTGCTCGTGTATTACGTATGTGTATGTGTTCATGCCGTCACCCGTGTTCCTGTGTCGTGTGAGAACTGTGAGTCTTGTGGTTTTGCTTTAGTTTTATCCTGCCTTGTTTTAGTTTAAGACGTTGTGTCGAGTACCTTGAGTTTAGTTATTTGTCTTGTTTTCATTTTGCCCCCTCGTGGGAAGTCTTTTGTTTTATATATATATTTCTGAGTTCCGTTTTCCCCATTGTGGGTGTTTTGTTTCTGTTTTGTCTATCATTTAATAAATATATTGTTAACCCCTTCACTGCCGTTGCCTGCGCTTGGGTTCTTCTTCACCACCAGTCGTGACAGAATCCGCTGGGTTCTGATTTGGCTCGTGCATTCTGTCACGATTGGTAAGGGGAAGAACCCAAGCGCAGGCAGGCAGTGAAGGGTTAACAGATACTTTTATTAAATGACAGACAAAACAGAAACAAAACACCCACAATGGGGGAAACGAAACTGATATAATATATAGAACAAGGACTTCCCGAGGGGGCAAAATGAAAACAAGACAAATAAACTAAACACAAAGACACGACCAAACGTCTTAAATCATACAAGGCAGGAAAACCACAAAACCACAAACACGAACAGGCATGAACAGGACCACGGTAACCAGCAGCAGCCCATGGACAGGTCCAACCAGCGGGTGGCGGTGTACCGGCAATCCGGTATGGTGGGAGCGATTAGCTCTCCCAGTCACACGCACGCGGTAGGTGGCCCGTTCCGCTGCCAGTGAGGTCCTTACAGGACTATGCTCGGGAGGTCGAGGCCAGGAAGGCATCCATCCCCGAGGTACTGGTGAGTGCCTACCTCATGGCCGGGATGGACGACCCACCATCTTTTCGGAGCGGGAGGAGTTGGTTTACCAGCCGTTCCCACAATTAGTGGAACGGTTGCAGCTTCGAGAGGAGTGTGGCAAAGACTCCTCTCCCAGCAATATCCAATCTCCTCTCGTCCCGGTCTGGCCCATCCCGGAGGACCGTGTGGTGGGTACTCTCACCTTGGGGGACTCCACACCGTCCTCCTCCTCACCTCCTGCAGCCTCTCCACCACCAGCCAGCCTCGGTGGCAAGGGGGGAGGCGAGCATCCTGGGAGTCCACATCCGAGAGTCCCAGCCAGAGCCAGCCGTGCCTTTTGCCTCTTTTCTTCAGCCGACCTCCAGGCGGGTGGCGCGGCTGAAGAAAAAGAGGCAGCGGCGGGCAGCGCGGACTCCACCCCAGCCTGTGTCCAGTCCTGTGATCCAGCCGGCGTCCAGTCCGGTGATCCAGCCGGCGTCCAGTCCGGTGATCCAGCCGGCGTCCAGTCCGGTGATCCAGCCGGCGTCCAGTCCGGTGATCCAGCCGGCGTCCAGCCCGGTGATCCAGCCGGCGTCCAGCCCGGTGATCCAGCCGGCGTCCAGCCCGGTGATCCAGCCGGCCTTCCAGCCGGCGTCATGCCCTGTCCAGCCGGCCTTCCAGCCGGCGTCAAGCCCTGTCCAGCCGGCCCCTGGGAAACTCCAGGGCCAAAGACTGTTCCCCCCGGGACTCCTCCTAAGTCCCCCAGGACTCAGCGCCCTCGAGCGCAGCCGGGGACTGGGACTGTTCCCCCCAACCCTTTTGGACTACCCCCTATGAACTCTTGTTTTGCCCCACCCCCCCTCCCATGTTTGTTGTTCTTGTTATGCCACCCCAGTCCTGTAGTCTTGTTGTCATGTCTGCCCCTTGTCTTGTTCACCATGTTTGTCTGGTTTTTGTCTTTGGTCCAGTCTGTCAGGTCTTGTTAGTCACCCCTTGGTGAACACCTGGAGGTGTTCATTAAGGGGGGGGGGCTCTGTCACGGTCCCACCGTCTTGTTTATGAAATTCTAGTCGTGTGGTGGGATCGGGGCAGAGTCCTTGGGTTTTATGTGGGAAGGCCATGAGATGTTTGTTTTTACCTCTCATGTGTTTTTCCAGTGTCTCGTCTCTGTTCCCGCCATCTCGTTTCCTCGTTATCCTTCCCTAAGTGTTTAATGTACCACACCTGCCCCATGTCGTTATCCCTCGTTTGTGTTCCTATATTTACCCTCATGTTTCTTTGTCCTGTGCTCGTGTATTACGTATGTGTATGTGTTCATGCCGTCGCCCGTGTTCCTGTGTCGTGTGAGAACTGTGAGTCTTGTGTTTTTGCTTTAGTTTTATCCTGCCTTGTTTTAGTTTAAGACGTTGTGTCGAGTACCTTGAGTTTAGTTATTTGTCTTGTTTTCATTTTGCCCCCTCGTGGGAAGTCTTTTGTTTTATATATATATTTCTGAGTTCCGTTTTCCCCATTGTGGGTGTTTTGTTTCTGTTTTGTCTATCATTTAATAAATATATCTGTTAACCCCTTCACTGCCGTTGCCTGCGCTTGGGTTCTTCTTCACCACCAGTCGTGACAGAATCCGCTGGGTTCTGATTTGGCTCGTGCATTGTATGTGTATGGTGCCTGTACTGTGTGTTCCTGTATCGTGGTCGTGCTCTTGCCCGTGTTCCTGTTCCTGTTCGTGTTTTGTGGGTTTTGTGCCTCGTATGATTTAAGACGTTTGGTCGTGTCTTTGTGTTTAGTTTATTTGTCTTGTTTTCATTTTGCCCCCTCGGGGGAAGTCCCTTGTTCTATATATATATCAGTTTCGTTTCCCCCATTGTGGGTGTTTTGTTTCTGTTTTGTCTGTCATTTAATAAAAGTATCTGTTAACCCGTTCACTGCCTGCCTGCGCTTGGGTTCTTCCCCTTACCAATCGTGACAGAGATGGACAAATTTTGTTATTAGAGGAGAAAAAAGATGTGAGGAGAGTACCAAAGATGGAACACATGCAAACACTAGTCTAAATAAAATGCCATTGCTGAACAGAATACAATGCGAGCTAGTTTAAAAGTCACCCAGGCCGGGACATTAGCAATGTTCAAAATTTCTTGGCTCCTTGCCAAACAGGGCAAACCATTAACTGTTCGATGATCTGAGCAACAAGAGCGAAATAATCCGCAGGACACGCATCAAGTCACGTTTCTGTGCGCGTCTTACAGACTACAACTTACAATCGCAACTTCATTGTGCAGTAACTCCTTTTGACCCGGATTTCACCAAATTGGTCTTCTCCCTACAACAACAGGTGTCCCATTAATGGTGGGTAGATTTATACTCTCTAATAGTAATAATAAATGTAATTGTCTAGATTCCATTATATATATTTTTTTTGCGTTGGCGACATTATATGTAATGATATGCGGTCCGTGAGACTTGAACTTGGATGTAGTACGGCCAAATGAAAATAAAAGGTTGGGACCATTGGTTTAAAGGGATAGTTCAACCAAAAATGAAAATTCTATCATCCAAAAATGAAAAGTCATACAGGTTTGAAATGACAAGAGGATGAGTAAATGATGACAGAATTTTCATTTTTGGATGAAACTCTCAGGAGAACTCAATGTCAAAGAAGCAAATGACCCTCCGCAAAACCCCGCCCCTCTTCGTTCCTGTTGCTATGTCCGACAAGCTTTCGGTATCAGCCATGCGCTCCCAGTGTAAATTTGTGCACTCCCTCGTGAAATAGTGAAGAATTTCTGGAAAAATGACAGGCTGATTTCAGACAGAAAGGTCTGCAGTGTGCATTCGAGGGATACATTCAGGATTTGAGATAACTGTAACAATAATTATACCTATATTTGCGTCCACACCGGCAGACGATAACGTTACGTTAATTCTAAACTCATGCGATGCAGTAGGTTACTACTGTCACACAAATGGATGTATAGCTAACCTAGATGTGGTGTATTAAGTGTTTATATTTACTCATCAATAAGTATTATATTCCGCATTTAAATGCCACTTCCCGAACGCTTCCGTCTGTAATACGTACATTAATGATTCCAACAATATTGTGTCTCATATCTGTAAATGGTATAGTTGTGATGTGAACTCTGCTATCCTCCTTCATTTAGAAAGAGTTTTTGTTATGACTTCGTTATCGTTTATCGTTATAGTGTGAACGTCCATTAAAGCTGGGTATATATCTCTCTGTTTACTATTACAATAATTAAAAAGCAATTTTTTCATATTAATCACCAAAGCTCTAGTTGTACGCCAGCTTTTCGGACTGGTTTGTTTGTGGACAAAATGGCGGTCAGTCACAGGGGCACATAATATCGGCGTTATGACTGGTCAGATCGCCTGTCAATCAAACTGCTTGCGAAGGGTCTATTGAGATATGGGGACAGACATATGGAGACATACTGACAAATAAACAGACGGGAAGAAAAACAGACAGGCATGTTTGACACGACAGATGAAATGAGGGCAAGAGAAATGAAAGGGTGTAGATGCAAGGAAACAGATGGGGCAGCATGTAAAATCAAGGCTGGGAAATGACTGCGGCTTTAAATCTCAGACCTGTTTATTGGTATTGCTTGTCGGCGTGCAACTACTGTATATATAAAACTCAATATTTCATAAACTTTTCAGCTTTGAAAGTGGCACATTGCAAAATCGATGCATTTTAGGAAAGTTAAGGGCCGTTTTTTTCTCTTTCGTTCACGTGCTTCCCGTTTTAACAGATTGTTGATACATTGTAAAAGAGGAGGGAGCATGTGGCTTATGGGAAAATAAAAGTCAGACCTTCACCTGCACGCACACACACCCTGAGATACAAACACGATTATCATATGCTGACAGGTGTCGCTTCTTGATTGATGAGTGTTCTGACAGACCATTACATTCTGCTGTCACAAGAAAACCTTTAGACCTGTGTGCTGAATATACTTAAATGATATACTACATATCCAGAAAGAGAGAGAGATTTGTGTCCAATATATACCGTATAGTTTATACTTTTAATGACTTTATAAATCACATTTTTGAAAATGCTTTTATCCAAAGCGACTTACATTGCATGATACTATTTGTATCGGAGTATGTGTAATCCCTGGGATCGAACCCATGACCTTGGTGTTGATAGCGCCATGCTCTAACCAGTGGAAAAGGACACATCCCACATTTATTACATCATAACAAGACAAAAACAACTGCACTATTGTGGTGTCTGTAAGATGTTATATTAATGTTCAGTAATAATGACAAATGGTTCCCTGGAGCAGTGAGCAGCTGTTGTGTGAGTCTGTCAATTCCCCACCAGGTGACACTTACACTTCTATGGCAATAATAATATATCCATTCATTAAGAACAATGTCTGACCGCGGACCCCAAAACCAGGGTCAATAATAAGGGTCAATTTTTCGAATTTGAGATTTATACATCATCTGAAAGCTGAATAAATAAGCTTCCCATTAATGTATGGTTCGTTAGGATAGGACAATATTTGGATCAAGATACAACTATTTGAAAACTGGTGCAAAAAATCCAAATATTGAGAAAATCTCTTTTACAAAGTTGTCCAGCAGAGGCGCTGTAGCGGGCCATTGCTAAGAAGAAACAGGTTTGTTTTAACGCTCTCTATGGGCTTACCGCTGTAATGATGTTGTGGAGAGTAGACAAACCCAAAAGCAGAAATTCTAAGCTTTACATAGACACCAAACTTGAGTTGGTAATTCTCAAAGAACGGGCAGCAGCGAGTGAAGTTTGTAGGCGTGTTTCCGGCAGTGAAAAGTAAGTTACTCTGAAAAAGTAATGAATTACTAGTTACTAATTACATATTCAATAGTGTAATTAGATTACTGTACAAATTACTCTCTCCAAAAAGTATTTAGTTACTTATTACTAATTACTTTCTATATCCTACATCAACCTTGATTAGTTAAGTGATTCAAGAATAGGCATGAAACGGCTCTTTTAATTCATTCAAATAAATAATATTAAACTACATAAAGTAGTATTATTAACTGACCAAAGTATTACAAATGTGAGAATTATACATTAAAGCAAGGATTTTAAAGTTAGACTTTGAATTTTGATGTCAGTTCCACTATTACACACACACATATATTACAGAAAGTATTTAGTTTAATTACATCAAAAGGAACTGTAATTAAATTACAGAAAAAATAAGAGTAATCCCTTACTTTACTTTTTCAATGGAAAAGTAATTAAATTACAGTAACTAATTACTTAGTAACTAGCTACACCCAACACTGGTTTCCGGCCATTTTGATTTTGCTGCATCAACTCACAATTTTTTTTATATATACAGTATATTTCCAGTAGGACATTTACAAAATATCTTCTTGGAACATGATCTTTACTTAATATCCTAATGATTTTGGGCACAAAAGAAAAATCAAAACAATGTATTGGTGGCTAATGCTACAAATATACCCATGCTACTTATGACTGGTTTTGTGTTCCAGGGTCACATATTTTACTCACAAATCCAATTTTTGCATTTCTATCTGAACAAACATATTTATAACAGGTGACCTTGCATGCGAGGTAAACTATTACTGGCATTTTGTTCCTTGCACATTTGCTCTCAACTCTCATGTTTTGTGCTGGATGTGAGAAGCACTCCAGTTACCCGCTGAAAACGATTGTTGGTAAAAATAGAGGAAGGTGTAACATCCGCAGGGTCTGGGCTATTTTTGGATGACTCTGAATCATAGTCGGTGTACAAACTACAAGGTGACAATGTGTTTAGTGATTCAGGAGTGTTGGGAACATGATGCGTGTGCTGCTGGGAATTATGATGATGTGTGTACTACGCTTGGCTGGCAGGAGAAAATGTGTTTTATTTAGGAGCGAGCTGATTCTTAACGCGCAGCCCTTCGAAGTGCGCGCGTGTGTGAATCTATAAATATTAGCAGCGTAGAGATGCTGTAGGCTTCGCTGCTCTGTCTTTGATGTGCAGCTTTTCTGTGATGGAGAGAAACGGGCTTGAGAAGCCAAATGTGCCTAGCGTGTGTTGGATATTTAATGAGAAAGTGGAGCGATCCTACCTCAGGTGCCGCCTTTAATGTATATACAGGCATGTAGGTTAAATGTTTAGGGTGACAGTGAGATAAAGAGACACCCAGGAGGAGAATAAAATTGGAGCAAAACTGAATGTTTGGTTCATAAATATTAATGAGCCTGTTGAGATATTCATTGTTGAAATGATTCAAATTAAGACATGACATGAGTGCACACACACGCACACCCCTCTCCTCAGTTCATATAAAGCTCAGCTGTGAAAGACAGACTACACACTTTCACCATAGACGATTTTTACAGAGATTCTAAAGTCAAACGCATCTTTTTCTGTACCGCGCATGCTAAACAGCTTGTTTATTAAGTCACGCCGGAAAACAAGCTCATGATTACAAATGAGGTTGTGTGTGTTTGTTTTGGCACGGATGTGTTACCATCGTTCTTCAATCATAAAGCCATTAATGAAAAGGACTCTCAAATGATTCGTTCGGCGATTCATCTGTCCAATCCCCTCCTTTCTGTCAGCCTACTCTGATCTGATTGGTCAGATGATCTAGTCTGCTGTGATTGGTCTACCACGTACAGCGTCGCAAATGGAACGTAGACGGGCATTGCACCGAATGATGCAAATCTGACGCGGAACTGAAATTAGAACGACAGACGACTTTGTTCGCGTGATTCAGAGTCGACTCCTTTGTTCTCAAGACAATAACTTTGTTATTTGTTCACTTTCGGCTTTACAACTTGGCAGACTGCTTGCACTCACACACAGCAACATTACACACTGCATGAAATGTAATTTTAAGAACATTGTAATAGTTACTCTTATATGAATTACATGAAATGCAACTAAATTGTTAAAAGATTTTGAACTAGTTTTTAGGTTGAAATAAGTGAACCTTGAGATACAACTTACTTAAAGTCGGCATGAAACAGAAGGAACGATTGTCTTCTTTTACGTATCGTGATTCGTGACATATATGCGTGCGTATATGCATGGGTGAAATGGCTTCTGAAAGGAGACAAAATGTAAGGGAGACTTGATATTGTCCATGTACTAGAACTCAGTTCAGTGGTGCGAGCCGTGTGGAACGTTTAACCAATAGCAGACAAGGGAATCATTCAGGGAAACCTGTTTAAAAACAGTCATTTTCCCTTCGTCCCTTTCGGCTGATTTAATACTAAGAGTTTGAAAAGTTTCCTCTCACTAGGATGCATCAGCGAATGTGTAATAAGCTAATGACATCTTCTGGCTGACGGTGTTCATGTCACTTCAGGTCCTGCTGGTCTCTCAGCACCCCTGTGATTCCTTCATGTGCCGCCATGACGACCGTTTCTCAGCAGACTGCTCAATATGAGACGGCTTTTATAATGAGAAAATAAAGGCTTGTTAAAGGGACACACAGGTTCGATTGTGCAGCTAATGAGAGAGAAGGAACGCTAATTACAGTGTGAGGGTTCTCTACACATGATGGAGATGGTGCCAGGAGACTTTGATTTTTTACGCATGCAAAATGCAACCTCGCACACACTAACAAAGATTGATGCCCACACAAGTACTGAAATTCCCTGAGGGGAGATTTTTACAACAGTTGAGGTGAAAACGGAACAGCAAAACAGGACAACTTAAATACCACGGTGATAAAAATGCTTTTTAGATGCAGAGGGAACATGGAGCGACAGTAACTTTTGAGGAAATAGCTTTAAATGTCGCCCATATGAGGCAGGAAGGTGAAAGACTCAAATCGACGGGTGCTGCAAAAACAAATGTACCGGAGGAGATGGGGGATGATAACATGCTTTTAAACTTTCTTTTTCGTGACTGTATTTGCAACCATATGAGATTGAGATTCACGGGAAGTTAGAGAGGAACGAGGAGACCAAAAACAAAAGGGCTTTTTGTCATAACCCATACAGAACCTTATAAATCTCTAAAAAGCCAGCAAATTGACGTTCCATATAAGTGCAAGGGAGACTCAGGATGATGTTAGCAAGGCGCTAGGTTAACAACATGACGCTCTAACTTTGCATTTTCTTTTTAAACCACTATACACTTTGGACAAGACCAAACGAAAAATTTCCCTCCAACCTATGGAAACTGCGTTTGCTTATAAAGTGTACCCATGATGCTTCAAAAGGTAGGCAAACAGAACTTGAAATGTAACCTGGTCATATTTTCACTAGCGCAAGCTAACACATTTACGTACACTTTCTTACACGCACTGCTGACAGTTCAGGTTTTTACTGTGAGAAATGTGACTAATCACCATGCAAACGAAACCTCTGAGAATCAGACACTGTGCAATCACAGCCAATTATTACTGTGGCAAGCACAAGAGCTTGATGATCATCAGAACACACAACAATAAAACTCAGATTCCAGTTTCAAGAAGGGTGGTTAAACAGTTAACGGTAAATGCTGCAATCTAAAACTTTTGCCTCTATATCACCACTTTAAAACATTGGTTATTTTACGCTTTAAAAGTCGAGTGTGTTATTTTTGGGGATCTATTGACCAAAATGCAATATAATATACATAACTGTGTTCAGAGGTGTATGAAGACCTTACATAATAAAGCGTTATGTTTTTATTACCTTAGAAGGAGCTATTTCTATCTACATACACAGCGGGTCCCCTTACATGGAATTCACCATGTTGTTTCTACAGTAGCCCTAAATGGACAAACTGCTCTACAGAGCGTGTTTCTTAAAGGAGTCATCGGATGAAAATCCAATTTATTTGTGTTTAAGTGCTATAATCGGGTCCCGCAAGCATGTGAGAAATCGAGCCGTTCAGATTTCGCTCCTGTTGTGACATAAAAGCAGGATCTTATTATAATATTACCGCCCCTTAATCTACACAATTCCACCCACGGCGCTTCCGCCATTGTTGTTTTCACAAGGGACAGCGGTGTACGTGAGTGACGCCATGGCTAAAGTTCGTGGACAACATTAATGTAGTCGCTGCACAGAGTCCTAACCTCGGAAGAGGCTGGAGTGGAATTATTTTATTTTTAGTGGAAATCCCTCAGAAACCATGAGTAAAAACCTGCTTGTTTGCGCGAATCACTTCAAGCCAGAGTGCTTTATCAACCTGGGACAGTACAAGCAGGATTAGCTTCAAAGTTGTTCCTCAAGAGGGATCGAGACCAACTGAATGAGACAAAGCTGCTGATGTAATTAATATTTATCAACAGTCTGAATTGACGTACATGTACTGTATATATATAAGTATAATGTTAGCATATGATAGCGAAGGGAGCCAAGTCAGTCACGGGCTAAATAGAACACTCAAAGCCAGTGTTAAACTTACTCTATATTTATATGTTATTTGGCAAATGGGCACTTGGAGTTTAGCTGTATGTATGTTAATACATTATGTGCATTAATATGTTCAGCTGCGGCAAGCTGTTTGTTTTGCTAATGAACATGGGTGAACACTGCGGTTAGTTTCGTTTTAAACGTCTCAAATCATTCGTGCTTAGGCTGAAAAATCTGTCACAGCATACTAGTTATGCTCTCACGTTGTGTGTAATGTTATAACTTGTCAACGACAAGCGCTAAAATCCACGTAATTCCGCTGAGTTCTGCAGGTGCGCATTCCGTGGATTTTAGGCAAGCATACACTCACAATGTAAGCGCATTAGGGTGCACTGTTTGCTGTGACTGATTTTTTTGTCTCCGGACGAATGACTTGAGACGTTTAAAACGAAACTAACCACAGAGGAGTTCAGGAAACATAATTTAGCTAAACTATTGCCATGGCAGTACTACAAGTGTGTTGTGCTGACATGCCGGACGGAAGGGGGGTGGGGTGCGCTGTAACTCATTATCATTTAAAGAGACATGCACCAAAACGGGTTGCTGTGAGCATAGCTGTTTTTGACGAGGCAAGAAGGGTTTTGTTTACACAGCCATTGAGTGTTTTTAAGCAAAACATGTTCCACACATTTCATGAAGACCCCAATAAATCATACCAACTTGTTGAAAGTGCTCATCCAATGAGCCCTTTAAATACATGATCTCCTTCAGCAAAGAAGCGAAAACGTGACAACATCTGAGTCCTGTGTCAGCCTCCGTAGTGCTTTGAAAGGGAGGGGTGGAGTGAGCCAGAGGTTGCAATTCACAACCTCACTGATAGATGTCGCCAACTTTCATACACTAGACCTTTAAATAAAAGAAAGTACACAGCTTAAAAACGTTGTGGCAGACCATGAAGATGACACGGTCTGACACAAACAGTGTGATTAAACATTGCTGTTAAGTGGCATCATAACAACAACAAACATCTGTCCAGAACATCAAAGTCAAACATCCCAGCATGTTGTGATGTACAGTGGTGGGAGATCACAAAGCGAGCTGATGCGGGACGACCGCGAAGGACATGTTCCTTATTACTGCTGTCTAAAGCACAAAAGCCAATGAAATACATTCATCTTCACATTTATTCAAGGGTCATACACAAAATTAACTGACTATTATGTACCGTTCATGGTCCATAATGGATGAAAAAATGCTTAATTGTGCAACTACAGTTTGTATGAGGAAAAACTCACAGGCTCACAAAGAGAGAGAGAGAGAGAGAGAGAGAGAGAGAGAGAGCAGTAAGAAAAGCAGGGTGAGTGACTTTAGGGCTGCAACAACTAATCGATAAAATCTATAATGAAAATAGTTGTCAACGAATTTCATTATCGTTTAGTTGGTCTGTGACGTCACTTGCGAGCTGCACAGTTATAAATCAAGCGGGTCGTTTTCCCTTTTAAAATGACTGTTTTAGACGTGTCTCTCCTTGTAGCGCGAGGTGCACAGTTTTAAAGTCAGACATGCCTGTCCATGCACCGCTTTTAACATGACACACCTGAATCAACTCAGCCTTGGTGTGTTAATTAGTGACATCCATAACATTTTGGAAGAAGGCAAATGAGCTCAGTTGTGTATACTTTTCCCATCTCTGATTTAGTTATTATAAGCAAAAGATCCGATTAAATTTTTTATCCGATTAATCGGTTAATCTAAAAAAATAATCGTCCAACTATTCGATTATCATGACAAGGTTCATTTAATTTTAGGTGATTTTCACTCATTTGGAGTTGCAGTGTTGGTACCATGTGAAAAGAAAAGGACTGTGGAACGATATAAGACAAAGTAGCAGCAATTTTATCTTTCAATGGATGACGGTCAAATACAGTTTTACTGTCGTCATACAAAATGATACAATGTTTCAATTAACCCATCAGAGCAAAGTATACCAGAATGCTGTGTAGTTAAGATTCAGTTAAATCCCTGCAGAATAGAAGTTACTTGGAAAAGTAAAAGCCCTGTACACTTGGAAAAGTAAAAGCAAAACATGATTTGTAATGTTGCCACACACTTTTGCTCTCCTAGTCCTCCATCTCCCAGATCTCATATATAACCTTTGCCTGCTTTCCCGTTTCTTTTGTCCACAAGTACATTTTCTGCTTTTCCGTCTAATGCACTTCAGTGTGTGTGTGCGTGTGTTCATGTTTATATATCCCGGTGGGGACCTAAACCTGAATGCACACCAACACATGGGGACTCATGTCACCATGGGGACCAAAATTGAGGTCATGGGCAAAAAAGATTATAAATTGTACAGAACGATAATTTAAAAAAATCTAAAAATGCAAAAACTTTTCTATGATCTTTAGGTTTAGGGGTAGGGATAGAATATAAAGTTTGTACAGTATAAAAAACATTACGCCTATGGACTGTCCCCACGGAGATAACCAGACATGTGCGTGTGTGTGTGTGGAATATTTGCTTCACTTTGAACATGCTGCTGCATCAGGTGATGTTTAAAAGCATGTCCTCTATAGCCATGGCAAACGCATACATACAGTATTCCCAAACACTTGACCTTTCAATTACTTAGCAGAGAGGAAAATAGAGACTCTGGGATGATGTGTTGGCCAGGCTGGAGCTGTGATCATCAATCTTGCCCTTTAAGAACAGGTGTGGGCTGTGAACTTTTGTATTTGCGTTAGGCCGGATCCTGGCATAAGCATCATTAGACCAAAGATGGGCTTCAAAAACCTTGCTCTCTTTGCCTCACCGCAATGCAGTGCACCACCCATAATGCATTTCAGTGCCTGAGGTGCACTTTGTTCCCTAAACACGCCATTTTTTCTTCAAGAAAAATGAAGTGCCTGAATCAGGAGCTCAGGGTGCTCAGGCTGCACTGGGCCTGGCTACTCGCACGCCTAAAGCAGAGACGAAAAGATTTTCTGTCTTTGAAATGTCACGAATGCCAAAACAACCTTAATCGCTTTTAAAAGAGTCTCGGTGATGAATTTTAAGATTAAAACGGGAGATTGATTCAGTAGGGAGAGAGATAGACTTATTTACTAATATGTATTTTATTAAACTTGTTGTACATAGTAAATCTGTACAAATTTTTAACAAACAACTTGTTTATTGTGGGTCCAGTACAGTGGGGGTAAAAGGGGGACCTGATTGGTAAATTTGAATGTGTCATGTTAGTTTAGTCACAAGGTCAAGGAAAGGATACAAAGGAAATGTAAGATAAGCTCTGGGCTCTTTCTCTTGTCTCCTCGCTGGAAGCTCCTCTCCTGGCCCTTATTCTTCTATACTTTCTCTCTTTTCTTTTCTATCATCTCAGGTAATATCACATACATTTGGAAACTGTTAGTTGTATTATTTACAATTTTATGCATTTACTTTGTAACCATTTTACATGTAACATCAATTTAAGTCTGTTATTAAATACTTTCATTTACAAATCTGCAGACTAGTGTTGGTTTAATGTTAATATTTAAACGCTCCATATTGCAATACAATATAGTCATGTTATAGCAAAGCTCTCCCACATATATAGCTATAATCACTGCGCTTATTTCCGTCATTGGTATAAGTTGCAGAAGGGTGGAAATTGACAAGAAGTACACCGTTTTATACCATTTTGCTGTTAACGTTTCTTTAGTCATTTCGGCTTTCCTATAGCCTGAACCACTATAGCGGAACCACCCTTACAATACATAACTCCAGTACGAAGTCCAACTTTAAAGTGAGAAGATATGTTCTAAAGCAAACAGGAAATGATGCGTGTCCAGACTGAAGAAAAATCAATGACATTGATGTAAGAGGCCACTGCAACATGTTAGTCATTTTGTTTCAATTAACAGCACCAATAATCTAGTTAACAAGCCTGTAAATCAGTTATTGTGTAATTGACAGCGGATCACAAGAGAGCACAAGAGACTCATAATGATGTAATACATCACACGAGACCGCAAAGAAGAAAACATCTGATAATGCTTACAGTCTGTGCTCCAACTTTCTGACCATTTGTGAAATTTACTTTTAATGCAAAAACGTATTACAAGGGCCAAGGCCTCCATCCTCAAAGCAGATTCTCTATTTTACTTCCGAGCTCGACATCAACTGGAATGAATCAAATGCAAAGAAACTAAAAAGGAACTTTAAAAAGCCCTTATTAACCGAAAAAGCTAACCAATTTTCCATCCTATCACAGCGAATCAATCCAAACATGAATATGAAATCCAAAACGCTGTCAAGAGAGCCGTGCAGAGATCAAACAACAAACAAAAATTTGTTTGACGGTTAATGGAGATGATAGAGCAGGCTAGTTGTTACAATTATTTCTCCAGTGAATATTTCAGATGGTAGAGCTCTTTGAAAATCAGCGTCTGTATACTGGCACATACCGTAAGGTTTTACAGGAAAAAGATATTAAACATTTCAGGAAGAAAGATCATACAATTAAATACATACTAAAGTATATGTCATATTACTTGTTTCACATGCGAAAGCACGATTTTTGGGCCCGATTTGTGTGTGACCACAACAGCCACTTATGTCATTAATAAAGAGTATTGACAAAGAAAACTGACTACAACTGTGGCAAAAGTACAAATGTCTTTATAATCTTCTATAATGTTTATAATGTCGAAAAACCTCCATATTTTTGTGTTTTCTTCCAGTCAGGTTGGATCGGTCTGTCTGAACCATCCAGCGAGCCTGCTTTGAGGATTATAATGTTGAAAATCGTTTGATATCGTCCTTATGTCGTGTTATATTTGATATCGTTCTTACGTGTTTGGACCCCTCAACCGAAGCAAGAAGTCTGCATCTACATCAGAGGCTGGCCTGTCAATCAAAATCATGTCAAACACCAACACATTATGTGATGTGGTGTTCCAGCGGAGAGCTACATAGTACAAGTACTAAACCCCTAAAACAGCTTTTATCATCTTGGCAATGAAATGAGGCCATCTGGGAGTTTTAACCTGACTGGGGAAATATTATAAAGCCCTGGAGGCATTATGAAGTCATGACAGAACAAGATAAATATGCCAATAAAATCTGGATAAAATTACCATTGTTCTAATGTAGAAACAATCGACATTGTAAACTGTCATGACTTCCCGCAGGGACATATTAAAATTTGACAGTGACCAAAATCAAACCAATATATTCAGTTAGGTAATTTTTTTCTTGTATAATTCCTTTATAATTGATATAATATTTTTGGTCAATGATGTGGAGCTAAATTTGACGGAAAACCGGAAAAACTAAACACTATAATAATATAGTATACTAATATATATATATGTATATATTATACATGTACTTTAAAATACTGTAAATCATCTAAATAAAAGGCGTGAGTATATTTTGTGATTAAAAAATGAAGCTATCTGGTTTTAAATAGGTCAGTGGAACTTATTAGAAATGTATTTATTTATTTTTCTTTGTGAATTTGAAAATACTACTATTTACGTATATATTTAAGATCACTGGCCATCTATCAAGAACCTGCGATAGACTCCAGCCCCTCGAGACCCTGCAGAGAACAAGTGGATTCAGAGAATGGATGGATGAACCCCAAACAAATAAACAGTGCCGTCGTTTGGAAAATACATTAGATTAAACGTGTCAATATTCTCAGACAGTTCTGCTTTCAGTTTGTTCAAGCTTTAAAAAAACTCATTTATTTCAGAAAATATAATTATCACAGTGTAAAACTGAGACAAAGCCCAAGCTGATTATCATGACAGAAGTTATGTAGGCAGTGTTGTCTGTGTAGAAGAAAACACATTTTTTGTTATGTTGCCCAAAATACCAATCAGTCAGAAATCTCAAACACATTAAAATGACAATGTAGTTATCTTACTATTTTTTTTTTGCACACAGTATAATTTTTTTTAAATACAAGCAGCTTTTATGATTAGTTTTTGCATATACAATTTCATTCTTGTTTTCTTGATTTCAGTTCTATTATTATATCAAAACAATTTTCTCTCGCCATTTTCTTGACAGCAGTTTATGTAAATGTGTATTTGAAAGGTCTACTCAAATGATGTTATCGCTGGCTTTATAATTCTCTGCTCTGCATTAGTGTGGCAGTCTCATGTTTTGACTGGCGTGTCTCTGAAGATTCACAGCACCGGAGGAGGAGTTCATGGGGTTAAATTCAGCTGATGTTGTGTGTCCACATCTGACAGCAGACACCAGGACAGACGTGTGCGTTTCTTTCACAGGAATGGGTAGTCATCAACACACGCACACGCACACACACTAAAGAAAATGGCAAAAGCATTCAAACTTGGTACACACACAAACACACATGCAAAGAGCTGCTCTGTAGGTAAAGCTATTCCCAGTGAAATCAGGAAATAAAAGGCCAATTTTCTCTTCTTTCAGTCTATTGTGACAAGCAGAATTTTCTCTCCTGCCTTTTGATTTCACTACTACAGAGAAACAGAAAGAAAAGCAAATGTAGAAGACCACACAATGCACTTGATTGGTGGCAGTAAGAGCATTGACTGTCGAATGTGTGTGTATGTGATTATTATAAGAATTGACTCAAATTACTTTCTTACATCATTAGTAAATCTTTATATTCTGTTGGACCTATGCTTAAAACTTTGTTTTTAAAGTCCCACTGCATTTGACGATATTAACACTTAAAATGTTAGGCATTACAATAGAATATGTACATTTTTTCCTGTTATGATCATTTCTTCACGTCTTAAAATGACTTGAATGTGACTCTAAACCCTTCATTTAGCATACGCAGATTAATTAATTAATCGCATGAGCTCGGACTGTTGATTATAGGCACATAGATGCCTCTTTACATACACTGTAAAAATCCTGTTAAAAATTAGACATTTTCTGGTAGCTGGGGTGACAGAAATATTCCGTAAAATTTTCCTAAAAATTACACTTTTCCCGTGTTTTCTGCAATTAGACGGCTTTTGACAGAATTTCAAAAGTAGACCGTAAAAAATCCCGTAAAAAACAGACATTTTTCAACAGCTGGGGCACCAGAAATATACTGTAAAAATAACAGGTATTTCCCTGTAAAATTAAATGTTTTTGTAATTCGACAGTTTTTTTTAAGTATTTCAAAAATACGTAAAAAAATCTGTTAAAAACACAGTTTTTTGGACATTACACATGAAAAATCTGTAAAAAAAGAACAATAAAATTCTGTAAAAATAAAAAAAAAATACTTTTTTTACAGTGTATCTATGTCTCAAATCTGTTAACGTGATTGGTTACAGGGTTATGATGTCGTCAACAGATGCAGTTTCAAACCACATTTTTTAAACAGTCTTTGGTAAACTTCAGTTTTATGGAGTTTATACTCCGCAACAGTTTAAAATGATGAATTAGCCCGGTTTAACCATAAAATCTTATTAAAAACACCACATAAACAACTTTAAAAACTTGATTTTCAACACAGGGGTAAAAACTAGATTTTCAAAACAGGGGGTCTTTAATTTAATATTTTTGTAATTTTATAACATAGTAAGGAGCTTAAAATGCTTGAAATACAAACCCTTCATCAAATTCGTTCTATCTTTAAATGAGCTTTAACAAGAAGCATATATAATGCAGGTGCAGCTACTCAAGCCTCAACTAAAGCACACAGTCTAAAAAATACAACAACAAAAAAAACCGAGTTAATGAAAAATCTTAAAACCAAGAGAAAATGCAATCATAAAAAAGAAACAACCAGAAAGTCAGAACAATCTCTTTAACTCCAAACTGAATCTGCCTTCACACTGCAAACACCATTTCCCACTGGACATTTGTTTTTCTGTGTGATACACATCATTTAGTTCTGTGTAGTGTAAACCTAATAGATCTGATCTTTTCAATTTAAATCCAGTTTAGTCCTCTAATCCATTATCTGATCCATAGCCATTACACTGCAGTTTGTGTTTCTCTGCCACGACGTTTACAATGAGTCAGAGCTAAAATGCTCCTGTTATAAGCAATGCAGTGACATCATCATTTGTTCAAGTTAGGTTATGACTGTACAGGAACACTGGCAAGAATTCCTAGGTGGTTTAGCATGGCCATCTAGGTGATCTATAGATATAATAGATCAAATAATTTCAAAGTTTTCTGATCGACCTGGCTAGTGCACAAAATCTATACTTAGTTAAGTACACTTAGGTCAGGGGTTAACAGTAGAGAGAGTAGTAAGGTGCTTTATTATTAGGGGGGAAAACAATATACGTTTACAGCTGCTGATGAGAATTACACAATTTGCAAGGGCTGTACTTTCATATCTCATTACCCCTGGATATAGTTTGTAGTACAACTGAAATAAATGGGAACAGAAGAAATGAAGGCTGATATAGGTGAGTGAGCGAGAACGAGAGTGGGAGAGAAAGAGCAGGTCATGGTTTCAGTCAATCAGTGTGAGCCAATTACTTAATAATGTCTCATTATTGAGCCCTGATTAACTCATCCATCTCCTCATATCACTGCAAGGGCGCACAGAGGACGAGGAGGTTTTATTCTCTTCACTTTACCTGCTTTCCCGACTGCAATTATTCTTTCATTTTCTTATTTTATAGTCAGCTCGTTTCATCCATCAGTCCCTACCTCCCTTCATTTTCCTCAGACATATTGTTCCTCTAGTCTGTATATCATTTTAGATTCACAGACGTCTGCCTTTAGGAAAGAAAAAAATAGCAGATAAGATATTTTTCTCGATTTGCTCCCCAAGATTGAAATGAGATTAACTGGGGAGCAAACATGGACTTTGGCTTGTTTTCTGCTTGTCTAGTTTTTTGTCCTAATAGCATATAATTGTTAATTAATTGTCATTTGTTAATTGTTATATTATAGTGCATTTCTGTCAAAATTGTTTTTTGATGTAATGGTGGACACTTTAATAGGTTCCCATTTATGTTTCATTGAATTATCAAATTTAATACTTCAGTGAAAAGTATCAAACGGGCACAAAATGGGGCCCAAATAAACCAGGTGCTGACAAACAGCAAGAGTATAAATATGTAAAACGAACATGGATGCCTCTGAAAATTGGGGCACTGATGGGAAATGATTCTCATGTTGAACTCTCTGCTTTTTCAAAACAGAATTTGAGATAATGCTGATATCCTTTCTAAAAGTTGCATTTTTTACCATTGACAAGAGCCCAAAACCATAATAAAACCATTCAAGACAGACCAACCAGACTGAGTTAACCATCTTGAGCGAGTTTTAGCATTTTTTCCAAAAAGGGCCATGAAATTAAAACAAAAGATTTTCATTTTACTATAAATTTTCCAACACCAAATTATCTGTTCTATCAATGTTCATCCTAATGTCCAGTATGTATTATTTATTGGGCAATTCCAGCGTTATGGATGTGACATTTTGTGCTATGGATGTGTCATATTGGGAACATACATTCTCTGAGAGTTTATATATTGAAGAATCTGTTTATATTTTACCCCTGATGATAAAGTCTAAACATCAGATATCAGTTTATGCACAAGTTTTCCATTTTATACATGCGTTATGGATGTGACAAAAAAAGGACAGGTTCTTAGAAACAACACTTCGTAGGATTTCTTTGAATGAAAATGCACAACCCAGAAGCAATAATACCCAACAAATGAAGATGGGATGACACTTCACAGAACCCAAAATAGTAATTTTATTTTCATTTCCATTTACGACGGATATGGACGTTATGGAAGTGACAATTCTGAAAGCGCCATTTGTTTCATGGTAAGGTTGACATCTTCATGGAATTGCCCTATTACACAATTACTATCATCTATTACTTGCCCCAGAATGAAACATCTGAGACACTTGAGCATCACATCCTAGAGGTGTAATTTTGTGACCTTGTTTCTTTAAGAGTGAAAGTGCTTGAACTGACGTGCTCGTGTATGTATCAATGGAAACCAAGCATGAAAGGCAACACTTGACCACAGTGGCCCTCTCTCGACTTATCGCTGTGCTACCGTGGCAACGATGGTATCCATAGTGACACTGATATCTGTACTGCCTGTAGACATTTGATCTATAACATCACCCTTGACAGATATCTTTCTAATTAAATGCCATCGATTTGAATCTCACCTCCCCACCTGTTTCGTTTCACTTTTCTATCTCTCGCGGACACACACAATGGCACACGTATACGAAAACACACAAAAAGTCCAAGAAAGCCATTTAAGTTTCCGCATAAATGGAAAATCATATCGAAATTAAGATCTTAAAGGGCCGGCATTCAATTATGTACACACAGTATATCAATGCAAAATCTTCCAGAGATCTGACAGGTCCATTTGTTACATCTGCTGGCATTTATCAGACCAAACTCAAAAGGTAATAACATCAAAGACAGACGGAGACACACCGATAAGTGAGAAAATTGAACGCTACCACCTGCCACATTGCCTGTGCATTGCTTCCTTATAGTACAACAGGAGACAAGGCATGAAAGAGCTCCTGGCGAACAGTTGCAGCTAGCTTCTGTTGACTGCTTAAATAATGAATAACTTTTCTGAAGTACAGAGCCAAAACCTTCTGACATGTAAGAGAGCACGCTCATGATGCAATCTTATATTGGCAACCAAAAAAACTCACACTAAAGCTCACACATTCACACAAAGTGGTTGGAGGTCATTTGAAATGAGCTCTACAGAGAAGCTGAAATTGCTGTGGACTGTGTCACTCAGTTTCTCTCTTCCTCTGAATATTAATGAGCGCATGCTAACTGCCATCCATTCACTTAACAACAAACATAGAAAGAAAGTCTGCCAGAAAAGGCAAGAAATGACAGAGAGCATTTCAATTCCAGAGATAACAAGAAGTTACATGTTTTTTCTCTCCGTCAGATAAACAGGAAAACATAAAAATACCGAAAAATGAAACAGGAATATGTTGTGATGAAATATGATGTGTATTAGTCTCCCAAACTTCAGTTTCTGGATCATAAATGACCAATTGACCCTTCGCAAGCAGTTTGATTGACAGGCGATCTGACCAATCATAACGCCGATATTGTGTGCTGCCATGACTGACCGCCTTTGTATCCGACAAACCTGCCGTAGTAGAGCTTTGGTGATTAATATGAAAAAATAGCTTTTTAATGATTGTAATAGTAAACTGAGAGATATATTCCCAGCTGTTGTCACGATCAGAGCGTGGTGGAAGAGAACCCAAGCGCAGGCAACGGCAGTGAAGGGTTTAACAGATATATTTATTTAATAGAAACAAAACACCCTCAATGGGGAAAACGGAACTCAGAAATATATTTATAAAACAAAAGACTTCCCACGAGGGGGCAAAAAGAAAACAAGACAAATAACTAAACTCAAGGAACTCGACACAACGTTTTAAACTAAAACAAGGCAGGATAAAACTAAAGCAAAAACACAAGACTCACAGTTCTCACACAACACGGGCGACGGCATGAACACATACACAATCCAGAACACGGCATGAACACATACACAATCCAGAACACGGCATGAACACATACACAATCCAGAACACGGCATGAACACATACACAATCCAGAACACCGCACGTACACGCACATACATAATACAAGAGCCCAGTACAAAGAAACAAGAGGGTATATATAGGGAAGACAAACGAGGGATAACGACACGGGGCAGGTGTGGGACATTAAACACTCAGGGAAAGACAACGAGGAAACGAGAGGAATGGGGCCAATGACGAGACACTGGAGAGAACGTATATTATTGTCAAACGGACAATAATATGTTTCTCTCCACACATAACCAAAGACTTTGCCATGGCTCTGCTACAGGACCAAGAAAAACATGACTAAGGAAGCAGCGCCATGACAGCTGTAATGTAACGATAAGTTATAACTTTTAAAAATCATTCAAGGCCTACAGATACGAGACACGATATTGTTGGAATCATTAATGTACGAATTACAGACGGAAGCGTTCGTGAAGTGGTGTTTTAAGGTGGAATATAATACTTATTGATATATTACATATTACATGTGTGAGCAAGCTGGCAAGATATGCTTTGCATCCCTGTGATGTGATGAGCGCACCTTCAGCCTTTAGAGAGCCGCATTTGCAGTGACATTTTAAAGACGTTTTCATTTAAAGACGTTTTCAGCAATGACGTCGTAAAGCAACAGCTGTTCTGTGTCTGTTGTATTTAACACAAATAAAGATTAAGACACTGATTGACTGTTATTCTTTATGTACTGAACTAATATTTAAAAGTTTACTTTCGTTTTCAATGAGGCCCTGCTGACATTTTTTTGTGAATATTTATTTTTCCTAAAAATAGAATTGCACAATGATCAAAGAAAAGTATAGTCAAAACACGTGATATAACACAATTTTTACTTTTACAACATTAAATGTCAATGTCCAAATATTTAAAAATAGAATCTGCAACTAACACAAGGCGCAGGACCAGATCTCTGGTGACCATAGCAACCCACACCAAACCATCAAGATCGAATGGAATGTAGGGAGATGAACTCTCTTTACTCACTTTGGGGACAGACATACAATCCTAAATACATCTCTATAGAAATGTACATATATTCAATACATTCCATGTATTGATGTTCTTGTTTTTATGTCTGTCTTAAACATGAATCCAAAGTAGTTTGAATGAACGTGTCTATAACTACTAGAATTATTAGATTTGTAGTAACTCATTTAACTGAAATGATATGTAGATCATGTTTGGTGTCTATGAGGCGCATTTGTGATTTCCTTAATGTTAATGTTTGTTGTGTCTTGGTAACTCTTTTCATATTAGTTTTATTAAACTCTTAGAAGTTTTCTTAGTGAACATCCAATCAGCTTCCACATGCAAAACACCATGTGGAAGACAAAGACAATTAACTTTCCCTCCGAAGGTGCCATCTCCTGATTGGGTGAGTCACGTCTGTAGGATGTGACATCCTTACAGTTTAAAGGAGACCACCAGAAGAGTCTCTTAGGGTTCGAGGGGCTTTCCAGATACAGATCCTCTGCATAAAACTGGTTCTCTCTGTTCACTTCTAGCCAAGATCCACTGGAGCCTCAACAAACTGCATCAGGACACTTTCTTTCTTTTGATGGGCAAGCATCATTAATCCTTTTAACAAAGGTGCTTTACAAGAAGAAAACTGATGTTTTGTTCAGGCTATTGATCTTCTGAATATCAAATACTGCCATAAATCCATGCTCTGTTCTTCTCTCTGCTTCAACTTCAACCTTCTTCCAATGCTAAACTGTATGTGTGTGTACTGTATGTTAGATTAGTATGTGTCTAGTCTAGGTAATAAAGTCCTGTTTTATTTCACACGTGACGTTGTTTGTAGTTCATGCTCATAATAATTCTTACAAATTTGGTGAAGAATAGTGTTTAAATAATACTGTTCCTCATTGAATCCACTACACAAATGTATCTGTATCATCCCATTCATGTTAAGTTTAACACATTTAATTATTCAAAGGGACATCCCAAGCACAAATCCCTCTAATAAATGTCACAATCTGCTGCTGGGTCATTATTTATCAGTAAGGAATATTTTTCTTTCTTTGCCATCAACTCTGATAAGCACTTTATACGAGTACTGTCCGTCACTTCTGTGCAAGACTTTGAGTTCATCTAATGCCACATATAGAATAAAATGTTTTAAATCAAAATGAAAATAGCATAGAAAATAACGTTTTCTAAAGTATGCCTTCTTGGATGTGAAGCACTTTATTCGGAGGTAAACGACTTTATAGTATGTTAAAGAGACGAAAACTTGAGAGAGTGAAAACTTTACAGTAGATGGGAAACTGTATTGTATTGCCCCAGACGGCGTCACATTATGTAAACTACATTAATAACAAGGAACTGCACATATGCAGATGTCATAGCAAATAGCAGTAAATACACACACCTTATTCTCTTTTTCTGAAGTTCACTCCGCACTGCGAGGCCGTGGATTGAAATAAAATAAAGTCTGCCGCTGTTGTCATGTGTTATCAAAGCGCGCGTAGTGGGAGAGAGGGCCCAGCAAAGGGGGTTGCTGACATGTAGTTGAGCATTTTATTAAGATGACAATTTCTGACTGTTTCAATGGTCAGCCATCGGGGCCTCCCTCAAAAGCAGGGCCCCAGGCAATTGCCTGCCCCATTCCTACACCTCTGCGGCCGACCAAAACTCTGCCCGAAGTAACTCTCTCTCTAAAATTGTCATTACTACAAATTTCGGAGTAAATATAAACACTTAATACACCACATCTAGGTTAGCTATACATCCCTTTGGGTGACAGTAGTAACCAACTGCATCGTGCGAGTTTAAAATTAACGTAACGTTATTTGCGTCTGCTGGTGTGGACGCAAATATAGGTATAATTATTATTACAGTTCTCTCAAATCCTGAATGTATCCCTCGAATGCACACTGCAGACCTTTCTGTCTGAAATCAAGGTGTCATTTTTCCAGAAATTTTTCACTATTTCCCCAGGGAGTGCAAAATTTACACTTGGAGCGCATGGCGGATACCGAAAGCTTGTCGGACAACAGGAACGAAATGGGGCGGGGTTTTACGAAGGGTCATTTGAAGACTTATGAGCTTTTAATGTTTTTTGACATAATCTTGATTCCATTACATCATACTTTACAATCTTTATCACATTTTAAATTCTTTTCATCACACATTAAAGAATCAGATTATATTTGTTCAAATAATAATTTTCAGCAGGCTCTGGAAACAATTAAATTTAAAAAAAAAAAGTTTTCTTAGATTTTTTTTAGATTTAGATTTAGATTCAATTTTATTGTCATTGCACATGTACAAGGCAACGAAATGTGACCTCTGCATTTAACCCATCCAGAGAGTAGTGAACACACGTACCCCCAGAGCAGTGGGCAGCTATCACTACAGCGCCCGGGGAGCAAGTAGGGGTCAGGTGCCTTGCTCAAGGGCACCTCAGTTGTTACCCGCCGGCCCTGGGAATCGAACCGGCAACCTTCTGGTCATGAGTCCGACTCTCTAACCATTAGGCCACAACTGCCCACAACTTCTTACATTACTTTAGGTCAACAAATCTAAATATTTTGATGTAAATGATGTAAAGTGCATTATAAACTATATTCTCAGTTATTTCTAGGTCAGTAGTAGGTCAACAAACCCATTGTGACATTGAGTGTGTTCACTTTTCACAAAAGGTCAGATTTGTTTGCCTCCATTGAAGCACACAACATGCTCTTTTGAACATTCTCAAATCACGCTGAGCAAACACAGACAATCAGTTTAGCATGAACTCACAGGGTCCATGCCACCTGAAGGCCAAACAAAAATGGGACATACCAAATACAAAAGCAGTTCTCATATTCCATATTAATTTAATTCATTACTTATTTTATTCAGATTGCTCAGAGTACAGTAATGGCCAAAAGTGATGTCCAGAGGGCCTCTTTACACAATATTTGCTTTTAATGCTACAGTATAAGGTTAAATTAAACCACCAAAATATGGGGTGTACGGTACACAATGGCGCAAATGAAAAACTTGGCTATGGTATTTATTTGAAACAAAATCACAAAAAAGGCTAACTAGAGTGTATGAGAAAATATGGTATTTGTTTAAATATATAAAAATGCACAGAAAACAAAACACTCCAAGAACATAAAGCGTAAGCTGACTACAACGTTTTTAAATTTACATTTGATCAGCATCTGCAGTCAACATCTAAATAATATATTTAAATAAAAGGCAATAACATCAAGTTTCCAAAATTGGACATCATTTTTGGCCACTACTGTATAGTCTCAGATTTCTTCTACATGATGTTTAAACATAATACAGCCAAAATAAAATATCAGTGTTGTTGCTTTTATTTAATCCCATTTCAATTAAATTACTTGTATACATATTTAATAACAGGGTTATTGGTTTATTTTAATCAAAAATCGTTTTTCATCAGAACTACGGTAGTGTTGTGTTAAAACAACATTAAGGCACATAATGTTGTAATTAATGAGAATAATAATGCAGAATTCCACCTCTGACGTGCGCTGCATCGCGACTTGTTTTACACCCAAATGATGGCAAGGTGTTTTTTTGGGGCCTTTGCATTTTTAAATAGATAGGACAGTGGAGAGTGAGGCAGGAAATTATGGGATGAGAGAGAGAGGGAAACAGGAGCGAAGAAAAGAGGTTTAGTGGGATAAGCTATGCCCAAAGAGAGTGAAAGTGCACTTGTGCAAAACACTTAACCCCGGGTTACTGAGGCATAACTAAACCTGAAATGTACTGTACGATCAGAAATGTTCTGAAATTTACATTGAACATTAATTTGAACAAAACCATTAGTTTGAGAAATAAAGTATGGTGTTTTGTTGCGTTTTGTGGGCGTAACAGTTGTGTTATAAATTAATAATAATTTCTGTTACATCACTATAAATTAATAATATATAGATTGTTTTTTGCTTTGTATTCTCTTTGCATACATAAAGCAAAACACAAGAGTGTTCAGTTACATTAAGAAGCTTCTGTCACCTGACCTGACCCTTATAAATGAGTGTTTGGCTTAACCTAATGCATTCAGGTTAAATCATTACATTTGGAATATATTACCAATTCACTGTTTACCCTGTACATTACTCTGTACACGTTGCAGGATCTGCGTGTTTACACCAATCACAGCCAATAATACTGACAAGACAGCATGAGAGAGAGCCAGTTCCAGCTTATCATCCTCCAATACATACACTTCATCACAGTTCTGTCTATCCCGCTGTGAATTGTTCTACATGGATCAGTGAGGCTAAACAGCAGCCATTCTTGTTCTCAGAACCCATGAAATTAAGCTCGGGGAAGTGTGCGTTTCTGCACGGAGTAAAAGATTAAATCCTGATGATTTTACATAGTTGTGTGCATCTGTATCCATGTACAAAGCACCCCGCCATAAGAAAAACTGGGGTTTACAGCCCCAAAATTGAATAAACCAATATTATTCATTGGCACAATGGTCAATGCTGGGAAATGAAAAAAAAGTGTGATATTCTGTATAATTCCTTGAGGTGTCTGCTAAGTAACTGACAGCAAGGCAGGCTTATAAGATAAACATACAAATCTATTACTCATAAGATGCAGCAAGCTTACAAGCTCGATCCTATTACGACTGGAAGTAATGAATTATCTGTTCTGACATGCCGTCATCTTCACATATCCAAAATACAACCTGTCAGCATTGGCAGACTCTTGATTTTTAGCATAAAGTATAACCATTTAGTGTGTAATGTGCATCAGATGGTCAGTAAACAGAATGTGATGATGCCATCTGAGGCTGACATTACAGCACTATATTGCCGCCCCATTTAAGGCAAGACTGACCTGGAATAAGGTGGGTCTTTAATGGCCAGACAAGAGATGTAAAGACCTTACGGAAGGGTGAGGACCCCTGTTTCTTCACCTGATTGGACGCAGCGGAGCGGGCAGAGGTTTAAGAGAGGAGAGGGCAGAACCAACCAGTCCATTTATCACATGATCAAATGAAATATATGTATATATTTCGGCTGAACGGGCTGCTGTTTTCCTCATTCCCTTCTTTGTACTGTTATCTCCTTGTCTTCTCCATTCTTGCCTTAGTTAACTGGAATTCACCATGTTGTTTCTACAGTGGCCCTAAACGGACAAACTGCTCTACAGAGTGCGTTTTGTAAATATGTTATCTCCTTCGGCAAAGAAGCGAAAATGTGACGACATCTTAGTTCTGTGTCAGCCGCCGTAGTGCTTCGAAAGGGAGTGAGCCGTTGGTTGCAATTTGCAACCGCACCACTAGATGCCGCTTAAATCTCCACATTGCTCCTTTAAAGCAGTTCACCCCAAAATGAAAATCGTTTCATCATTTACTAACCCTCATGTCATTCCAAACCTGTAAAGCATTTTTTTATATATATAAAAGACACAAACGATACAATTCTCCTCTATAATGAAGCTAAATAGAAACTGCGGGAAACCTCCAAAATGTAAATGTTTATAACATAAAAAGTATATTCACTCTTATTTTATAGTATTTATTTTCCCTACTATGGCAGTAAATGGGGGATGAGATCTGTTTGGTTACTGACATTCTTCCAAATATCTTTGTGTTTAGCAGATCAAAGAAATTTATACAGGTTTGGAATAATCTGAGGGTTAGGGTTATAATGACAGAATTTTCGTTTTTTTGGTGAACTGTCCCTTGAAATAAAGCTAACAATGGCTGTTCAGATCAGTGGAGGAAAAATGAACAAAAGGACATCGGGAGAAAGAGTCGATGAAGAGGAGAGAGAGGTGGTAACTGATGAAACAAGAAAAGACAGAAGTTAGCAGGACGGACCATCTGTCTACAGATGATAAGACGCCTCTACGGGTCTTCCAGCACAACCCATGAGACTGAGCACAGACCTGTCTCTCTTTTCCTCTATTGAACATGCGCACGCTAATCCAGTGGCTTGTGACTTTCACACTGCTGTCCTCACCAACTATTCTCTTTCATATCTCTGCTCAGAATCCATCATCACCATGTTTTTCTGTATCTATCTTATAATTCAAACACACATGCATCACTCTTAGAATAAAATGTACAAAAGCTGTCACCAAAGAGCATGGTACATTTTAGGACCTTACCATCCAAGTGAAAGTTTTGTCTTTTTTTGGAGCGTAAAAACACACCCCCTTAATTTGTCTAGATTAATTAAGAGACAGCACTGAGATTCAATAAAGACAAAATGGAGGCTTCTTATGTTCTTTCTCCCCCTTAATCTTATAGATGGTTTCAAAGTGACAACATAAATAAACGTTACTGCGCATGCGCATGTTCGTGGACTGCCCTTAACTTCCGGTACACATTCACAAACAATAGAGTGCCTGTAGATTATTTCTGATAAAAAGCAACAGAAACCAAGAAGAACCGTTTTGGTTAAACTTGCCTCTCCAATATTTTGAATTTAGATTGCAATACCAAGCTCAACCGCTAGATGTCAATGTCCCATACGGTTTCTTTAAATGCGACCGAATTACAGGACCCATTCAACAAATTGTTTATTTAATAAAATTAACATACAACAAGATTCAACAAATCGTGTATTACAATTATTATACAATAAAATAATAACATAAATAAATATTAACATAAATAAAATAAAATATAAAGTTATATTATTAGACACTAGCCACACACAGACCGGAAGTTAACTGCAGTCCAGGCGTGCGAGTCGATAAGGCGGTCTATATACAGTGTTTCCCATTCATTAATTAGACTATGGGGGCCAGTCATAGTCTAATTTGTTCCGCCATAGTTTCAAAACGAACCAAAACATTTCTCATAACAACATATCATTGTGTTGTCTCCCATATTGATTTATTCGTCGCAGCCTGCCACACTATCGACACTGGCTGCCACGAATAGATTTTTCATGATTCCTATTTACAATTTTATTTTACGTTTTAAAACAGCTTAATTCATTGTAGAGTTGCGCCTCTCTCTCACAAGACAGTGAACGAATTAAAATGTGGCGGTGTTTTCAATATGCGTTCCTCTGTGTACTTGCCTTTCCACGTAAACGTGATCTACAATAAAACACTCATTTTAAAATAAAAAAGCACTCGTAACACAAAAACACACTGATGAGAAGAGCAACCGCAGTAAAGACAAACAAGTAATATAGCCAAAATCACCTCATATATCCGCTCATAAATGTAAATGTATGGTGATTCTGTCAGACGATGTCGCGGTAATACAGTAAATCAGGATTTTAGCAGAAGTTAAAAGTAACAGCTTGTTGGATTAAACACGAGATGTTATTGAGTCGTGTTCAGTCAATATATTCTACTTGTTTTATGTCTGACAACAGAACAGATAATATGTGAAAATAGCATTCAGTTGTATTAAAATACAATATAATGTGATCAGAGAGTAGAAGCGAAACAGATTTCAAGTGCCAACACTAGACCAAACGCATGTGATGACGTCACGAATATGCTAATTAGTGTGTGACGTCATCAGGGCCATAGTCTCTCAAAATCCTGTGGGAAACACTGTTATATGCCCCTTTCTTTAGATGTGATTTCAACAACATCTCAAATTGTGCTCGGATTTGCCAAGATAACAAAGTCTGCCATCCAAGGTCAGGGATCTTGATCTGAAATAATTCCATCCAATTCTTGAATTTCATCCAACACAAAGCTATACACAACGCTATAAATAAAACTATATATTCACATTATTTTATAGCTCAATACCCTTTTTGAATGTTTGGAGGACCATCTGAAATACATACAGTAAATGGAACCTGAGATCTCTATTAAAGGGATAGTACACCAAAAATGTTCTTTCATTCTTTCATCATTTTGTCTCCGTCATGTCATTTCAAACCTGCATGGCTTTCTTTCTTCTGCAGAACACAAAAGAAGATATTTTAAGGACATTGGTAACCAAACAAACGACCCCCGTTGACTTCCATTGTATGGACACAAAACCGCTGAAACATTTCTCAAAATATCTTCTTTCGTGTTCCACAGGAGAAAGAGTCATATACACGCTTTAAACGACATGAGAGTGAATAACTAATGGCAGAAATTGTATTTTGGGGTGAACCCATCACTTTAAGCTCTGAAAAAGATAACTCTAAACAATAACATTTGGGTTCTCACTTTCAGCAAACCCATATGTAACAAAAAATGATCCATTTTTCAGGACACAAACACAAAAACAATCCAACTTGACAGTAGAGAGTGGGTGGGGGGCTTTCTGTTGGCGTGGGGATCTTTGGTCGCTTTGATTGGTCGTTTGTTTCATCCCTCCGAGCGTGAGCAGTAATTATCTTGTCTAACTGACTCACGGCGCTATGGTGACCCCAAACCCCAGAATGCCATGTCACCATCACGACAAGCAGCAGGAACAGAACCTCCTATTGGCACCAGCACACAAATTGACTTCCTTCGCACGACAGCCTTTTGCCCTTTAAAGACAGCCCACATATTTTATAGCACATTTTGTTGTTGTTGTTGTTGTGTTTCTTGTTAAGCAGTGCAATATTAATGAGGTCTATTTCTGAACCCTACTGCCATGAAATGACTGTTTTAAAGAGTGAACGCACGCACAATCCTAATGTAAAAGAAAAGCAGACCTTTGAAGAACGAATTCCATTAGAGTAAATCAATAGTGGAGCTTTAGACGTACCATAGTTAAAAAGCTCTCAAGTAACACAACAGAAATCATAGCCTGCTCCCGACTAGATAACAGGATTACTGCATGCACTTACACAACCATATAGACACTTGCTCTGTCTGTCATTTTCTCACTAACTTCTTTTCTCTTTCAAACACACACACACACACACAAATACATCTTGAAAATGGGTTTCTTTGCCTTGCTAGTTGAGACCCTTGATTGTTGTCTGGATGGCGTATGTGTCAAAGGATATAAAAATGAAACTTGGTGCTTGCTCAATTCACCAGCACAATGCTGGGCCGATGTACAGTAAACGGTTGCAATGAAAAAAAGAATTTCTTAGTACATTGCAAAAAAATAATTTCTTACTGACCACAATATTTGTCTTGCTTGCAAGCACAAATATATAAAAAATCTTTAATCGATATACATTTACTGCACAAGGAAAGTGCCATAAGATATTAGTCTTGTTTCATGACACAAAATATTAGAATTAGATACATTTATGTTTAACCGGGCAAAAAATCTGACACTAGGGTAAGAAAAATAAACTTTAAATAGGTACTTAAGAAAAAAGTAAAACTAAATTCAAGTTTATCTTTTACACCGCTTTTTTTTATTGATTAATGGTAGACAGATATAGGTTCTTAATGACCAATGCAGATACCGAAATTAAGAAAGCACCGTGGCCGACTGGACGATAAGAGGTCTAAATAAACAAAAAAATAACAACATCCATTTGTTAAAATATACCGACAGATGCCAATAATTTACATTGGCACGGCAATATATCAGTTTATCACTATATTTGATATATTTACTTGACAAGGAAAGTGACCTAAAATATTAACTAATAAGAAAACATTATATATATATATATATATATATAGATATAGATATTTGTACTGGAAAGCAAGACAAAAAACAAAACAAATTCAGTGTGCCAGGTCAGGGGAAGAGCTATGCAGTTGCTATAATACATTTGGCTTTGGATGGGGGAAGCTAGGTAGATTCATTACTGGGCCAAGTTTAAACAAGCCCACCATCAGGTCTGAATCTGTCTTTGGATACGTCCGGGTCCATCCCTCAATACAACTCACATTCACCAGAGACCAGCCTGACCATAACCCAGGAAATACTGTAAAGGACAAATTCAATATCTCCAATTTCCCTTCCTCCCAACTTCAGGATACTCACTGCTGTGTCTCTCTGGTGATCAATTTACCCTGCTGAGATCCAGCACAACATTCAACCGACTGCAAGTGTCTGATGTTTGTTTCCAAACAATTCTCAATTCAGAGCAGTAAGAATGAAGATCTTATGACAGCAGAGAGACTAAAATCTTCCACTGGAATACAGTGTATCTGTTATCTCGCAATACGTCTCACACAAAGAAATGTAATAAGCTTTACCTCTATAAAGCCTACAGTGAACATCGGAGCCAAAATTTGATTTTCGTCTACTCTTTCTTCTCTTCCCATTTCTGTTTGACCTTTATTTTGCTCTCAATTATATCCCGCTTTTTCGCTGTGTTGCACATCCTTTTGTTCAATTTTTCCATTCACCCAGTGAGCATCATCTGTGAACCTCATGTCTCTCTCTCTCACACACACACACGCACGCGCGCGCGCACACACACACACACACACACGCACACACACACACACACACAGATTTCCTAATATAAAAATACCTGAAATTTTACTGGTCAGATGTTTGTAACTCAGTAGACTTTCAGTGTGCTTTGTCTTCAACGTTCCTCCTAAAATTCCTTAGAAGAACAGGATTATTACACTATAAAGTTACACAATGAATGTTTATAGTAGACTATTCGATATAGTTTGGTCTCTGAATGTCACAAATACATCTTAATTCTTAAACACAAGGAAAGTAAATGGTTGTCAATCAATAATAATCTGCTTTTTATGCTTCACAGCCAGTCATACAGGTTTGCAACAAAATAAAGGTGTGAAAAAGATTTCTGTGTTTTTGGGTAGCTATCCCTTTAAAGCTAAAAAAAGATTTGAGAGAGAGAGAGAGAGAGAGAGAGAGAGAGAGAGAGAGAGAGAGAGAGAGAGAGAGAGAGAGAGAGAGAGAGAGAGAGAGAGAGAGAGAGAGAGAGAGAGAGAGAGAGAGAGAGAGAGAGAGAGAGAGAGAGAGAGAGAGTAATGAGTATCTGAGCATTTGCCAGCAGATTCAGTTAGGTCAGTGCAAAGCTCTAAAGTTAATCCTGTTAGCTCTGGAGTTACTGTAGCGCCAGCGCTGAGACCTGTTTTGTGTATTAATGCAGAGAGGGCAAACAAAATGAAGAAAGCACATCCTCACAATGCTCTGCCAGCCTTAAAACAGCCTCAAGGATATTGTCGCCCGTATAGCAACCTATGTTAAGATAAAGAAATCGTGCATTGATCTAGTCTAGTCTGGTGCTCATCACAGGAGAACAAACAGATGCTTTTGACCTACTTTATGAGTAGAACAAATAGATATCTGTTAGTTTAAAGATGACCTGAAATAACTTCACATACTATAAATCACAGATAATGAGACTACAGTAGACTATAGTGGACAAGGCCAGCTTATTTAAAGCGGACGTAACACACGCAGTTTTTGCCAATCTCATATTAATCTTGAGAACCTATTGAGTAGTATTACTCGTATCTTCGAAGAGTGTTTAGTTCGATCACATTTATAAAAGACAGATACAGCTGTACGATTATTTCCGAAAACAGGCGAGCACTAAACGTTTTCGGTAGGGGGGAGACAACAGCACGAGCACACAATACATCGTCGCATGATCCCTGCATAACTGTTGATTCACTATCGCCGTTTCTCAATATCAAGTTCGCAGAGTCCGGACTTGCGTCCTTCCAAGATCGGACTTGGCAAGTTCGATTCAGAAGAATGAACTCCCGAAGACGCAAGGAGGCAAGTCCAGTTATTTTACAAATGGAACAGCAGCGTACTTGATAGCGCAGCTCAGCACCTCATGCTTCAATCAGCGTCATTGTATATCTTTTCATTTTTTATTTTTAATGTACATATTAAATGTAATTAGCAAAATGTGTGTAATACAATATTACACAGCTGCCTCTTTTGTATTTTAAAACTATTAAACATTAATATTTGGTTCAGGCAATATTTGCCTACTCTGATTACAGTATATTAATTTCGTTTTAAATAAAATTGAATATCAAACAACGGACTCTTCTCGTTTTCAATTCAAATAAAAAAAGCGGGAAAGACGGTGGTGGGAAAGTGTTGGACGTTACGAGGAAAAATTAGACACAGAAAAAAAGGAAAGTGAAATAAGTAAAAGAATCAATTAATCAATCAAAATGGAACCTCTACAGCAACGCTATTGGCAGCAGTATATTTCAGGAGCACTTGCCGAGGTAGGGCTGGCCTCGGCAGGTACATAAGCGCTGACTACCCGGGATCTCCCACCTCCGAAATCGTCTGAAGAAATTTTCAAATAGTGGCTAACCTTATACAAGTAATTCTACGCCAGATTTGAAGTCTAAACAACTATATTCTCACCTCAAAAACTACATTTCGTGACATAATAACAATAGTATTTCCAAATGTATTACTTAAACTTGAGCGAACTGAATTCTGGGTTATGGCCCGTATCAAGTCCGCACAAGTCACCTCCCTATGCAACCTCGATAAAAGGGGTGGAGCAAGAACACATCCGGGGATTTGAACTGTACTTGGAATAGTACTTGGGCTGCTTCTGATGACGTTTCACAAGTCCACAAGTACAGACAAGGACGCATATTGAGAAACGGACTATAAGTTTCTGTTGAGTAGCTTATGCACGTACATGCCGATTGCCAACAAAACACAGACATATGACTGAAGTTTCACTGAGCGCTGGGACCACTCCATCTATCAGTTTCAAACGATCTCCAAATCCAGCACTATATCCACCGTTTATATAACATTCCTCACCGAAATGCAGTGAACAAACAAACACAACTGAACTTCACGAACGCAGTGCTCTCTTTCTCTAGCTCCAGCTGGTTGACGTGTGCGCATGCTCCTTCTCCCGCTCTTTCTTCTCACTCTCGCAGGTTGACGCGTGGGCGTGCTTTTCCGGGAGAACTGTTCACTAAGGGACTAAGAAAAGTTGTTACGTAAGGGAATTTCATGTTTGAAAAAAACTTTCCCAAACCTATACGAACGCTGGAGGAGTGTATCGAGCACAGAAATACTACATCATTCGTCCAACTCATTTTTTGACAAATTGACCATGTCAAGGATGAGAAGCCAGCATGTTTAACATTGTAAAGAAGTCAGAATGCATGAAAAACTGTGGCACCCCACCTTTAAAGTTATGATTATCGTACAGTACAATACAGACCGTTGTGTCTTTATCTAAACTTTTACTTTTACTTTATATTAGAACTCATTTTAATACTACCTAGACTTAAATGTCTTTTTAGTGGACATTTAAAGGTCCAGTGTATGAAATTTAGTGGCATCTAGCAGTAAGGTGGCGAATTGCAACCAACGGCTTACTCCACCCCTCCCCCCTTCCTTTTGAAGCATTACAGTGGCTGACACAGGACAAAGATATTGTCATGTTTTCGCTTCTTGGCTGTAGGAGATAACGTATTTACAAAACGCGCTCTGTAGAGCAGTTTGTCCGTTTAGGGCCACTGTAGAAACAACACAGTGAATTCCATGAAAGGGGATCCGTGGTGTATGTAAATAGAAATAGCTCATTCTAAAGTAATAAAAACATAACGCTTCATTGTGTAAGGTCTTTATACACCTCTGAACATATGGTTATGTATATTATATTGCATTTTTGTCAATAGATCCCCCTTAACCTCACACATTGCGCCTTCAAGCTAAACTTTCATAAACTCACAGTGTACACTACAATCTCCAGGCTCACGGAATCTCTGTCAAAAATATGAATTCATATAAAAAATCAATCACTCTTGCCATCTGGGATGTTGATATGGAGATAAAGTTAGGATCTGGGTTTTTTTATCTGATACTGCGTTTGGACCCAGATGCAGTGGAGCGTGACATCATACTTAACAAGTGGATAGTGGTTGATATGCCTTGGTTTTGGTGCTTAAAAGCTTCTTCAGAGCAATGCCATAGAACAGGGGTATTCAATAACAGTTCCAAGAGGTCCGATCTTTATATTTTCTTCTAAACGGCGGTCCGGACAATTTGTTTTTTTGAAAATAAATAAATATTTAATAAATTTAGCCCAGTTGGATATGCTGTATAAAAATATGATCTTTTATCAAGCCATTTATTTTATATTTTGATATCCACAGTATGTATGTTTTGTAGGCTCTGTGGCTTTAGGAGAATGCCTTCTTAATAGAAGTCTGATAATTAATATTTGTAAATAAAAAAAAACTACTGACAACATACAAACAGCAAATGTAATGGAACAATTAATATGCTCATCATAAACAGAAAACAAAGTTGCTTACTAAATTAGCCTTTCCATGCCATTCATACCAGAACTACTTTGTACTTCTATCTTTAAATAATTTCCCAGTTAGAAAGCTGTTCATTACAAAATGTGACCCTGCTTGTGAAAAGCCAGCAAAAGTCTTTTTTACTGTTTTCTACATTAAAGCATCCTAGAATGTTCTGCGAAAATATAACAACAATATCTTCAACATTGATTGAATAATGCCATTTAAAATATTGAAATCTTAGTGAAATTAATGCTTGAAATTAATCTTTGATGCTTGTAATCTAATAATTTGATTATGTGTCTTTAGCCTGGGTTTTCACAGAGTCACAAATGTTTACATGCTGATCAATAATGCTAATGCTAAATGTAGATAAAAACGTTATGGTTAATAAAATATCACAAATCTGGTCGAAAGGTTGGAGACATATAGCAAACAGTAAACAGACTGACAGATACAAATGCTTTATTATTGCTGCATTTTGTTTACTGTTGTGTGTCCATGTACCTGCTCTGCGTGTCTGCACTAGTTGTTAAATAAGCACGTGTCTGCTGCTCTTCATGCTGCACATCTTTGGCGGGAGAGAAGCAGCGCGCGCGGAGCGGAAACGGTTAAAGCGAAGCGCGTTTGGTGCTAGATAAATAGTAGAGGCTATAGCTGCAAAATATCAAATACATAAATGTTCCTGAGAGCGCCTGTGATGTGATTCTCGTGTGATATCACGTGTAGACGCGCGGCTCAATTTAAACAACCAAAATAGTCAAATATTTGAAAAGGTTTATTAGCCTATATCTCGCGGTCCAGATGGAACGAAGCAAAGGTCCGGATCCGGCCAGGGGTCCGCCAATTGAGGATGACAGCCATAGAAGAACCATTTTTGGTTCCACAAAGAACCATTCAGCCAAAGATTCTTTAAATAACCATCTCTTTCTTACTTTTTTATACCACAAAGAACCTTTTGTGAAACAGAAAGGTTCTTGAGATGTTAAAGGTTCTTTAGGGAACCAAAAGGTTCTTATACGGCATCAAAGAACCTTTGGAAACATCTTTTTTTAAGAGTGCATTTCAAAGTCATGAGTACAGTCAACCTCTAAATGAGCAAATACTGGATGAAAAGCTTATAAGATGAAGGTGTGAGTGTGTAAAATAAAAGGCAGCAAAGGCTAAAATCCTTATGAAAACAAGGGGAAGCTTTTGTCCTGAGAAGCTTTTACGTATGGCAAACACAAACACAAATAAGTCTAACATAACTGCATGTCAAGAGTTCATGACTCCAATGAAAAGTATCCAACCAACCAAATATATAAATCAGAGTTTATACATCCATTAAAAACTCGTTTTAACCTTAAAACACAAAGACACAAAGCAGGTAATGAGAACAACCAGGGTTCCCCTTACCTCAAGCAGAACTCCCCCTCTCTCTTCAACTCTTTAGGACGAACGAGTGCTGTTCCTCAACCCACCAGGATCATTTGCTTCTGACTTCTCTCCATGTCTTTCTCTTTTCCCATCAGTCTCCTTAAGATTAAAGCCAGGCTCCGGTTCTGCTTTTACTTCGGTGGCTTTGTATGTCTGTGTATATCACATCAACATGAAATAAGTCAGTGTAAGCTGAAATAGTGTTTTTAATGATTGTGCATGTGCAGAATCTGTTTCTTTTGGTTGCGGTATGTGCTGTGCTTCGGCTATGAGTGTGTGTGTGTAATGCAGTTCTAATCCCTCAGAGGATGTGAGAGCAGGTGCTTAGCAGCCGAGAGTCTATAGGGAATAAAAGACAAATGTCTTGATTCAACACACGGTGTAAATAATGCTGACTCACATACTTCAGAATATTGCCGTCTCGTTGCAACACCAAATCCATCTTCAACCCTTTCGGAAACACTCACCCATGTCAAGACACGCTACGCACACACTTTATGAAACACAGGCGTACTTGAGTAAGTGGATTAGAGTGGCAAAAGCAGGACACTGTTTGATGCTCTTAGCCACGATCGTCCTTGACATGGCAATCATTAAGGGCACATGAGACAGGCCGGTGACCTCATACTAAGGTTGGGCTCGTCCATCGCCGATGACTGATAGACATGACAATGTTGAGCCAGCATCGTGATTATAGCAAATGTTTCACTTTTGTCACGTGACGTTCGCCGCTCTGTGCTGCAGGCTGCAAATCTTGTTGTAAACAAATATGAACAAAGCTAATGGGCATAAAACCTCACACTGTACAGATCAGACGACTGACTGTTTAACTGTCATAAAGAGACGTCTCTGCGCAGCTCTCACTTAAATATTTTATTGAATATAATATCACTGTGGAACTCGCGCTGTATTAAAGAGGACGCGCAGTTTGCGCAGACCCACCTGACTTTATACAGTAACCGTATAAAGAAGACGCATGTCTGCGCAGCCCACGTTGTATAAAGAAGACGCGCCTCACTTTAGAACTCTTTTATTGAATATAACATCAGAATAAGAAAACTATCTAGCTCATGCTGTACAGATGACACATGCCTGAATTTATAATTGCCCAGCTCGCGCTGTATAAAGAAGATGTGTCTCAGCGCAGCTCGTGCCAAACGCACCTCACTTAATGACGCTGCAGGGCGATGTCATCGTCCATCGCGATGTTTCACTGTAGCCTGTCGGTACACGATCCGGGATGCCTGCACGATCCGTCCGCGCATGCGCATAATGACGTAGTAGATAATTCTGTTTAGCGACGACACTGCACGATCTGTTCCACGCTTGAGCACCTTTGTACCGCGACTTTCACTACTGTCCACCTCTGGTCTCATGTCACTTCTGTGTGCACACTATGCGTTGAAATACTCTGTAACGTTTCCCCAGACTTGTTTGTAGTTCTTTCTTCATGTAAGTGCAGATAGTCTAGGCGGAAATGCATATTATGTTCCTTATTGTGTTCTGTAAACACCATTGAAGGGATTATTCCTCATTTAGATTATATAGATAGATATATTAGCCTATATATAGACCCATACTAATACAAAATGAGTCGATTTAAAGTTAACTAATATTAGCAGCTTTTAATAAAAACTGTCTTTGACAATACTACTGACCTCAGATCGAAACACAGCAAGTTAGGCCTAATGCCATGCAGCAATGAATCGCAAAGGGGAGTATGGAGGAAACTGAAGGTTTGCAGTGACAGATTCTCAAGACTCAGACTTTATTCCACATGTAACCAAAATCGTGTATGTTCATGTAACATCTCCTTTATTATTTTGGATTGGCAACCACGTAAACACATCGTAATGCATAGCGTAAGCTACATTTTAAAACATCAAAATAGACCCGCCATGAACTGTTAAATGAAAAACACAATGTAGCCTACAAAAAATATGCCGCCAGTTGTGCCGTCTGGCCGTCAAGTGTTTCATCGCATGCTTGATACCAATAGTGTAGGGAAACCGTGACGTTGTTTACTACGTCATTATGCGCATGCGCAGAACGGATCGTGCAGGCATCCCGGATCGTGTACCGACATAGCCTTCGTCCTATGCCAATTTGGTAGATGCCCAACCCTACCTCATACAAACAATCAATTAACTAAACAAAGAAAATGAGAATAGCGGGTTCACACACATATGTTTGAATCAGAGCGACTGATGATTTTTGGAACAGAGTTTGTCTGTGCTTGTCAGTGTTGGGCAGTAACGCGTTACTGTAGTTTGATTACTTTTTTGGTAACGGAGTAATTTAACGCGTTATAATTCCTAAAATAGTAATTAGATTATAGTTCCAAGCCCAGGTAACTATACGTTACAGCTGCGTTACATCGTTGCCGTTGTATCGTTTTATCATTTAAACTGTAAAAAGCGAAATAGCTTTTTCAAAGTCTGGATGCCTGCCTGTCGCACCCGCAACGTCATCAAACTGAAACGCGCCTGCGCGGAGAGTACTACCAAAGCCACTCCATGGAAAGCGCCTTAAGATAAAAACTCGTAACGGCAGGCCGGGTTCCTGCCAGGTGCAGAAGGGTGGGCTAGCAGGTATCCTGGGTGGGAATATACCCCAACCAGAAAAAAAATAAGAAACCATTTTAAAAAATGTTTTTCATTTCAATATGTTTTGGTAAAATGATCGGTTTCGTTTATTTCTGTGAACGTCTGACAACATTTTCCTCAAATTTCATATAAAAATGTTGTTTTTATTTGCATTTATTTGCCGAAAAAAACCGGAGAAAACAGGTCAAAACAACAGAAAAGATTATAAGCGTTTTTAAAACTGAAACATCTAAAAAAAAAAAGTTCATATTTAGTTTTAAACAACACAAAACTAATGTTTGTACATGTAATAGAAAAAGTAAAAAAGATGTTTTATGAAATAACCCTGCTTTTTAAACGAGTTTATTATCATGCTCTCTGTCTTTCATATTGCTGTTGGGTGACTTTCAACATATGACTTCAATACATGCAGTATTTGTACAAGTAATTGTGTGCGTTAGATTTTATTGATGTTTTACGCGTTTTACCAGTTTACAGGTTATGTAAACTGGACATAAATAGAAGCCTAGAAAGCGGGATAAGAACATTCCCCATTACTGAATGATCACTGACTTCGGTTTAATTTCGCAAAAAACTCCCGTTTTAATTAATGAATTTAATTACACTTCACAGTGAACTTCACATCATATCTGCTGTTGTATATGAGGTCCGTGAGTGTCCAGCGAGCCTAAACTAAACTCGTTTGCACAGTGTTTCGCTACCACCTTCAGCATGAATTGGGGTGTTTGAGATGGAGGGAGACAGATTTATTTGGATGAAGCTGGATTTTTCATTTATTCCTGACGGTCGATAGGTTAAAATCTAGCCTAAATATTGCAAGCAAATAATAGCTGTTTGTTAATGTTTCCGCTCGCGTGACGCGTCTACTTCTCCTTCACAAAATAAGAACTCCTGTTATAATAAATGTATCTGATTTTACTGCACAATTAATTTTACATGCTGTTTATAATAAACTCAAAGCAAGCGTGCAGTGTGCCTAAAATTCCTTTGCACATTATTTTGCTTCCACCAGCATCTCTGTTACAAACTTAAGCCGCTCTTTGAGTGAAGAGTGACGTTGCTTTCAACCAATAGAAAATACTGCAATTTTTGGTGTTATTTTATTATTCTCATTGGGTGGGCAAGACAGACGTTTAGGTGGGCTCAGCCCACCCCTGCCCATGCCTGGAGCCGGCCCTGCGTAACGGCCAATGCTATCGCCACGCGGAACGCAGGCTAGGAGACTACACACCGGATATGATTGGCTGAGGTGCCTCTCGTGATCGATCTTATCCTTTATGCTCCAATTGTTAGTATTACAGACCCATACATCTCCCTATCACAAGACAATCTTTGGTACTACCAGCGAAAACAAACTCAGCATGGAGAGAGAAACGTATGCGTTCTGTAGCTGGAAAAACAATCATTATGTTGAGTTTATTTCTGTCAAAGGCAAGAACATTGTTGTGCGTTGTCGGTCATGTGGAGGTAAGCAAAACCCTCTCTCCCGCCAAAAACAACCTGAAAGGGCAGTACAGCACGGTTACACTTCTGGAGAAAGTAACATCACCGGGCACGGAGAGCAATGAATCAACTTCTACTGTCGAGTGCCAGGCTGCTATTAGCAACATGTTATGTTTTGTCAGACTAGTTTTTGCTGCTCTAACGCTGTTATATTTGTTAAATGACGAAGAAATCATCAAAGAAATATGCAGAAGCACTAGTTAAGATATACAAGTTATGAGAAACTAAGGAGAGACTTTTTACATTATGGAGTATGCAGGTTTTAAAATACTAGTTAACATATGAACAAATGTTTTAAGTTAAAATGTCACAGAGTTGAATTATTATTATTATTTATGACAGGCTTTAGTATGGAATAAGCAGAAAGAATGTATTAAAATAATTAAAGACGAGATAGAGTAGAGTATGCACTTCCCAATAAAGTTTAGTCTTGAGAAGGCTAAAGAGGTTATTTTGTGTTTTTGAGGGGTGGGGGGTAGTAATGTAACGAGTAATGTAACTAATTACTTTTGAAATAAAGTAATCAGACCAGTAACTTGATTACTTTTAAAAGGAGTAATCAGTCATTTAATTACATTTCCAGAGTAACTTGCCCAACACTGGTGCTTGTTAGCCAAAACCAAACCAATTCTGGACACACACACACAAGTACAAAAACCTGCTGCCTAGAATCTATTCAATAACTTTCTTTGTGTCAGGTGGAACTGTCAAACAAAGAAAATATGTGAGAAAAACAAGCCACCTGGTGTTCTTTTTCTTTTCTTTGTTTTGCTCTGTCCATCCCTCTGTGACTTGTAAACTCCCTTAGCTTTCTATTTTTTAACCCCAGTATCAAACCCCAGAACTATTGTGGCTGAATACCAATACAAAGTCAACATAAAATCAAAACCTACTTCATTCCATTTTTGAATGCATGAATGACTGTTTGAATACACATTTTTGAACGTACTCTACATTATTCCAAATAAAAAAAATCTCATTCTAAATCTTAACTTTTAAATTGACTGTTCTGTTGACATTATTAATCCTAATTACTTTAACCAGCTAAACCCCTACCACACTGGTTCAAAGCAACTACAGATGGACTCTACCGCATTTTTACGATGCATTGAGATGCTAATGTGAATGATTCATTAAACATAAAAAATGTATTATTAAAAATGCAATTAAATATTTGCATGTGTTTTTTGTAAATAACATATAGTTCTTACCATGTCTTATCTTATTTGAAAACATTGTTTTGACAAACCATATAAATGCATCTTTCATTTACATTTAGCAGACGCTTTTATCCAAGGCGACTTACAAATGAGGTAAACAATCTTTCAGACCTGAAAGACATTAATTCACATATTCATGTAGTTATGTAGCATACAACAAATATTTTTGGATTTTTTTTTTTACGGGATTTTTTACAGTGTAGCCGTGTTTACTAACAAAACCATTTTTCTGCAAGGAACAAATAAAAATCACACAAAAAGTGACAGAATTACAGCGTGTCTCACCATTGCCTTATTTTTGAGAGCTCTTCAAAGTGTAAAACATACTTATTCTCTCTGCTGTCATTAGGATAAATGGGAATGCTAAAGACTAGCCATCCCCAGCTATGCACAACCACCACCCAACCACCTGGTAGCCATCACTTCTCATAAACCAATCCGTTTCTGATGGATAAAATCTCATCTTGTGTTGTTTCTCATTGAATATGTTGTTCCACTCAGAAAACCATCAAATTAAAGAAGTAAAACAGGATAAATGGGCATGTTGTGCTGAAACACACAGCCCGGTTTCAATACTCTCCCACATCCACATAAATGCTCAAAGGAGTTCGTTGTTCGTGCCTTTATGGTTAATATCGTTTATGAGGAGGTTTTTCTGCTGTGATCAATAAAGGTCTTGGGGAAAGGTGTGGGGAATGATGAAACGAATAATGCGTGCGAGAGAAATTAAGAAAAATACTCTGTGCTGAGAAGAAAACGAGGAAATGCGTCTTGACAGTAATTGAAAACATTCATTATTTCGCTTCAGCATCTGTCAAGGTCTGTTCATCCACCGCACACAAACAAACACAAAGCACTAAAAGAGGAACCTAAAACACAGTTTCCTCCATTAGAATACAATATTGAACTCTATCTTTAACATCACACAGTGGCAGAGACGTCTCTCTCCGGCGTGTTATCAGACAGATAAAGGGGCTGATGGGAAGGATCTTATGTCCGTGAACAAACGAGATGGACTGCCCTATCACTAATGGCACTTCTCAGGTGTGAAATGAATCGCCTGACCTTTCAGATACACACACAAACCTCTCTATTAGTGCGAGTCAAGCTGTCTTTCAGTCTCAACACAGCAGAGTTTTACCTTAAGGAAAGCAATCCCGATGGGAGGCCATTAATTTATCCGTTTTGTTTCTGCTTTTATCTAACCATCTTCTCTTCATCTCAGCAAAGCATCTTTCCCTTCAGTCCATTTACAGTCATCAATGGGAGAAAAATATAAACCTGTGATACAAACACACATTAGCCATATATTATTTTCAGACCATCTTGATATTTTTGACAATATTGCTACACTATATTTTAGAAACAGCATATGAAACTGTCCACCCAAAAATGAAAATTCAGTACTAAGTTGTTACAAACTCATATTCTGCTTTTTATGTACCTGACATTATTTGACATATAGGGAGAGAACACAAACAAAAGATATTTGTAAGAATGTTAGCCATTTTCAGTTCTGTGACATCATCCATTACCATAGTAGGAAAAGAAATATTGTATCTTTTTTGTTCTGTTGAACACAAAATGAGATTGTGGCAAGGGTGAGTGAGTGGAGCAAATGCAAACAACCAACACCTGTGTCTCGTTCCAGTAAGGGCACAGGGAGAAGGTATATAAAGACCCAACAAACAATGACAGGACGAGAGAGACGGACTGAACACGGGCTGCCACAAACACAGGATTTACGCAACAGAGAAAGAAGGACTTTGCTGGATTATTAGCTTCTCGAAGCGGGCTGAAGGAAAAGCCGTGGATTTATATGTTGTATGGATTTATATGCTTTCTGCTGTGGCAAGGAACAATAAAAACCCGTGTCAGTCCCGCCAACCTCATCCTCTTCCTTCCTTGTTCTAGTGAACTCGTTAAATTTAGGAAAACAAACCTTTGACTGTCATTTAATTTTTCCTACTATGGCAGTCAATGTCACAGAATTGAAAATTGCTAACATTCTTCCAAATAGCGTTCTCTGTGTTCATCAGAACACAGTGATTTATACAGATATGAAATGACATGAGGACAAGAGAAAATGATGACAGAATTTTCATTTTTGGGTGAACTATCACTTTAAAGCTTGTACACACCGGGACGATAATCGAGCATGTTTATCGCTGACGTTTAACGCCTTGTGACTAAACAAAGGGCGCCAATGTGAGTGTGCACACCGACATGCAAAACGGTAGGCTTTTGTTTTTGGTTTGATGCGCTGCGTTAAAAACTGGCCGACCAATGAGATTGGCGCTTTTGTTCACGTGCCTGGAGCTGCTAAAGTTACAGTAAAACACTACTTGGTGGCGGTCAAGCACAAAACGGTCTTGCCGAGCACACATTGATACCAACCACGAAGAGGAAGAAAGCAAGATTAATTTTTCTTCTGTGTAACAAGAGAGTTGCGCATTAACTGTGGCTCTTGATGATGTCATACGCTAATTAACATATTCGTGACGTCATCACTTAGTTTTAATACTGTGTTCAAGACACCTCGGAAGAGGGATATTTCCCACCACAAACGCAATAGTAATGTCTGGATTTACTAACATTAAAAGTATTTAGTAATATTAATGTTACTCATGATTTAGTAGCATTAAAACATTACAAATATCTTTTAACATTAAAAGAGCACCGGTTCCATGAATTATTTCCGGGTTGAAGTGGGAATTATCAAATTCCGAGAGCGCGTGAAGGCAGCAAATGTTGCAACCTCAGACGATTTTACTCTCTGAACATTACATAGATCTTATTGCCCAATAAAGCCGTTGTCATTTACATATTTTCTGTTTCTGTTGTCAGTTCTGTTTTATAACCAAAACACATCGTCTGATAAAATCACCACACACACCTTAAAGAGAGGAAACCAAGCCATTAGCATTAGCCATTACGCTTTTTTGGCTAAAGGTTGTAGGCTTTCCATTTAGCATCTTTGGCTTGTCACTGCCATCTGCCGCTCACTCACAGACGCGTTTCCTGCACCAGGAAACGAGACCTCGCGCAAGCTGGGCAGTACTGACGACATTTTCCCACTGAACGAACGGTTTATCAAAAAGACGCTAGGTTTGTCGTTATATGCGTCTTCTGAACAAAAGCCGCTAAAGGGGTCGGAAAAGTCGCTAAATCTAGTGAAAGAGTTGCAAATTTAGCAACAATGGCCGGACAAATTATGAATTAATGCGAAACAGCTAGTGCTTCACTGTAGTCATGGCGGGGAGGGTTTTTGGCGTGGTGGCCCATCACGGCAAAATGAATGTAGCGGAAACACTGAATAGGTTGGACTTGACTTGGGCCTATAGGGAAAACACAATGGCCAAGCAACGGCATCGTCCTAGCAGCATGGTCGCAAGTTTTACATTCTCGACACATCATGTAAAGCAGGATGTATGTGCGTACGTGTCACCTGTGGTTTATAATGAATGAAGGGTCCGCGAGATGGAAATGTCACTGTGCTAATCTGGAGCTGAACTGTAATCACATGAAAAGGTCAACTGAGTGTTTCCAATCACGCAATAGAAAGAAAACAACAACAAAAGATAGCGAGCAACCTTATATCCACACTAATACCGATGAATCCAACGCTGCCGTGACATAACACTTTCAAGTGTTTACCAATCAGCAGCTGCTTAGGGTCGAAGGCATCCCTATTATATCCACTGGTAATGTGATCCCAGTGAAAGGGAAAAGGTTATTCATACTGGCCTTGAATGGAGACCTTCGGCACATCACACTTATGAAGGCATGCTATCAGGGTCACGGCTTAATTATTATTTTGTGTATGGAACAGAAACATGAATTAAAAAGCACAATCTGTTGTGGGCATGACAAAAGACTTGATTGCTTTTCCTCTTCTTTACTTTTTTGAAAGACCCCGTGTTTGTTGCGTGCCCTTCTGAAAGAGGAGGCCATTTCTTTTCATTTTTGCAAATGAACTCTTCAAATATATCCATTTTATAATATCTAGACAATGGCTTATGCCAATGGTAGAAATTTCCATTTGCCGTCTGTGGATGCGCTATTACACTGTAAAGCACTTTATTAAATTATGAACAATTATTAACGTCCTAAAAGGTCAGCTGTAACAGTGCAAACAGTGCAGTAATTTCTCATGGGGAGCAAATTGAAAGGTGCTGGGTCACTAGTAGGAAATTTGCTAAATAATTTAGCACATAGTCATGCTTTCACACCTGAAGAACTATACAGTACATAACCCAGTGGGAATGGTTGACTTGATCATAAGATAAAATCTAGGTCAAACAGAAAGGTGTGTAAGAATTGAGCAATGCTTTCTGAATGCCCAGTAATGGTCAATCAATACTCATTGTAAAATAAAAATAAAATGACATAAGAATAAGGCACTACTGTATTTTCAAAACACATACAATGTTAGTCTGAGGCAGGACAAATCATCTCCCACAGGGTCACATTCTGCAGAGTTCAGTTCCTGTACTAATTAAACACACTTGACCCAGCTAATCAAGGTCTTCAGGATTTCTCTAATATCACAGACTGGAGTGCTTCTTATTAATACCAACAGTTTGGGCAGGACCCTTTTTCTTTTCCAACATGACAATGACCCTGTGCACAAAGCAAGATTCAAAAACAAATGATTGATTCAGTCTAATATGCAACAACTTGACTGGTCCTAGACCTGAACCCTGCTGAACACCTTTGAGCCAAACACTCAAACCCAAACACATCAATGACTTGTAGACAGAGGTTCAGTCATTTCAGAACAGAAAAGCCCTTTACAAAACAGTTTTAACAAAGACAGAAACGAAAATCGTTAATATGGTATACTGTAGCATTAATATTTGTTTTAATTAGAATTACTGAAATAGATAAATATGCTTATCAGATAGGGCATCCCAATGCTTTTGTTTTGTCCATATAGTGCATCTATATAAAGTTTCTAATCCATTTGTACAGTTTGCCCAGATGCTTTTAGTGTGATTTAAGTCTAGAGATACAGTTCTAAATTGAAGAAACTCTGGAGATTTGTGTGATTTTAGTTTGCCCCACATTCAGTGCTTATCTTAGAGGTGACTTCTAAAGGGTGTCAAATGTCCTGCAGTTTGTCCCTGAGAAATGGGGCCACAGCAAAGCATATCTCAAAAATAGACAAATATAACCATGTCATCCTACACAGAAATGATGCTTCTAAAGATTTGTCTCCAGAGTAATCACACATTATGAGAATTAGGGCTGCAACGACGTGCGTGAAATGCGTCATATTATTTACATTTATCTGCTGTAATTGCAGTTTCTGTTCCCGGGCGTGTGCAAGTTAATCAGCAGAACAAGAGGTAGGCTGCGTCCGAATGCGTCACATGACCATAAAACAGGGCGGGCACAGTATGTCCAAAATGTATTCGTACTACTCCCACTCATACTATATAGAACGTACTGTTTTGACGGCCGATAGGTAGGTACTTATTCAAATTCAGTACGTACTGTCACAGTAGGCAGCCAAAGTATAGTATACTTTAGCAAACAGCGGATTCCCCCTTCGATCACAGCATGGACACGCAATCACGAACGGACGGAGAGGGACACGTAGATGAAGAGTTTCATAATAAGTTACTTTACTTTAACTTTTATTAATTTTTTGTGATTTACTGTTTTCTACATTAAATTACATTCAACATAGTGTAAAGAACATTATGTAAAAATATAATCCGCGGGTGTTAAGTTACTCTTAAGCTTCAAAAAGGACTAACTATCATGAAACCACCGGAAAAGTTTTCATGCACTTCTTATGTCATTCGATAGCTTTATGCGAGGAATAAACCAATATAGCATAATTAAGAAACTCTGACCTCCGCTGGTGCTGTCTGTCAATTTCCAGTCAGCATGCGTGTGTACGGTGACGGTCAGGACGTTACGTTTAAGCGCATCATTGTGCGTCCGAGATGCGCATAACTGTAAATAACTGTGTCCAGTATGTGCATGAGTGCTTTTATGCCACTCTTTATACGGTGATAGTTTTGTGCAATAAACAGAGATAGATAGTAGTATTTTTAATTTTGCTCAAGTACATTATGAGACTGTTTTACTTGGAGGAAAATATACAGAGCATATATCATGCTCTAGTATTTCATAAACAAATTTTTAAATGTTTTTTTTTACCTTTAATACAGTACTTAAGTACATTAAAAAATCCAGTCTTTTTCGACTTTTAAAATTAAAACTACTTAGGTTTTTAAAAAAAAGAAAATAGCGATTTTAATGCAATCAAGGATTAAAATGTTAAAACAACAACCTTTATTTATGAAATGCAGTGGAGTAAAAAGTATGAAATGCTTTATAATTTATTATTTATAGGAAAGTTTGCCAAAGGATTAAAAAGTAATCCAAAAAATCTTTATTAGATTAATCTAAAAAATAATCGTCATATTAGTCGACTAATCGAAAAAATTAACGTCAGATTAGTCGACAATAAAAATATATAATATAATTATCGCAGATACTGATATTTGGCTGATTGATCAGAGCATTTCTGGTTTAAGACTGCACTACATGGCCTCGAAACAAACATACATGAACTTAAAGTGAAATGAGCTCATGCACCAAGTCAAATTGGTCTAGATTACGTTGGAATCATATTTTCACCACATTATTATTCATGAGAAGTATATTCAGTTCAAGTGCAATTCTCAATTTTGGTGGTAACACTGACACTTTGGTTGCCCTCACAGGAATGTATTAATGCATTTGAAATCAGGATTTGACATTCAAAACGATGTTCCAAGTACATGGAGGGATTTTATATATTTATATTTTATATAGATGGGATATGTAATACATATAGCCTATATGGTGTATGTGGGTACGAAGGCTGGAATGTAAACAAAACAAACACACAACAACAACAAGAAATCAATAAGTTATACATAAAGAACTATGTACCTGTATAAAAGTGTATATTTGATGTGAACCATATTCATAAACTCTTGTCCAGATTATTTCTGCTCTGGCTATCCTTACATTTTCCAGGTCTAAAAACACATCTTATAAAACAAGCCCATGAAATTCACATCATTTTCATTCGTACACCTAAACAAAACATAACTGACAGTTCAATAGTCTTTTGGTTATGCAACCCCCGAAAAAAATAATAATAATTTAGGAATACTCAGCTCACCATTTTCTGCTCGAGGACTTCTACATCCCTCTTGGTCACATCTCACTGGACGTCTACCCAGCATCTCAAACTCAACCTTGACAAGACAGAGGTGGTGTGTCTGCCAGACAAGATCCCACTCATTAAATTTCTGCTCATCTCAGAGGATAGTCGCACATTCAGTGTCTCCAGGTGTAAAACACCCATTGCAGACCACATTTCGACAACTGACATTAGGAAAATAAAGCCCTTCCCCAGCAATTATGCTGTAGTGTACTTATCTCTAGCATATTTCACAGCTCATGTCAGCATTACATGGAATTGCCCAGTGAGAAAGCATATTGAAAACAAAAACGTTCTAGTCTGGTCAGCTGATTCATATGCATTACGTAAAATATAATTGTGAGTGCTAAGAATCTGGTCACTGGTGTTGCAAAAGATTGTGAGTTAATATTATGAGAGTATAATCTTATAAACAGATGTATATCTAAAAAATTGTATATCAGTGGGCGCTAGACCAAAAAACTAAAAATCACGTAATCCAAGAAAAACGCTAACACTATGAACCTACACAATTTATTAACAGACTCTCACAAAGGGAAATGTTGAGCACATGCTCTCAAAAACTTTTTTGTCACATCCATAACGTACTGTATGGCTATTTTCCTTTTAAAAATCACATGTATAAATTGATATTTTTCTAATATCTGGACTATCAAATGATATTGTGTCATCATCGAGTACAGATTATACCCACCCCTCAAATCTCATGTATAAAACACAGTCAGTGGTCACCCTGTCAGGAAAACACTAGGGAAGAACCCAGATGCAGGCAGCGGGGATGAAGGGGTTAACAAAAGACTTTATTTAACAGATAATAAACAAAACAAAGACCCACGATGGGGTATAACAACACAACAGGATAATAACAGGACGTAGACTAACTAACACTAAACTGAGAAAAACCAACACAAGACATAAACTATACTGAACACTTACTAGACTGACGAAACAGCAACAAGGGGTACAGGCATAACGGGGAACATCAGGAACGCGTACACCACATACAATGACCGAACACAGGACAATGAAACATGAGGGTATATATATAGGTAAGACAAACAAGGGATAATGACACGGGGCAGGTGTGGGTAATTAAACACTCAGGGGAAGATGACAAGGAAACGAGAGGAGTGGGGCCAATGACAAGACACTGGAGAGAACGTATATTATTGTCAAACGGACAATAATATGTTTCTCTCCACACATAACCAAAGGACTCTGCCCCGATCACACCACACGACTAGAATTTCTGTGGGACCGTGAAGACGGTGGGACCGTGACAGAGCCCCCCCTTAATGAACACCCCCAGGTGTTCACCAAGGGGTTGACAAACAAGACATGACAGACAGGACAAGGCAAAACAAAGAAAACAAAATCAAGGGCAAACATGACAAGACAACAACAGGACTAGGGTGGGACATTAAAAATAACAAACATGGGAGGGGGGGAGGGACCAAACAAGGGCCCATAGGGGGTAGTCCATAGGGGTGGGGAAAAGTCCCAGTCCCCGGCTGCGCCTGAGGGCGCGGAGTCCTGGGGGACTTAGGGGGAGTCCTGGAGGGGACAGTCTTTGGCCCTGGCAGTTTCCCAGGGGCCGGCTGGACAGGGCTTGACGCCGGCTGGAAGGCCGGCTGGACATGGCTTGACGCCGGTTGGAAGGCCGGCTGGATCACCGGACTGGACGCCGGCTGGAAGGCCGGCTGGACATGGCTTGACGCCGGCTGGAAGGCCGGCTGGACATGGCTTGACGCCGGCTGGACATGGCTTGACGCCGGCTGGAAGGCCGGCTGGACATGGCTTGACGCCGGCTGGAAGGCCGGCTGGACATGGCTTGACGCCGGCTGGAAGGCCGGCTGGACATGGCTTGACGCCGGCTGGAAGGCCGGCTGGACATGGCTTGACGCCGGCTGGAAGGCCGGCTGGACATGGCTTGACGCCGGTTGGAAGGCCGGCTGGATCACCGGACTGGACGCCGGCTGGAAGGCCGGCTGGACATGGCTTGACACCGGCTGGAAGGCCGGCTGGATCACCGGACTGGACGCCGGCTGGATCACCGGACTGGACGCTGGCTGGGTCACCGGACTGGACGCCGGCTGGGTCACCGGACTGGACGCCGGCTGGGTCACCGGACTGGATGCCGGCTGGGTCACCGGACTGGACGCCGACTGGACACAGGGCTGGACACAAGACTGGACACAGGGCTGGACACAGGACTGGACACAGGACTGGACACCGGCTGCACCGGACTGGACGCCGGCTGGACCACCGGACTGGACGCCGGCTGCACCGGACTGGACGCCGGCTGCACCGGACTGGATGCCGGCTGCACCGGCGTGGACGCTCCTCCGCTGCGCCTCTCCCTCCTTCTCCGCACCACCGGATCCATAGCCGACCTTGGCGAATCCGTGGGGACCGGAGGGAGTTTTTATATTCATATATTTCATATTATTGTCAAACGGACAATAATATGTTTCTCTCCACACATAACCAAAGGACTCTGCCCCGATCCCACCACACGACTAGAATTTCATAAACAAGACGGTGGGACCGTGACACACCCACCTCTGTCTCGCTGCCTCTGTTTGTGATGAATCATCTGGGTGGATTAACCACACTTGATCTTTACAACCTAGAAAAAAACAACCAAGCTAGTTCATCCATTCTGGAAGCTCATTGATTGGTTAATCAGAGGTTCCGTTAAGTCTCTGCATGATGCTATCTACATGACTAACCTCTGATAAAGCTATGCTTCATTCATTACCCACAGTGCACTTCCATCACTGCTATGGGTTGCTATTAGAGATGCATCGATTGCAATTTTCTTTGCCGATTCCGATTTCCGATTTTATTACAAGTGAAACCTGCCGATTCCGATTTTTGCCGATTCCGATTTTCTATCCACAAACTATAATTGACAGTATAGTGTATATAAAACCCTATTAACTTTTCTTCAATGCACATTTTTTTTTATTTTCATTGAATAAATGTTTGAACATTACAATTTCCCCAAATTTCCCTAAATGCAGTTCTCCAAGCTGCATTAAATTACAGAATCTTCTCTTTCCCAAACAACTTTTAAATTGAATAACTCTGTTACTGAAAAGAAGTACAAATAATAAAATATAACTAAATATGTCACTTAATTTACCTTTTTCATTTTTGTACTCATCTCACAAAAGTCTAAGATAACAATAAAATACTTCAACTTTATTCTCGTCTGTTTCCATTTATGAAACTAACATTGCTTTATTTCATTTTTTTCTGAAATGTAAAATAAATTGTCTTTATCTTGTGTCTGTGACCAACTTTATGGAGATGCAGATTTCATTTTCCAACAGGACCTGGCACCTGCACACAGTGCCAAAGCTACCAGTACCTGGTTTAAGGACCATGGTATCTGTTCTTAATTGGCCAGCAAACTCGCCTGACCTTAACCCCATAGAAAATCTATGGGGTATTGTGAAGAGGAAGATGCGATATGCCAGACCCAACAATACAGAAGAGCTGAAGGCCACTATCAGAGCAACCTGGGCTCTCATAACACCTGAGCAGTGCCACAGACTGATCGACTCCATGCCACGCCGCATTGCTGCAGTAATTCAGGCAAAAGGAGCCCCAACTAAGTATTGAGTGCTGTACATGCTCATACTTTTCATCTTCATACTTTTCAGGTGGCCAAGACTTCTAAAAATCCTTTCTTTGTATTGGTCTTAAGTAATATTCTAATTTTCTGAGATACTGAATTTGGGATTTTCATTAGTTGTCAGTTATAATCATCAAATTAAAAGAAATAAACATCTGAAATATATCAGTCTGTGTGTAATGAATGAATATAATATACAAGTTTCACTTTTTGAATGGAATTAGTGAAATAAATCAACTTTTTGATGATATTCTAATTATATGACCAGCACCTGTATATCACATATATTGGTTGATTTATTCATTTTTTTATATTTTGGATTTTTAAAAACAAGTAGAAGTCGTGTTGAATGTCATTTTACCTAGGTGAAATGACCACAGTTTTAACGTAAGACAAGGAATCAGGTTGAGTGGAATTTACGTTTGTTTTACACAGAGTGAACGACTTCAACATGAGTTTAGCATGTGGCAGAGTTTAGCATGATCACTGTTAGCATACATACCCCATGTAGACGGAGCAGCGAGAGATTAACTATATGTATGGCGTTGTAATTGCGCGCACAGAAGATGTCATGCACGCGCGAGGGCTTGTATTGCGCGCACATTGGATGCCATGCGCGCGCGAAGGTTTGAGCTCGCGGGGTCCCGTTTCCAAGCGTGTAGATCCGTTGTCCTCTCGCGGAAGTTATTTGCCGTGCGCTGCCAGCATCAGCAGTGCGCTCGTTTCTTTTTGGCATTATAATGCCGTCATAGTTGTGACGTTCTTGCCCGCATCACGGGCAACAGAAGATCGGCTTGGAATCGGCGAGACGTGAGACTGACCGGCCACCGGTCGGGCCGATCATACGAAAAATCGGTGCACCTCTAGTTGCTATGGGGATTAAAGATCTTTAAATCAGTGCAGACCTTCAGCCCAATGATAACGCCACCTCACACTGGTCTCGGTTCAGCAATACACACATAACCGTTGACTCGCAATACACTACTGCTGAGGCTGATGCTACAGACAGGAGAACCAACAGTCTTCATAGCGGAGGAGGTGGAGAGATTGGTGGGAGCCAGGGGTATTCCCCAGATGTTCAATGCCTTGTAAAAGGTCAATTACAGATTTTAGATATGTTTAGATGCTACTGCTTAATCTGACACAGCCCTTTAAAGCGCCCAGTGGTCTTGGATCAACTCTTGCTGAAGAAAGGTGCAGATGTCTGGCACTGCTCAGGGTCTTGTTTAAGGTATTACCCATCATGCATTGGTTACCATTGAGTACACGACACGCAGAAAAACAGAAGATGCTCAAATCCAAATGATAGGAGAATTGCCCCTGAATGGATTATAGTAGAGTTGACATACTTATAAAGCCCAAGAAAGAGTTTGGCTCTAAATAACTAAATCTGTATATGATTCAGAGTTGAACCTAGAAGAGCTGAGCACATGATGACAAGCCAAAACGATGTCAAACAGTTTCGTCAAAGTATTTCCAGAGGGAAAGAAAGAGAATATTATATAAACCATCAATTCAAGTCCATATGTGCAGCGTCCTCACACATGACTGAATCGAACATCTAATCTTATTCACCTTGACAGTTCTGACTCATGAGAACCTCTTATGTAAGGCATGCAAAGCTTTATAAAAATGATAACGTTACATATTCATTTAAACTGATAAATACCCGAGAAATATGTTGCTGACACAAATGTCTTTACCTTAAAAAAGGTCTTTAACTTACCGTGAAATGACACCATATCACGTTTGAAAACAAAACCCAGGAAGCAATGATCTGAAAAGGGCCGGAGACATCATAAGCCTTATTAGGGTAGGTCATGAACATATAATCGCAATAATATTTTATATTATTTGTATGTTTAGATAACAAGCATAAATAATATGTTGAAACGCAGCCATATATGCTTGCTTACTTCAGAAGCAACCGGATGGCAACAACTTCTGGTTGGCCATATGTAAAATTGCATGATTTTCCACTAAAGTCGGAAATCAAATGCTTGAGGTCGAGTGCCTTAAAATGGTTAAAATGATGATCTTTCACTAGCAGACTGTTTAATGAATCAATTAATCTCCTGTCAAGGCGAGCTGGGATTGGTCTGTTCCTATTAAAGGCCCCACCCTCACATGGCGGTCAAGGTGAAAGAAATGTAATAGGAGTTTCTTTCTTGCACACAAATGTATTCAGATTATTACTCCCCAGTAGTAGTGACGATTTTTCTTTTTATTATAAAAAACAATATATCTTAACGAAAATGTACATGTACATGTATCATATGTGTGGAATATCATTCTTTATTTAAATAACATTGCGTAATACTTCTCAACTTCGCAATGCTGCATTGCCCTCTACGGGTAGAAGATGAAGGCAAATATAAAAACATATCAAGTACACATCGGAAGTGGGATATTTCCCACCAGAAAGGCGGAAGTAACGTCTGGATTTACTAACATTTAAAGTATTTTATTGCTTTAGTACTATTAAATAATTACAAGTGTCTGTTAACATTAAAAGAGGAACGTTCCATAAATTATTTCCGTGTTGAAGTGGGAATTATCGAAGTTCCGAGAGCACGGGAAGGCAGCATAGTAGTTCAAAATAGATGGTGTTTCCACACGTTCTAATTTTTAACAAATCGGAGATTACAGAAACGATCGTTTTTCTGTCAGATATTCCTTTAAATGTCATTCATTTTGATTAGGCTATACTTTGTCTTCTATTCATAAAGACAAAGCAATGCAATTTAAACTCAAATTTATTTTGTCTGCCTGATGTTAAATATCTGTTTACCTAATTTTAGAATATGTACAAACCACTGAACACCAAAGCATTGAAAATATATAACATTCTTATAAATGTCATTATAAAATGTCACTTTATTTGATTGTATTTATAATTTATGCTGCTTCTGTTATTGTTTCTCTATCAGCTATATGTCATTAATGTTTGTGTTTTTGTGTTATATGTTAAATATAACTAAATGAGAAAATAAAGTAGGTGGCACTATTACGTTTTGTGAAACTATACTGTCACCTAGTGGTTGATAATGGATGTAAAGAAAGTACTTGCTTAATGCTGAACAAGGTAGATCGTAAAAATTACAGTAAACAGTAATACAAATATAATATATACCATTTTAAATATGATTTTTTACATATAATATTTGTATAGTTATATATTATTATATTTAAAGTGCAAAAGAGGAAACGCACAGCACGTTAGCTTGGTAAATATTTTATATATGACTGATCTTTTTTCTTTGCAAATACAGCATAAAACACATACGGTAACATTTCAAAACATTAAAGCGAGTCTGAGCCATTAAGACATGTAGTGAGAAGAATGTTCATCTACAATTTTACAAAATCAAATTCAATCAACAAAAAAACAGAGACTCTTTTCATCACTCTGCCCTTACAATTCATCACTTTCATCACTCAGGCTCCAGACTTCCCTCTGCTCCTGATCCAGATTCACAGTTGGCCATAACACTGATTCCTTTAATGGTGCTTAACTCAAAACATTTTACATTTAATGCAGTATTCAAAAGAAAAATGGATACATTTGTATTGACACAAGCTTACTGAATGATTTTCAAATACACTGTATATATCTTTTATATATATTTTTTACATTTATAGATGCTCCCTTGCACAGAATTCTCCTAAACTTCATCTTAGTTTTCTGTCTGAATCCAGATCCACCCCATTAGAATCAAAATCTGAATCTGATTCAAAATTGGAATACAAAATATGTCTGATTCATAGTCTCTTCATTTACCTCTCATTTCGCTCCACAATCCATCGTCCCCATAAAAGGGTTTTCACAGGTGAGTGGAGCTGTGTAAAAGTGTCTATGTGTGTGTGTGTGTGTGTGTTTAATTTTAAGACAAAACACAAACGCACACTACGCCATCTCTGCATTTTGTACAAAACATGTACAAATAATGACTCTAAATCATTATACAGCTTCCAAATTACCTGCAAATACAAATGTATATTTTAAAATCTAAAAAAAGTAAAACAAGGCTTTCAGTACCAGTACATTTATAGCGCTTGCAGCACAAGAGACATACATTCAGCATAGGGGGAAGATACAGGCACTCTATGGGACAACTATGTTTTTGGGGCGTGGAACCTCCCTCACTCTGCACAAACATTCACACAATCTTTCAAAGATACCTTAACACACTGTATGCTAAAGAAGGACTGGTTACAGGGATTTGTTTTTAACTGAAAAAGAAGCACTATCAAAACAATGTCAACCTTAAAGGGATAGTACACCAAAAATGGTCTTTCATTCTTTCATCATTTTGTCGCCGTCATGTCATTCCAAACATGTTTGACTTTTTTTCTTCTGCAGAACACAAAAGAAGATATTTTGAAGAATGTCGGAACCCGAACAATATGGGCCTCCATTGACTGGACACAAAACGACTGAGACATTTCTCAAAATATCTTCTTTTGTCTTCCACAGAAGGGTAAACTATCCCATGAAAGAAACATTTGAGCAAAAAAGTTTACGTCAACTATTCTTCAAAAAAAACAGCCCTGCATGAGTGTATGTACTGATGTCTCTCTGGAACGTCTATCTCACGTTAATCTCCAAACATACAAACACAGACACACTCTTGCACTTCAAACTTTCACAAAAAACCACACATTCTCTTGCACTCGCTAGACCATATAAGACTAAATACGCTTGCACGCGTTAGCTTGTTGTAGAGAACCAGTTCCATAGTTATTAAAAGGCTCACGAGCTGCAGACAGACACTAAATCACACACATTGACTTTTCGTATTCTTTAAAATACACACAAACTGATTCATGGTCCCCACGAGTGATGATTCTATGGCCTTATAACGGTAAAGGAATGCCCTAGACTGGCTGCATTAAAATTTAAATTATATAATTTCTCTCTCAAACTATAACTGGATGAGGGAATATACTGTATCTCTCAGTTATCTAAAAATGGCCCTATTTGAGTTCAAGGTCACCCTTAATATCCCCTCGCCCCATCCACACAGGTGATTTTCCCTAGGATTTTGATTGGCTAAACAAGTAGCTTAACAGGTCAAATATGGGAAATTTTCTCAACGTCATATTTAAAAACAGCAGCTTTCAATAGGAGTGTAAGTGAGCGTGATAAGGTGTTGTCGCTTACTGAAGTCTTTTTAGTACATGTATGCGTTTGTCAAATCTGTCGAGATCTAAAAAGGCAAAAGTCAGCTTAAAAGTTTGCTTTGTTTGAATTTCCATTGATCATTTCTATCCAGCTCACTACTATCCATCTTTATTTTTCTTGTATTTTCTAAATATTCTTTAATGGCAAAAAGACAGAGAGAGAGAGTGACTCTAAAGATAAAGATTAAGAGATGGTACCAACACATCAGCACCTGCCTTATCTCAAACTAGCACTCCCTCCCCCCATTCCCCCACTTTAGATAGGCTCCGCCCCCCTTCCCACCCTCAGCCGTCATCGGGCGTGGTTGACTCCTCGGCGAACTCGTCAGACGAGCCGCTCTTGTGGATGCGTCCGTCACTGCGCATGCTGTGGAAGGTTTTCTTAAAGGCTTCCATCATGGAGTGGGCGAGTTTTTTGGCCTCTAATTTGCTCTCGCACTCTATAGCGTGGCAGTCCATCTGGAACGTCAGATCATCGTTGATTTGCCGGTAGATCCACGCGAACACGTTTGGGCTAATGTCGTGGTCCGCCGTGCAATACGCGATGCGAGCGACCTGGAAGGTGTCCATGGCAACCGTAGCCTCGCCCCGCCCATCCAGGTGATGTAGTCTCACCTGGAAGGGGCGGATCTCCAGTATGGCGTTGGAAGAGGTGATGGAGTCGTCGTAGGCTAAAGACTTTCGTTTTGTGTCACATAATCCCACAACTGCTGACTCTGTGCAGCCGGACAGGAACTGAGTGCCGGAAATTGTCACCTTGCCTAGGTAAGTCACCTGGGAAAGGTACAAAACCACAACAAATGAAAGGTAAGTGAGGTACAGTTTTTCACAAATGCCAACGTGCACAAATAAAGATTTAAATAAGATGATATTCTAGTGAAGAACTATAATTAACTGGGATACATTCAAACTTCTAAATCATATGAAAAAATAGCTGAGTAGTAAAAATTTCAAATTTTGTTATGGATGAATTTAATAATAAAAAAAATGAGAAAACACAAAAACATTCCATCACAGGTCAAAAAAATTATATGACAGGACTTCTTGGACCCTTATGACTGAATATCAATGTTAGTTATAAATAAATCAGATTTTAAAATTATTCCCTTTTATATGACATGAAAAAGTTTAGTTTACATTCACAGGTTAGGTAAAACTGAAAATGATATTGGAAAACTATTAAATGTGTATACTCACATGTAATAAATGTACTAAACAATACAAATTTGAACCAAAAATGCAAATGATTAATCGCATCCAGAATATAAGCTTGTGTTTATTTAATATATGTCTGTTTACTGTGCATATTCATTTTGTATTTATTTATAAACATAAAAACACACATGTATACATATTTAGGAAATATTTACATGTATTATTTATATTGACTAATAATTTATATTTTATATATATATATATATATATATATAAATGTTGATCAATGTTTATATTTTTCTTAAATATATGCATGTATGTGTTTATAAACACAAAATAAATATGCACAGTACACAGACATATATTATGTTAACACAAACTTTTATTCTGGATGTGATTTAAAAATTAAAAAAAGTTCCATCAAGTGAAAAGTTATTTTAATTAAATCAATGCTTTTGTTTAAATTTGATTACTTTCCAAAAGTATAAGAATACATGAGATTACATTTCACAAGCATTTGTTATAACTTAAAAAATATAAAGATACAAATTTTGTACATTGTTATTTGTCACTGACCTAAAACTAAAGTACGCTGAAAGTAAACAGAAGGTCTTTTTGAGTTGTGAATACCTGCTATTGCTCAAGTGTTTAAATGTGTGCGCTTCTGGCAAGCGTTCGGGAAGAAAATGTGAAACTTCAGGAGAAAAACACTGTGTGGCTGTCTGCTTTCCTCTTCCAGACGGTCTGTTTAGTCTACCACCACAAGGTCTAATTCTAGCCTTCTTTTCTCCTTCCCATTTCTTCATAGAACATATTTTTAAGCTAAATTGTTATTTATTACTTGAACTGTACAAAATCAGCAGGAAGGGTATAAACAGCTGTGCCAGACAAATGCCAGAATGCAAAGTCACTCCTCATATGCACAGGATTGTACTATAGTGCTATTCTCTCATGTCAGAAACAGACACGAGGCCTTGCTGTGAGCTAGAGAGGAAATGCCAGCAATATCTTTTCTCTTCTGAAAACGATTTACATCAGAGAGAGAGAATGGCTGTTCTCTATTGGAAGACATATTGGAAAACATTAAAACAGAAAGAAACAAGAGCCTCGCAGCACTATGACTAACACATGAGATAGTGTGAGTAATTGTGTGTGTGTTTCTCAATACTTGATGGATAACATTCATCCTCGTTATCCTTAATGAAAACGATCACAAGAACATCTGGTAAACATCCCACAACAGAGTTTAGTTTGACTACTGGACTTTTAAAAACCGCGGTATCAACTAAATAAAAACAAACTTCTTAAAGGAATAGTTCGCATTCAAAATGAAAATTCTGTCATCATTTACTCACCCTGTTGTCATTTTAAACCTGTGTGACTTTATTGTTTCTGCAAAACACAAAAGAAGATATTTTGAAGAATGTTGGTAACCAAAAAACATTGGTCCCCATTGATGTCTATTGTGTGGATACAAAACCAATGTGGTGACCAACCGTTTTCTGTTGCCAACATTCTTTTTTTATTCTGCAGAAGTCAGTCAGTCATACAGGTTTGAAATGACAAGAGGTGAACTGTGAACTAACCCTTTAAGGCCAAAACATCAAAAGTCAAAGTGAACAGAATCAAAAACTCAAAATGTAATTAAAACTTAACTGTAATGAAATGAAGCGGAATCTAAACTATACTAATCTTCACGACAGTCTTCCTTTAATGTCAATGTGGCAGATTTTTCTCTCAGAGAGTTTATTTAATCTCACCGCTATGCTGTCTGTTGCTGGGTGGGTCTGTCTGTGTGTATGTTCCTCAGGGGGAAAACTGTGAAAAACCATCAAACACCAAGACGGATTGATGCTGCTCAGTCACCGCAGAGTCTAGACGGCAACAGAGCGTTCATTCATCTTTCCATCCTCATACCTCCATAGGCCACTGAGAGAAATCCAATGATTTAGCTGCCCTGCCAGCTCTTTGATGCACAGCTCTCATATAAAGTGAAGTATAATATTGTGCAAAGCAAAGCTGCGCACATACAGTGTTGCATATTCACAAATCAAGATCATAACAATAATAATAGAGACACGGGTTCACTCTCACAGACTTTTTGGGACAAAATCAATTTCCACGCTTAATGCGCCTGCTACAAATTAACCAAGAGTCAAACCCACACACACGACAACATATTTCCACAGGAAAAACACATGCTCACACCTACACAATTCATGTGGAGACAATGCTGTTTGTGACATGGTGTTATGCAACACTATGTGGCCACAGTTGTCTCAATGTGTGTGAATAATTTTTAAGTGCTTTACATAGAACAAAATGACATATCCAAAATTTCCAGCCTTTTAAATATTGACAGTTTTGTAACTAGTAAGTAGTTACTATGAATTGGTTTTAAAAAGACATAAACCAAAGGAACCCATTTATTGATTTTGAACAAACAGTCTTTGTTGCCAAGTAGATTTAAAACACATAGTTCCCCCCCAAAAAATGTGAGTTTTGTCTCGATTTATTCCCCCTCATGTCATTCAAAATCTGTATATGACTCTTTCATCTCATCTCATACAATGGAATTCAATGGGGGTCGTGTTGTTTGGTTACCAACGTTCTTCAAAATATCTTTTTTGTGTGTTCTGCAGAAGAAACATATTCAGTTGGCATGACTTGAGGCTTGATGAAATATTTCTCTTTTTTTTTGTCACTTTGATGCAAGAAATAAAATGCAGCCTAAAAGTCTAGCTAAACATAGTGAAGACATCACCACAGTTTCGCACCGTTTTACTACATAATCGCAAGTAAGAATAAAATTTAGAATGAAATCATTTGAATTACTTTTATATATCACTTAACCTAGACTTATTTTAACGAAAACATTTGCGGACGAAAAAACATACGGGGAAAATATTTCAGTAAAGAAAATAATTGTTCAGTTTAAAACATCATACATATTGTTGCATAATTCTTATATTTAACCTACTTTATGTCTTCTAACTGAACAACAGCACATAAATACATCACAAAACACTCAATAACAACAAACAGTTTACTAGCAATTCCCTCAGTTGTGTCACGGGAGTCTCCAGCAGGTGGCAGCGTTGAGAACAATGCACTCCAGTTGAGGAAACTCCATGTATAATTCAGAAAAGAATTCCTCACCAGCTCGGCATTCCGGAGCGGGACGTTAACGTCCCAGCCATCTCGCAGAATGAGAGGCGTATGCGTGTAAACAACACAACAGACTTTATACACGCCACTGAGCTTGCAGAATGAATCTTTCACATCTGGGTTCATAATGAAGGCTTTCACAAACATACAGACCCAATACACACTCACAGTCAGACAAACGCAAAAATATTTTCCTTTAACGAACACACGTACGCGCATGTAACACAACTGAGCGAAAAATGACACTATGTGGAAGCTGAGTCATTCTCTCTTACTGTGGTGCTACACTTCAAAATTCTAAACACACAACAACTAAAACCCTGTAAACATCACTGGTCCACAAGCACTTCCTGTCAGAGTTATTCTAGTTTGATTAATATTTTCAATTAGCTTTTATTTTTAGATTTTATGTTAATTGAAGTTAAAGTTTTAGCAATTTTGGTATATGCTTTTGTCATTTTATAATTTATTTGTTTATTTTTATGTTGCTATATAAGATTAATACAGTTTTATTTTAGTTTTTGTTTATTATTATAATTTTAGTGCTTTAAACCTATTTCAGTTTACTTTTGAGGCAACGTTTCAATTTTTCATTTAGTTTAAGTTTTCCCAATAATTTTTAGGTCAACATTTTATTTGATTTTAATGAATAGAAGCATTTTCAAAGTTTTCATTTCAGTAAACTAAAATAACCTTGCTTCCTGTTTCAGTTTTTTTTTTACATATACAATTTTTTTAACTGTTGGTTTAACATTTTGATTCAGTCAGTCAGTGTTCGAATTGTGTCAAAGCTCTTAGGGGGTCCCCTAACCAGCCCTGAAAAAAAATTGACGGAGCTGCCAGTACCAGCATCAATCACATGATAGTTTGGATCACAGTAATTTAACCACATTACACACTTAAATGTCCTTAAAATGTTGATAAACCATTAAATGTGATCCACATGAGGGAGAGATTATTTATTTTCGTGTCCTTTGATTTTCGTTCTTTATATTATTATCATGCAGTGCTGTTCACTTTTTTGGAAAATTATTTTTTTAAAATCCTTGGAGCAAGTGATGGAGAGGTTCGCGTCAAAGTCAATAGTGGCTTTCTGTACAGTGCTGCCAAACCAGCCAGTCACCGTATGCAGAAGCTTATGAGCGTCTTAAACGTGATATATCTCCTGATCGAATCTAAAGCGTTACCAAAATAATCCATATGAAACAAAGCAGAAGCAAGCCTTCTCGTCAAAGTGGGAGCTTTGCAGAAGGGAGCACAATAATCTCTGGGAAATGCGAATGTTTTCTGAGGGAAAGAAAAATATTCTTGGGGAAATTCAAAAGTTTGGCAAATGAACGCAATGTTCTTGGGGAGAGCAAAAGATTTAAAATATTTTCGTTCCCTTTCCTATTTTTCCACCACCTGTATGTCCCTTTAGTGGCTCGCGTCGCATCTGTTATGACAATGTGAGATAACAGCGAAGCCTACATAAAGAAAGACTTGATATCAAAATTATAGTGACTGTTGAGTTTTAAGATAAACGCTTTCAATAGAGGATCCGCACGCAGCCAGTGTTTCGTTGCGACATCTCTGTACATGTCTTCACTGAACACCATATGGCACGCTTGAGAATGCATGGATTTTTCAGATAAAAATGTCATTTTAATTTGCGTCTTATTAAAATTGAACAAATAATGGACAATAGTGTTTTGTTTTAGCGTCATTATTTGACAAAAAAATTGGGGTTTTTAGTCTAGCTTTAATGAAAAACCAGGGGACCCCCCAAGTTAATTAATTTAGACCTTATGAGTGGTCCCTTAAGGCTCATGATGAGGCCTTTTTTTTACTTTGTAGTTTTCTTTATATTGTTCCTGGTGTGAACGGGCCTTAAAGGGACAGTTCACCCAAAAAGAATAATTCTGTCTTCGTTTACTCACCCTCAAGTTGTTTCAAATCTGTATAAACGTCTTTGTTCTGATGAACACAGAGAAAGATATTTGGACGAATGCTTGTAACCAAACAGTTCTTGGCCACCATTGACTAACTAACATAGCATGAAAACGCTACATTCTACAAAATATCTTCTTTTGTGTTCAACAGAACAAAGAAATTGATACATATTTGGAGTAAAAAGTGAGGGTAAGTAAATGAAGACAGAATTTTCATTTTTGGTGAACTGGGAAGATCTGAAACGATGTGAATGCAGACGTCCCTTCCAGATATTTTGAAATGTCACCGAATTCATAATGCACCCTTTGCAGCAGAGGACAATATAGCAGGGCTGCACGATAATTTATCACGATACCACTAAATCCTATTGTAATCGAGCTGGCTGCGTTATGCAATGTGTCGATATTTTTTTAATGCGTAGCTTGTCCATGAAGCACGGCTCTGGGATCAGTAGGAAATGCTGCTCGATCTAAAAGCAGCGCGAGTTTGAGTCGCTTATAATGTGCATTTGAAAAAGCAACACCTGTCAAACATGATCATTATAAATATACTTTATTATCATAAAATACCTGATGAGGCTTGAGTAACAGTGATAAAAGATGTCTATAGGCATTTCCTAGATTCTAGAAGTGTTATGGTCTTCTTCTGCAGTGCGTGTTTGGAGTTTCCGCATGAGAGCGCCCTCTGGCTTTCGGATGCAGCAGCATTTTCCCGTACTTCACTCAAAAGCTGTGCATAAATCACGTGATATTTATCGTCGGTTTATAATGACAGCCCTAGCAGGCATTAGCATAAACTTTTTCCACACACAATTTTTCAATCAATTACTATCATGTCGGCACTACATGTTAAAGAGAATCTTGTCGTACAAGTTAGTTTATAGCATCTGATGGTTACTCTATCGCCTCTATGAGAACTGAGGTTTGCCATATATTGGTCAAACATGCACAACTGCACATCTGTGTTCTTGTTTACAGTATGTTTTCAGTTATAAAAGGAGTTCCTTTAGTTCAGCCGGTAGAAAATGGCAATAATAATGACAAGGTCACAGGTTTGATTCCCGTGGATAAATCTGCCAAAGGCATAAAATTGTCTGGCCTTTACATGGATTTCACTCTTACATATTTCAGAATAGTGTTAAAATCTTTGCTTGGTTAGACACAAATGTTTGCCCTCACATACTGTACATAAGTCATAGATAACATGCATAAATCATACATTTACCCAGAATGCCCAAATGGCAGCCTTTAAAACCAGAGTACTCCATCTACTAAACCAAGAGCATGCTACACGTGCCCTTTAAAATTTCACGTTTTCACAGCTATTTCTTTAAAATGGTCTCAGATATGTCACAATACACACAGTATCTTATGTTATTTTCTGCTTTGATCTGTTGTTTTATTGGTGCTGTTACTTGCAGCTTGATTATTTATTCTTATTTTTATTTGTCAGTAGTCCCTTTTCTCTGAACATAGCACAAACCGAACCGAAACCGTGACCCTAAAACCGTGACACAACCCGAACCGTGAATAATTTGAACTGTTACACCCCTAATATATTTATACTGTATATACTGATATATATATATATATATATATACAGTATATATACACAAAATAGGTTGATATCTAAATGTCTTACTTCAACTGTGGAGTCAAAACTGGGAATCGATAAGAATTGGAATCTGTTAAATTCAAATGATACCCAACCATACTCTTCAAGTTAATTCATCTGACATTACTCTTAATAGCCAATTATTATGTTGTCTCAATATCACACTTATTATTTATCTAAAAAAGCTTAATTGTTTCTACATACAAAATATATATATGGATGGATATGCATTTAAGAAAAGGGGCCCTCACAAAAGGTTCACCATATTTGGGGGTCCCTCGCATCTGAAAGATTGAAAACCCTTGCACAGCACTAGACAACAAAAACGCGGTCAAACAAAACAGATCAGACCTCATCACCTTCAAAATCACAGTGTGAACAGTCAGTCCTAAATTCAGTTCAATAAAATCATTTGTAAAGGGACGGGTCAGATATTTTATGTATGCCTAATGCTGAGTGTGCACAGGAGCCTGTGTGCGCACGCACACACACAGCAGGACAGATCTCCATGGAAACAGCATATACTGTAGACTGGCTTTGTTGTGTTGTTACATAATCAAAGGACCTCAATGGATGATTAAGTCTTCTTTTTTCTTTCTCTTTCACAAGTTCTCTCAAACACAGCTACTCTCATGCAACAACATATGGTCTGTGAGATCATCCAATTGGACTTTGGTTAAAATGGGGAAAAAAAATCACCAGTAAAATGTGAATCATCATAAAACCAGTCTACACCCATGGGTAGAAATGCTTGTGGTGGAGAGTGTGTGTTTGGTTTATGCCAGAGACTTTATACTCTCTGAGATCCGTGTTAAAATACACAGATGAAAATATGTGAAATATCTTGGAAGAGGCCGTTGACGGAGCACAAGCGTGTGCCAGAAATGTCAAAATGTGGACTTGATCATCATGGGCCCTAAACTCAGGGAAACATAGCACTATTACTTTTTCTATATTGTGAATCGTGCGCAGTACTTCTATACAACAAAACACTGCACCCCAAAAGTACTGCATCCCACAATGCAATGCACTCAACTTTACCTTCTGCCTTCCAGTGTCACGATAAAACCAGACCACAACTGATTTAACTGGACCGCCAAAGGTTAAACATTTGGACACAAAACTGGATTAGAAGAAAAGAAGAGTGACGGAGGGATGCTGAGGGAGATGCTCTGTTTGTCTTAGCCAGCATTTTGCAATGAATGGATGCTGAGGTTTCCATGGCAACAGCATTGCAGCTTCTTCAGCAGGGTGACATCCTTGAGAGATTTGCTATATTTTCAGTGCATGCATTTTTAACCGTTTTCCTTTCGATGTATGTATAAAGAAATGCTTTTGACCACAGCTAGCAATATTTACTATTATGTCAGAAAATTCGTACAAAATTTGTGGTCCAATACAGATTCTTGATGTGAGCGTTGGTTCTATACCTTGTATCCCGTGTGTGTGCGGTTCTTCGTGTGAGGTGTGGCTGAACACAGCTCGATGGCCTCTGGCTCATGAAAGATCACTGTCGGCAGCGGGTCCTTCCGAAGCGTCAGCACATTGAGTTTGGTCTTCAGCATGGTCTGTAAATGCTGAAAGAGAGAAAGATTATTTTCAACTCACAGAACAGACAAGAGAGCAAAGTGTCACAAAATTGTGTTGAGTTCGATTTTTAACAGCGTTCTCACTTCCTCCACCTGACAGGCTTCCAACATGAAAAGACACCTTACTGTTCGTCTATCTTCTAACCTACATACCAAAAAACCTACAGACCTTACAAATACAAATAGAGAAAAATGATGAGAGCAAGTGGAGAAATACAAGTATGAAAAATGATGGTGGGTGGGGGGCAGTGTGTGTGAAAGAGAGAGAGAAAAAGGAAATGATTGAATGACAGAAGTCACACGTATAAAGGCACACTGAGCCCAGATTCAGCACTTTACAACTCTGAGTGAAAAAAAAAACATTCCTGTGGTCCGAGGAAGAAATAAAAGCAGAAAGACGAGTAAAAAGAGAGCAGAACTGGAGAGAGAGAGGTTTGCTCAAGGGAAATTGAAGTGTTGAAATGAAGCTGGAATATTTTCACTGTATTTCATTTTACTCTCAGTCAGAAAGTAAAAAACTTCATAGACTCTAGTAACCTTATAGAATCCATTTACAGCTTATTCAACAGGGGACTGGAGAGGGGGAGCGATAGACTTTTCCACGAAAATGTGTGTGTCCTTGCTCTTTACGTACACTCAAACATTTATCAACTAACAAATATTTCTCTGTGTCGTCTGAGTTTTCACAAGGTCATAATACAATGTGTTTTTGAAAGACTGATAAATAAAACTGTTAGCATGTTCACCATCCACCTCCCTTCCTGCAAACAAGACACTGTGTTCCAAACTTTACCCCCTACGGAGCGCATTGGTTTTCAAAAGGTTTCTGAGAAAGACGGGACATTCCTAGAGTTAGATCTACAGACATTTTCCTGTTTACTTAAACGCTGGATGCATGAGAAGAACACATGACCATCACCTTTAAATACATAAATCCAACACAATCTTGACAAGTTTAGCCAGGATCTCCATCAATAATTTCTGCTCTTGTGTTTCGTAAATATGTTATCTCCTTCGGCAAAGAAGCGAAAACGTGACGACATCTTAGCTATGTGTCAGCCACCGTAGTGTTTTGAAAAGGGGTGGAGGGAGCCGTTGGTTGCAATTCACAAACCTGACCGCTAGATGGCACTAAATTTCATACACTAGACCTTCAAAGGAAATGTGAATGCAAAACATCTCCATTTATGTTTGATTGTTGAAAGAAAGTCATACAGTTTTGGAATAACACAAAAGAAGGTATTTGGATAAATGTCTCTGTGGTTTTGTGTCCATACAATAGACATCAATGGGGGGGAAGTGTCGTGTTTGCAAACATTCATCAAAATATATTTTGTGTTCTGCAGAATAAAGAAAGTCATGCAGGTTTGAAATGACACAAGGGTGAGTAAATAATGAAACATTTTCAGGCAAACTATCTCTTTAAATATGGCATAGATCTACTCGGACTACGTCTACGTCCCTCTGTCTCTCAGCATACCGGAATGCTTCTGCTAGACTTCTTTTGAACCTCAGAAATGTCTCTTGAATTATTTCTCTGCTGCGTTCTTCGCAATGTCTGCCGGTCTCTTCAACAATTCAATTCAACACACAGTTCTTGGCCAACCCAACACTGCTGCCAACGGCCTGAACTTAATGACTTCTACACCTGTACTGCAAATGCCCCGAATCTGTTGTCTCCGCACTCATCTTTAAAGACTCACTGTTTTTACACTTGGTTGGATGAATTTAGTCTCAATCCACATTGCATTGGCTTTTTGTATTAGTTGACGTGTGAGTCATGACTCACACAACAAATGCTCAAGAGTAATAAAACTGTGAGTTTAATAGCAATGTAATTATTATATGATGGTTTTGCATGTGCATTCTGTGATTGGTGTAAAAAGAATGATGACTTACTTTTATCACAGATCTTTTTTTACCACTTTATCACCTGGTTAAACCGAATTGTGGTTAAGTGATTTAAATGCAGGTTTGTGACCTGAAATAGTGACTTTACTGCACACCGTTTATGCCTGCGTGGAAGACAGAGAGTTAGTGCTTGTCAGACCTGAACTAAATGCTTTTGAGTAGTAAATCACATATAAATGTGTATGCCCATTGCTGTGTGTGAGCAAGAGACAGACCAAACTGTGTCACTGTTTAAAACATTAAACAGAAGTTTGTGGGCCAGTCCGGCAGTGATGTGCTTAACAAGATCCAGAAAGACTCTGGTCATTCATATATCACACACAGACACAGAGAGAAAGTTGAGAGAAACAGAAAAAACATCAGAGAGAGCTGGTGAGAGTTAGAGAAACAATGGAAATCGTTCAAGAAGGTCTCTGGTGGCCATCAACCTGATTATATCTGACAAACTTCACATTCTATACGGTACAGAACACACGCCAGTTTAGCTTTTGGCCACATCCATCAGCAATTTGGTCTCCAAGATGTAGAGTTGAAAACACACAAAGTTTTGGCCCAAAACTCAAATTCTACCTGCTGAAAATGCATGACAGAAGATGCAAAGTATGTGCAACGTCCCCCTAAACATTCAGTCAAAAAGCAATGAGAATTACAAAAAGTGCAACCAAAAGCATAAAAAGATTCAAATTATATATCGTTGACAGTTTATTGATATTGTGTTAATTTAACATATATGACAAATCTCAAACCAGACTTTCACACAGAGTCAATACACAGAAGTGTGAGATGGTTAAGAATGAGACAAAGCCCGTTAGTTCCTGTTTGGGTGCCTAGGAGTTTGCATATAACTTTACGAAAGTTTGTGTTGCGTTTCACATAGACCCATCGAGGCCAGACGGGGCCAGACACGTAGGAGGTCCTGTGCTGGTGGACGCTGTCGGAGGCAAAAAAAAATGTGGGTGTGAGAAGATGCCAATGACAGCAAAAATACGCAGAGGCAATCAACGCTCCGCCCACTAGGGTTGGGAATCAAAATTCGACTCCAATTCTGGAATCGGATCCATAAGAAAGGAATCGGATCGTTTTTATAAAATTACAATTTCGATTCCACTTAACGATTCCGGACCGCACGGTCAAATAATTTCACGTCATCTGTCAAGACCCGAGTCACCTGACATAGCCATCTGCGAGGACCTTCTACTCGAATACTAAAACTCAGTTCACATGATGGACCGTGGAAGGCGCTCTGAAGTGTGGCTGCATTGTGCGAAATCACAAAAAGACAAAGCTAAGTGTTATTATTGTGACAAACTATTATGTTGCAAGACGGGTGTCACCAATATGTCAAAGCATCTGCGGTTGGTTCATCATATCGAATTACAAGAATGCACCCTGTTTGATGCGTTGCGCATCCCGAGTGCCCACACTGCCGACACAGAGTGCTCTTCATTAGCCGCCGATGACACTAGTGCTGGGACAACGCCGGCACATGATGCTACACGTGAGACCCCCTTCTCCCTCGCTTCGAAAGGAAGGCTCACACAGGACACTTTTTTGTGTGTTCAGCTGTAATGCTAGGTTCACACCAAACGCGAACAATCGCGTTCCATGCTCTTTTTTTACTCGCGGGAAAAGTTTGTTATTTTCGCGTAAGTGGCACGACCTGACAGATATTTTCAACCTTAACGGAAGACGAGATTGACGCGTGTTCGCGGCAATCGCGCCGCCCGATTCACATCATTTGCACTGCCTGCCGCGAGTTTGCGTCTATACACGTCTTTGCATTGACTTTGTATGTACTTTACTCGCGCAAAACACTTAATTTGCATTTGGTGTGAACCCAGTGTAAGTAATGGCACAAAATACATATTTTTGATCTGGCTTGACTTTTATTGCTTTTTCACTGCTTTGGAATCGAAACTAAGAATCGGAATCGATAAATTTGAAACGATGCCCAACCCTACCGCCCACCGTCCTAAAACACGTCAAGTAGCACTGACACAAAAAGACCATTAAACCAACTGCTCAAACATACTAATGAAAACATGCCAGTTAACTATGTATTTATACATTAAAGACTCAGATTTACTGGCATATTTTCAGACGCACTCGCATGCATACACACTCTCTCTGTGAACCTCGTGCGAGAGTCTTGCCAGACACTAAAGAATCTAACGACAGACAGACGGATCTGCGGTTTACCGTCAAACACACTTAACTGACACGCACACACATACTGAAACCAAACCGAAACCAAATTATATTCTTGGAAACCGTGGATTATAATAGAGGCTGTGTTGTACTACAGTTCACTCAATTAATACTGTAAAGAACACCCCAAAACAATTTATACTAGTACTTTCTAACACATCCTGAATCCCAACACAACCCAAATCTCCTCTCTGTCCAAACACACTGCAGAATGACACAATTTAACTATGCAGTTCATTATAAACATTGTAAGTGAACAAGGTACAACGCTAAATCATCCAATAAGAGATTAGCACCTAATATGAAATCAACTTTTAGGGGACATATAATTTAAGGCAAGACCTGTGTCGCCCTTGTTTTTATCTCCTGCAATTACATTTACATTAGCACATCTGCTAGAGACTTTTATGCAAAGAGACATGGGCAGTTCCGGCGTTAAGGATATGACATATAAACTCTCAGGGAATGTATTTGTAATGCAATCCCAAAATGCACTGCGACAACCTTAAACAAAGTATAATTGAATATAGCCTAAACGTTTCATTCAATACAGGGTTCCAGACTGCGAATAAATGGTTGCAATTTGCAACCAGTTTTTTAGAAAGCGTGAGCAGGTTTTACAATTACTCGCGCATGTGCGACCTGCCAATTTGGATTTTTTTCTAGTTGTTATATCTCATGTGAAAAGACGAGTAGATCGCGAGCCCACCAGTGTAGGCCTAGGTCTGGATAACTGATGTTTCTCGCTGTTGTCGCGTCGGTCACAGCTCAGCTCATCATTGACAAGTTAACAGACACAACGTGAGCGCATTATATGACTCGCTGTTCGCTGTGATGGATTTTTTGAACCCTGAGGACGAACGATTTGATATTTGAGACGTTTAAAACGAAACTAACCGCAGAGGAGTTCAGAATATACCATTTATCTGTTGATTACTTGAGACAGCGCTGAATCATTTACAATCCGTTCACAACAAGAATGAACGACAGGTGAATGCTCTTGTTAAGTTTATGTGAAGTTATCTTTACATTGTGTTGAGAACATGATTGAAAAGTGTCCTTAATACACAATAAAATCATCATAAGAACGTATTAAGACAAGCCCTTTCGTTTTGCTTTAACACTACAAACAATAAAATATATACTTTTTCATACAAAATGACATGCACGTTTTCAGTTGGTTCAAATGAATTCAGTACTAATTTGGTCTGGTGTATTCGGAGTTTAAACAGTCTCTTTAGTTAGCACTTAAAGCTTCTCTGTCAGCTCTGCCTCTTTTTAAATGATGAGCAGAACCAAACCACTGTCGCCTGCAGTTAAATGCATAGACAGGAAGTATTTTAAAACTATTTTAACACATTTACATTTCTGTACAAATGTAAACGCATTTCAAACTGTTCCACAGAATTCTGCAGATTATTCCAACATATTAGCACAGAATTAACAAAAAAGTCTGCAGATTCCGTATGTCCCTGGTATTGAGTAATGTCATATCCCTCTGAAATGAAAATAAACTGCACATTGTAATTTCTGTGAGTCTATATATTATCAAAGTATTTGTCAGTAATACAACTATTTTGGGGAAAAATGTCAATAATTGCATTGCAGGCTGATTTAAGGTGTGCCCCTAAATGTACTGCTTGCGCTCCTAAATATTTTAGTCAGGGGCTACAGTGCCCCTAGTAAAAAAAGTTAGTCTTGAGCCCTGCAATCCTCAATACAAAACAAGAATAAATGTATTGATGCCACTTATGAAGACAGCAGGCAGCTTACTTGATGGAACAGAGCTAGTGTTAGTAAAAATATAGTTCTTAAAAACTTTGTTTCTACACTAAAAATACATATTTAAAAACATATTTCCTCTCTATAGATGCCGGTTTCAGTGGCAACAACACAAACAAAAAAAACTATATACAATAAAATATTAATATGAAATTAAATAGGCTATAAAACAAATGGTTATATTATAACCAAACACAGACGGGAAGTTCGGGTTAGGCATGTGCGTCCGATGAAACCGTCTATATAGACTACTGTTAGAAGTGAATCACACTTTGAGGAAAAGAGAAATGAAATTTCCGTGTAAGCAGAAAATAACAGTGACTAAGTTATAAATCTTGGGATGCAGAAAGGGGAAGGAAAATCAATTGCAACTAGGGCTGCAACTAACGATTATTTTGATAATCGATTAGTTTGATGATTATTTTTTTCGATTAATCGGATAAAAATTGTACTTGCATATTTTGCTTATAATAAGTAAATCAGATATGGGAAAAGTATGCACAACTGAACTCATTAGCCTTCTCCCAAAATGTTGTGAATGTCTCCATAATTAACACACCTGGTGAGGTGATTCATGTGTGTCATATTAGAAGCAACTGACAATAGTCTCTCCCAAACGTGGGAGCGAGGGGAGGGTCGGCCAAGGAAATATTTTTTGTGTGCCATGAAAAGTGAGATATTTGTCATTCAAATGTAGTGAAGTACAGTAAAAAGTAAACAGAAAAAGTAATACTTAAGTACAAATACTCAAAAAGTGTACTTAAGTACAGTACTCAAGTACATGTACTTCGTTACCCACCTCTGAACTAAATAAACCACCAAATCAGGGTATTTAGCCTATTATGTACTTTGCAAAGTGCAAACGCCACAAATTGGGTTTTACTAATATAATCTTTCATTTTGTCATTTAAAACACCTCTCCCCTTTAAACTTTAAAACTGCGCAGCTTGAAGAGATGCATGCAGAACATGTCGGACTTTAAAACTGCGCACCTCGTGCTGCACGGAGAGACGCACGCACCGAGAGACACGTCTGACTTTAAAACTACGTACCTCGCGCTGCACGGAGAGATACGTGTGACTTTCAAACTGCGCACCTGGTGCTGCACGGAGAGACACGTCTGACTTTAAAACTACGCAACATGTGCCGCACGGAGAGACACGTCTGACTTTAAAACTGCGTACCTCGCGCTGCACAGAGAGACACGTGTGACTTTCAAACTGCGCACCTGGTGCTGCACGGAGAGACACGTCTGACTTTAAAACTGCGCAACATGTGCCGCACGGAGAGACACGTCTGACTTTAAAACTGCGTACCTCGCGCTGCACGGAGAGACACGTGTGACTTTCAAACTGCGCACCTCGTGCAGCACGGAGAGACAAGTGTGACTTTAAAACTGCGCATCTCGTGCAGCACGGAGAGACAAGTGTGACTTTAAAACTGCGCATCTCGTGCTGCACGAAGAGACGCATCCACGAAGAACCACGTCTGCATTTAAAACTGCGCAGCTCATGCTGCACGGAGAGACACATCTAAAACGGTCATTTTAAAAGGGAAGAAGACACGCTTGATTTATAACTGCGCAGCTCTCAAGTGACGTCACAGACCAACTAATCGATAATGAAATTCGTTGACAACGAATTTCATTATCGATTATTATCGATTTTATCGATTAGTTGTTGCATCCCTAATTGCAACAAATGGAGGAATTTATTGTGAGGTGTAGCTAAGCACCCAATAAATATGAATTTAACACACATTATTGCAACATACTAGGGCTGCACGATATTGAGAAAATATGCGATTTTGTTGTTGAATATTGCGATAACGATATTTCTTGCGATATAACATTTCCTAGAGAAATGCTATTTTTATTAGCTTTTTTTATTATTTATATATGTAATTATCATACTGAAATAAACAGGTAATAGATATTCTTCTGATGTAATTAAATCTAATTCAGGCTAAAAAAACTATCGAGGAAGAGGCAAACATTTAGACTTAACACTACAGTGTTCAATTCAAAAGGACTTTTATTTTGATGGGTTTTATTTTGAAGGCTCAAGTTTTTGTGTGTTGCAGATAGCTTCACTCAAACAGTAAAACGCTCGTAAAATAAACTCTCAGAACAACTCTGGAGATGAAGTTCATGTGTTCATATCCTCATACAGTTCAGACGCAGATAAATCCTCAACCATCACCCGTGTTGTATGTTAAACTGTGAACATAATTCACTCAGACACGCAGAACAGCCAGATGACATTTAAATAACAGGATTCCGCGTTCGTATCTAGTTAACGTAACGTTACGTTACATGGATTATTGTTACACACAAACAAGCACAACCACGACAAACGCACTTCACACATACACGCAGCTCTGTCTAATGCACATATTCGTATCATTCTACTGTACATATATGTCTCACTGTTGTTATTAATTTTTTTTCAAGGTACTTGTCCGGTCGGTAAAATTCTCTCTCACTTGCCAATACAAAACATTCACTTCTCCCAGACAAGCGTTAATGTCGAGCCCAGTAAAATATTGCCATATTTCAGACGTAACGTACCGTTCTTTTTAGGCACAAGTTCGTGGCTGTCATTTTCCTTGCTCGTCTCTATTCCTGCCATATTTATTCTCCGCTCTCTGCTTTGAGCCGCTAGGTTCACCTTTGGGCCCGCGATCTAGCCAATAGTATAATAGCACCTACTTGGCGGGTATAAAGATAGTAATGCCCCTTCTGATTGGTCCAATTTGGACAATCTAAGCATACAACACACAAATGATTGACACATGAAAAAAAATAATTTATCGCAACTCTCTGCGATATGGATATCGCATATACTATTATCGAGATAACGACAATTTTCGATATATCGTGCAGCCCTACAACATACTACAGTGAGTATTCAGTTCTAAGACCGGTTTATACCAAGACCTCCACAGCTTGTAACGTACTTGAAAACGAATGACCAAATGATGGTTAAACTAGATAAAACTCGTAAGGACATCTCGTATCCCTTGTCACGGTATCTCGTCTGGTTAGGACACCAACGCAGCGTGAAGCCCTTTAGGTGAGTCACCGGAACCATTCCATTAAAACACACAAACACTGACACAAACAATAATACAAACACTGTGTATCTAACACATCAAATGTATTCTTCAAAGCATGTTTACATCATTGTCTTTGTGTGCTGACACCATCACAACAAAACAAATGAACACCATCCACACAGGACAGACATGAACCTCAACAACAGCTGAAAACACAGAGAACACAAAATACACCAGACCCGTTCCAGATCGCAGAGAGAGAGAGAGAAGAGAATGAGACCGTGCGCATCACCATCAACAGCGATGCATGTTACCATGGAAACGCCACAAAGAGAGACTGCTGGTCGTCATGGTTACAATGCAGCGGACACAGTGAAAGGCTTCAATGCATTCTGAGAAAAGTGTGCAGAGAAAGCCATGTATACGAGTGTGTGCGTGTGGAAATATGAGGAGTTGAATAGTAGGTTTGGGTCGCTGTGTGGAAATCAATGAAACCTGATTTGTAATTGTATAAACATCCATCCAGTGTCCATAGGCATTCGTTTAAACTGCGTGATAATCAAAATCTTTGGGAATATTTGGGAATCGTGAAAGCACTGAGGTCCAATCTATTCACAGAATTTTACGACGACCTTAAAACGACAAATCTGTGACGCTAAGAATGCGTGTACTCGTGCATGTGTTTGTGTAACACTGATATCGCGCCGGTCAGAATGTTCTGTATTATTTCAGATAAGAGTGTAGGAGTGATCTGAAGCATCAGAAGATTTGTCTCAAGGCCTTAGGAAAAATATCTATTTCACTCACTCACACACACACACACACACACACACGCACGCACACAGTGGAATCTACGTGGATTCAGGGCTCTAGAGTGCGACCAATTTGGTCGCACATTCGACCTAATTTCTCAATGGTGCGACTAAAAAAAATCAGAGGTCGCACCGGTGCGACCAGCCGTTCGAGGGAAAAAAAGTCTCTGCGAAAGTCTCCCTGTGGTTCAACAACAGACACATTAGGCCCATATCGTGGTCTAAACCAATCAGAGATAGTGAAGGGCGGACCCCCTCTGATTGGCCGTGGTCCAGATATTCCTGTACGTGTGTGTACGTTTGAAAATGCTGTGCTGCAGTCGGACAGAGAGGTGAGTAGCCTAGGCCCGTCAGATAAACAGAGTGGATGTAGCCGCGGATGATGAGAGAAGATGAAAAGAACGATTGACAACTTTTTCGTTAAGAATGTTAAGTTAAGGCCTGATCCGTCCGAAAATCATTACCAATGCTCTGATACGCTAGACTGCGACTAAATGGTCTCATTTTGCGACAAATTTTCCTGCCAGTGCGACAAGTTTTTCTTAATGGTCGCACCGGTGCGACTGTCAAACTGATCAATATATATTTTTTGCGTATTATAAATTTAATGCGCAGAAATGTTATATTGCGCAAGCTGCGCATTCAGTCACTCATTTTCGTCTCCCCTCCTTCAACCATTCCTTATCTATTAGTGCCCCGCCCCCAAAGACGTAATTCGCGGGTTACGGGTAAGAGGCGAAGGACCGAAAGAGCAGACGAGTGAAGCGCTCAATCTTGCAACTGAAATAAATATGCAGAATACAAGAATTTCCCCGGCTAAGGTACAAAACAGCAAAGATAACCAAATGTGTTGCGAGTATTGTATACGTGTGAAGCTAATGCAGGAAACATGTGTTTAAACTATTGTATAAAGCTCTCTAACAATACTGCAAAGCATACAAAACATTATACATCACGCTAAATACTATTTATTTGTAAGTCGCTATAGATAGAAGCCAAACGTGTATCAATGCAGCTTTCATGAAGAATAATCACTAAAAGCCTTCAGGTCTCGCGGGTTGTTTGAGATATGCGCGCGCCCAAAGAGTCAGAGCACAAAATACTAAACGGAGTTCTCTTTCACGCCTTCTTACTCTGAAACGGACACGTTAACACAAAATATCGTCAAAATTCCAATATTAACAAGAAACCTTGTAAAGGTATTCAGTTTGTTTAGTGACCAAACAGTTGGGAAACAAAACACGTGTTCCAGTATATTGCGCGAGCTCTTAAAGGGACAGCAGCATAATAAAGATATCTGTTTATAATGTTCATCAAACAACAACGGACGGGCCCAAAAACACTCACTGATATTAAAGGAATTGTGTTCTCTTATAGGAGTCGATAAAGGAAGAAAGTAGCTTTAAGAAAGATGTGCTTTAAATATGGTAAAGTGTTGAAAGAGAGTTTACATATACAATAAAAATAATTCAATGATAAACAATGATTTGTATTAATTTCTAATTGATTTATTAATGTATTAAACACATTTTAATGAAGTTTTAGTGATTCCTTTTTCTTACCTCACCCCACGACTCTGGTGCTATCAAATTAAGGGCTGGTGCCACCAACTGAATAACTTGGTAGCACCAGTGCCACCTCTCTCAAGTGTTAGTCTAGAGCCCTGCTTTCTTGTAGAATTGTGCTTCAAATAAAGAACTTTATGTTGACCAGATTGTTAGTTGATCATTTACAAGTCAATATTGCCTATATGGACAGCGATTTAAAAAAAAAAAGTGAACTTGTAAAACTGCGGTGTTAAATGCGATGCGGTCGAAAATTTGGGTGCACCTAACTTTTGTGCTGGTGCACCTAAGAAAAAAAGTTAGGCGCACCAGTGCAACCAGTGCAAAAAGTTAGTCTAGAGCCATGGGATTTAATAAATACCAGTTTGTAGAAAGCAGCGCTAGTAACACAATGTCCTTCAATGTGTTTCAAAACAATACCTAATCCATTCTGTTTCAGATCTAACCTCACAGTTTTATTTTAGAAAGATTCTTGTGTACTTACAGTAGTTCCCATCATTCTTGGTTTACTGTAAGACTATAAATACAGCCGCAGAAAAAAATGAAGATACCAGATTTTCTGAATGTACTATTTATAGGTATGTGTTTAGGTAAATGATCATTTTTGTTTCGTTCTGTGAACTACTAACAATATTCCTCCCACATTTCAAATAAAATATTTTTTCTATTTGCAGAAAATGAAAGCTGGAGAAACAGGTCAAAATAACAGAAAAGATGCTCTGTATTTATTTTAGACCTCAAAGAAAAAGCAAGTTCATATTCATTTTTAAGCAATACAACCGTAATATTTCTACACGTTTTTAGATAAAAGTTCAAAATGATTTTTTTACGTGATTTTTATCACAGTTTTCATGTGTTTTGTCATGCTGTCAGTCTTTCACATTGCTGTTGGATGACTTTGTCACTCCTGAGGTTTGATTTTGTTGAAATTCAACAGACACTGGACTGGAATGGCCACAATACATCTAGAAATGCTGATGAAATGAACATTTGGGATGGTCTCTTAATATTTTCTGCAGCTGTATATATATCTTGAATTAGGTTCTTGAAATGGTCCTGTTGATATTTGTATGAGAAACAAAACATTCATTGATATTTGTAATCCAGAAAAAAGTTGGTTCTGGTGAAGTTGCGCAACAACGTGGGGTGTATGACAGTATACAAAAGGAAAAATAGTGTCAGTGTGAGCACAGTTGGTGTCACTATGCATAAATATCAGTGACAAAACTTTCTCTCTAGAGATTTGAGATCCTATTGCTGCACAGGATCTGTTTGTGGTGTTTGACGGTATAATCCAACTTTACTCAAATCTCCATGAACTAATAATGTTAGGGCAATCCTACAAGATTTGAACAAAACGGGTTTTATGAGATTACAGAACAATGCACCCTCACATCGAGAGAACTGGCCTCTATACAAATTCACTCATAATTTTTTGTTATATAACCTTTTATGCACTTACAAGTGTACAATAAACAAGCACTTGTAAGTGCCTCATGTTTAAACACTCAAGTTTATTTATGACGATTGTGGATCCGCTGACACCATGAATTTTAGGAAAACATTCTTGTGTTTGTTCAAGTTGTAAATCTAAATCTTGAGACGTTGGTGAATTTCGCTCACAGATACTATGTTAAAGAAAGAGCATGCCTTCATATACGTAAATCTTTAAAACACCACAATTCTCAATCAAAGGAAAATGATGGTCTTTAAAATCAAAATACATAGATATGTCCATATATAACTATGTTGAACAGTTTCTTTCTTTAACCTAGTTTGCCCTGCAAATAGGTGTGGTAGAGATAAGTTAAATAAACGTATGTTTACCTGCTGTAGTTACACTTTTAAATCCTTTATAGAGTTTTGATACTGCCATTTTACTATGCATAACAAAACGATGTTAATCAAATGACTTGAAACAGCTTTGAAAAAGTTTACTACGCTATTGAATAATTGTCCCCATGCCAAAGATTGTGCAAGTTCATATGGCGAAATCACACATCTGGATAATATTACAACCAGTGCAGACGTGAAGCCCAGCACCCCTGGAGATAAAAATACATCACTTGTGTTTTATTTCAACTAGATTTACAGGTAACTATTTGACTATGAGCGATATAAGCATGACTGCTTAGATTTATTTCGAGATAACATTACGCAGGGAAACTGAGGGCCACGCACAGCTCGTCAACAGATGTTTTACTGTATACACACACCGCGTACACAAACAGATGCAATGAAAGTGAACGCAGGAACCTCCAAACGCGATTCGGAAGTTTGAACTTAACGCAGCGCTCGTGGCGCGAAACGCGACGCTACTATACAAAAAACGTCAGCGTGACGCATGCACTCAATACTAACAATTATACAAATGTTTGAATCCTAAAAGTAAACCAACGTCCATCAAAGTCTTTCCAGACCGAAGGCCATTTCACAGACTTGGTGTGCTGGGCTGTAGTCTATGAAACGGCCTTGCGTCTCGAGCGTTATGCTTTGGGAACCCATGGGTTTGCTTGGATTTTAAATGAAAAACGTCTACATTTTGCTTCAGACTCCACGTAACGTTAACGTTAGCTGAACATTAGCATTGAGCTGATGTCAGGAGAAGGGCCACAAAGTTGCGAAGACAGAAAACACCGATGTATCACACTGTAGCTATCCGTTTGTGTGTGCGTTAACAACTGAACGGTTCGCTGAATGAGACGCGTTGATGCTTGTTGGTGGTTGGCCTGCAGGCGTATGACTCCAAAATGTACGACAGATAACAAAAGCGTTTCTTAATTATATATCGGCACAAAGACACCCATGCTTACCTGCAATCGCTCCGACGCAGGCTGCCACATTGTACTGGATTGTAGGATCGATCTCAGGCTGGAAACAGAGGGATAGACCGGCTATAACATCTGCTCGCTGACGCTTGCTCGCTCCTTCGCGCTCCTCCAGCAAATCCTTCCCGAGAAAAACGGTTGGACGGTGAATTCCAACGGTGCGCGAGAGAGAAACTCCTCCTGCGAAAACACGCACGGTCTCTTTTCTGTCTTTCTTTCTCTCCCCCTTTTCTTTCTCTGTCCTCCGCCCCCTCTTTCATCTGCTGCTGTTCTCGCGCTAACTCTAGAGGGCGACAGAGGGGCGCTTTGTGATTCAAGAGGCCATTATACAGAAACTTCCTAGCGACTTTTTCCTCTATTAGAACATTATGAAACATACACTTTTGTACAAATGCAAGTATAAAACATTTCAAGCTATTATGCGTACAGTACAAATGGGACAATGCCATATCAAATAAATACTGTGTAAAACTCACAAACATTTACTTTCAATATTTTATGAACAAATATATTTTTCCCGGTTTCACAGACAAGGCTTAAGACTAGTCCCAGACTAAAATGAATGTTTGACCTGTCTAAACTGAAAATAACTTGCCCTGACATATCTTAAAATACGCCAGTGACATTGTTTTGTCTCAAGATGCAAACCAGTAATGTTTTTTCTAAGGCATTTTTATAAAAGTGCCTTAAATATCCTAATTTAACTAAGGTCTAGTCCTGGCTTCAGCTAAACCTTGTCTGTGAAACCGGGCCATTATGTATTGCCTTCCACTTTAGTCAACAAAACAATAAAGTTAGGTTTCTAAAACTATTTGCAATTATGTAAAATTATGGTCAGATTTACAAACAAACTGAATAATAAAATAACTTTTCATCTTCTCCAAAATGTATATTTTCCTATAAAACAGAGAGATCACTGAATACTTTCATTAATACATTTCTGTACCTTACACTACAATATAACAAAATAAGTACAATGCCAAAATAAATGCATGGCAGAGTTATATAAGATCTGACATTTTCATTGTTCTAAATGGGCTCCAAATTGAAATTATCATGGTTATTAAACAGATAAGATTTTAAAAATGTTTCTGTAATACAGTCCATATGTTGATGTCCATCCGGCATGGGCTGGCACAGTGAAACCGGAGTCCATTTGATCGTGTGTTTATGGACTTCATCGTGTGTTTATGGACTCGTGTGTTTATTTTGATCATTATATAGCAGTAGTACTGAAAATTATTATAAAGTTGGCTTTATGACCAGCTGGTTTCTGAATTGGGTGAATGGGAGGCCAGAAGAAAGGGGTATAATAGTATAGTAAAATCTGATCTCCTGAAAAGTGATGTCAGAGGTCAGACTTTTACCGGTCTCTGTGGTTCATTAAGTAGAATTTCTCACCAAAGCTGCTCAGGACACTCTTTCAAAGGGAGAATATTTAAAGTTTCGCTGTTATTTTGCATAGTATGTACTTTATACCTTGTATAAAGTGCTCTTATTAATTTAATTCAATAATATCAAACATATATACATATGCAATGTTAAATATATGCAAGTATGCTATTATTTGTCTCATGGTTTTATTAGGCCTTATATGGTCTATTATTTTATTTTTCATTTTATTTTAAAAGAACAAAAATATTGTAGAAATAATTTTATTTGACTTTTTAATGTATTCTATTCTTTATTCTATTTTTATGTTATTTTAGTTTTCTTTTCTTTTTATTATTCTTTTCTTTTTGTTTTGTTTTATTATTTTTGATGTATTTATATATTAATTTGTTAATAATTTAAATAATTAATTAATATTTTAATATACTGTATATTAATTAATTAAATTTTTTATTTATGTTTCTTTAGTTTATTTTACTTTTTGTTGTATTTTATTTTAAGTAAATATGTATTTATTTATATTTTAAATAAATAATAAATATATAAATATGATTCATATTAATATTAAAATAAATTAATATAATTAATATATATGAATTAATTAAAAACTTTATTAATTATTTAATTCTTTATTTTATTTAACTTTTTATTGTATTTTATTCTTTATTTTATGTTTGTTATTTTATTTTTATTTTATTTTATTTATAATTATTGTTTTATTTTTGTTTTGTTTTGTTTTAATTGTTTTTAATATATTTGTTTGTTTATATTTTGTTTTGTTTTTATTCCAAAATTCCATAGCCACTACTTTACATTACACAGTTTTTCCGACTTGTAGCAGAAACAATCATCTCATTCAGTTACAAAGTTACAAAGTGCTGATGTAGACATCATTATAGAATAAAATCAGACACAAAGGTAAATTAAACACTCAGCCATTGAGTTTTAACCCACCCATTCTCTCTCTTTCTTCTCCTTGTGGGATGACCTGAGTGGCTTACGTCACCACAGTCGGCCATATTTACAGATGTTTACTCTCAGAACATCTGGAAACCACACAAGGTCAGTGAAGGGTCCAGTACACTGTTTGAAATCCATATAAGGGTACAGGCAGCTGGGGGACATTCCATGTGCAGACAAAGACATTCCAGCTGTGGAAAACGTACCTTCACACAGGCTTACTGTCTTTATCTGTGCGTGTGTGTATCTCATCTTGAGACTTGAGAAAGCATTGCAACACTGAATGGTTTTTCAAATGCCTTTAAAGTGTTTTTGAGTTTCTGTTTGGAGTGTACATGCGTAATAGGGAGAGATAAAGAATGTGTATGTGCATGAGAAAGACATTACTATCTGTTCATTGGAAAACACAGTACTGAAACATCTTGTGCTTAGTGATTACAGTGTTTACGAAGTTATAGAGTACGTGTAGTCCTCTCTAAAAATAAATTCCACATGGAGCCATAAATACCACCAAGATTATTTTATATTTCAGCCTGAGGAATTTCTGTCATGACTCCGTTTAGGGAAGTCGTGCCACTCGGCGGCCATCTTTGCAACGCGCCTCCAGGCAGTTATTACGTAATTCAAACAAGAGTGAATGGGGAATACTGATATTTCTACAATCCCAAATAAACGACATATTTAAAAACAACATTTAAAAATAACGTAAACTGTTCCATAACATTTGTTTCCTAATTGCGCTTAAAAACATTATTTTTCATGTTGCTTTAGATACTGCGCAAAGCTTCGCTAGGGCGGCCATATTGAGTGTTGCGTTCCTCCCCATTCATTTCAATGGCAGTGACGCATCTTGTTAATATTAATATCTTTAATTTGGGTACATTATAACTCCAGATTTATATTATATATAGAAATATAAAAATTTTGATTTATGCATTTGCCAGATGTTTTTATCCATAGCGTCTTACAGCAAAAGGGTCAAGATACACATGTAGTTTTTAGATGTTGTGAATCTTTCATCTTGGCATTGCCAGTGCCTATTTTTATTCAAATAATATTGGAAACATACAATGAAAGACTTCAGGTTTTCACTTTAACTTTTATTAGTACATCATTCCACATATAACCAAAGGTGTGTTATCGTTTGTCTAACAAAAACAGTGCTTAGGCGAAGAAGCTTCCCTTTAAAACCGACCCCAGGCCAGTTTTTAAGACCCATGTAGCTTAAGGGATAGTTTACTAATATATTCAAATTCTCTCATTATTTACTCACCCTCATGTTCCAAACTTGTATGATTTTCTTCTGTTGATCTCTAGGAAGATTTTTGGAAAACATCTTTCAAAAATGAAACAAGATTCAAACAATCATGCTGCAAAAATGACAAAAAACACACATCTTTGTGTAAGAAACAGACCAAAATTTCCATTTACTTACTTCAGAACATCAAAACGTGCCAGTTTAAAGGAGCAATGTGAAGTTTTTGTGGCATCTAGTTGTAAGGTTTCGAATTGCAACCAACGGCTCACTCCACCCCCCCCTTTCGACGCACTACGGCGGCTGACACAGAACCAAGATGCTATCACGTTTTCGCTTCTTTACTGAAGGAGATAACGTACCTACGAAACGTGCTCTGTTTGTCCATTTAGGGCCACTATAGAAACAACATGGCGAATTCCATGTAAGGGGACCCGCGGTGTATTCAGATCCTTCTTTAGCTCATTCTAAAGTAATAAAAACATAACGCTTCATTATGTAAGGTCTTTATACACCTCTGAAGAAATTGTTATAAATAATAAATATTATACACGGCACCTTTAAGTCGCTAAAGGAAAATAACTGAGGTCAAACTGATGGCCATGCCCATACGAGCGAACTTCACAGCATTCAATTTTGGCCTATTTGTCACACAAAGCTGTCGTAGTTTTCTATGACAATTCACTGTCTTGTCATCATTTATTTTGTATGTCTCAGAGCAACTCGAAACATAACAGATTACACAATTGATGATGGCCACAAAATGTTACTGTAATTCAACCAATAAAATAGCAAAACTGGTGTCAGATCAGCCATAGAGAGCAGCTTCTACCTGTCTATAATAAGCAATAGGCTAACCATAGGAATACATATGGCAGATAAGAGAGAGGGGATTGGAGATGGGAAGACAGAAAACATATGAACAGCACTCCAGCCAGACGCATGAAAAGAAAAAGAGAGAGAGAGAGCTGGAACCAACTGCAGGAATACCAGAAGCACACGGCAGAACTACACCGGCTTTATCCAGCCAGCAGGAGACATGGCTTATGTTCCAAGACTCCTATCATGAGCTCATCCACGTCTGTATAGAATAGATACCAATGAAAAAAGTAATTTTATTTCTTTAAAAGTCTGTTTGAATCACAATAAGCTTTTCGTTTTCCTGTTTTTGTTATAAGGTTGTCCTGAATTCTTTCGTCTCTCTGAGGTCATCTGGAGCTTGAACTAAGGAGCTTTGCAGATGTATTGAAACAGAGATGTCCGATCGGTTAAGTTCCACAAAACACTATGAAATACAGAGCAGAACTCCTATTTTATTACTCAGTGAAATGTCACAACCGAATATTACTTATAAAAGCACTGTTAGTGCTCCCTTCACATTAGCAGTGGTATCTTAAGACTTTTGCTACCACCAGACACAGAGGAGACTACAATGAACAATAAGAAATCAACTGTAAACAACAATGTACACAAGGTTAAAGAGAAATGTGATATCCATTGATCCTATCCATGCACCGGTTAAGGCAAGCTACATCATCTTACATTTTGTTTTTCTCCTGTACAAAGTTACAATATAACTGTACGAAGAGAGCTATTATATCTAATTCTACAGCTGGACTGCTGCTATCGTATTTGTGATCTAGTTGGTTAAATCCCTCGGCATGTAGCTTGGTATTCATCTACTCACATTCCACAAAATATTTGCGTCAGCAAACAAAACACATTTGTCTCCGGTTTACACTAACTCTGTGATGCACTCTATAGGTGCTTGATGAATAAAATCTAACTGATATAAAGCACCAAAAGCTCACTGTGTTACAATGGTAAAATATATCAAAAGTTGTATGTTGGGGTTTGATTTATATTTAAACTATTTTCTGTAAATAAATGCTGAATTATTGGCTCATTTCAAAGGTTGGAACAGTGCCTGTGTGTGTGATATATATATGTGTGTGTGTTTAAAGTGTATTGCTTCACAAATCTTTTGTTTTAATGAGTGCGACGAGGGGCTTGTCATCTGGACTGTAGTCTTCATAGCTGATAGGAGTGGCGTCATACATCGCTGGTCTGGATTTCTTTCCAAACCTGTACCAGACACACAAGCAAGGGAACAGTCTCATGGTTTTCAAAAGTCTGATTCATATTTAAAGTTCACCCAAAATGTCTCACTGTCATATCGCCAAACCTCTTCAACTTCTATATGGATACAACACATTCGAAAACCAATGGTGTTTGCCATCAAACTTGGTAAAAAAGCATGATGACACATCAGTTTTAATACCAGGAATTATAATTTGTATGGTCATGTGTACTACTTTTACAAATCTTTTATGTTAGTCAAAAGCTTGACAGCCCCTGGCTACTGATTGTGTCATACAAGTCTAAACAATTTGAAAATATATATTTTTTAATATCTAAACAAAAATATTGCGATGCTTTACATATAATGTAAATGTAACCTTTGTGTAGTGTTTTTTATGTAGCTTTTCAATGTTTATCAGACAGTGACCTTAAATATAATGTATACATGTATTTTCCTTTTTCTAGTACATTTCGTTTAATAAATACATTTTTATTTGGGTACACTAGACTTGTGAACACTGGCTGAATAACAAAAACATGATCACCATACAAGGGTTAAACAGAATAAGTCTAAATAATGACAAAATTGTGATTATTGGGTAAACTATTACTGTTGTTTAACAAACAAAATCCATTCAAATCTAATTTATAGATGAATTGATGTTTGTAGTCATTCATATACAATACATTAACTTGTAGCTGTACATATGGTGTTTTGAAAAGAGGTCTGACGTACCTTGCGTGGCGAATGGAAGCGATAGCATTACTGAAATCGCTGTCGATGCTGCGGCAGTTGTAAAACTCCTGGTAGGCGTGACGGGACGAGCCCTGGTACTCAATCCGACTGATGCGACAGATGCCGACGATGAGGATGATGAGCATCAAGACAAAGGCAACGCACAGAGCGCCGATTATTATGTAGAGAGAGTGACGAGGCATATTGGTCAATGAGTCCACAGGCTGAGCCATCTTCCACTGCAAATCTGACAGACAGAGAGTGAGAGAACGAAAGGACTGAGAGGATGAAAAAGTGTGCCGTTGAAGATAAGATAAAACAGAGGAAAGATTTTGCCAGTTTGTACTTAAATTGTTGCCATGATGCTAGACTAGGCTATTCTGGGTGGTTGCCAAGACGTTGCTTATCGGTTGCTAAGGTCCTCTGTGTAGTTATTAGCATTACTGGTTGCCAGGTCATTGCTATGTGAAGTGAGTGAAGTGAAGTGAAAGTGACTTATTTGTCAGGTATGGTGACCCATACCCGAAATGTGACCTCTGCATTTAACCCATCCAGAGAGTAGTGAACACACGCACAGCTAGTGGTGAACACACGTACACCCGGAGCAGTGGGCAGCTATCACTGCAGCGCCCGGGGAGCAAGTGGGGGTAAGGTGCCTTGCTCAAGGGCACCTCAGTCGTTACCCGCCGGCCCTGAGAATTGAACCGGCATAACTACACCTTCACTTAAGAATTGCGTACTCGCATTAGTGAACATCGAAGTAATATCAGGACAGGAGATGATCGCAACCGTATAGCGGTACATTTTCGACAAGCGGGTCATAATGTTAATGCCTTACAATACATTGGCATAAAGAAGATTAACAAACCGGTAAGAGGTGGTGACTTCGAGAGAAGATTGTTACAGCGGGAATGTTTTTGGATTTATACTTTGAATACTTTATCGTATAATTTTTTTCGTCAAATAAATTATTATTATGATTATGATTATTTTGTTTTTTTGATGCTGTTTAATATACACTCACCTAAAGGATTATTAGGAACACCATACTAATACGGTGTTTGACCCCCTTTCGCCTTCAGAACTGCCTTAATTCTACGTGGCATTGATTCAACAAGGTGCTGAAAGCATTCTTTAGAAATGTTGGCCCATATTGATAGGATAGCATCTTGCAGTTGATGGAGATTTGTGGGATGCACATCCAGGGCACGAAGCTCCCGTTCCACCACATCCCAAAGATGTTCTATCGGGTTGAGATCTGGTGACTGTGGGGGCCATTCTAGTACAGTGAACTCATTGTCATGTTCAAGAAACCAATTTGAAATGATTCGAGCTTTGTGACATGGTGCATTATCCTGCTGGAAGTAGCCATTAGAGGATGGGTACATGGTGGTCATAAAGGGATGGACATGGTCAGAAACAATGCTCAGGTAGGCCGTGGCATTTAAACGATGCCCAATTGGCACTAAGGGGCCTAAAGTGTGCCAAGAAAACATCCCCCACACCATTACACCACCACCACCAGCCTGCACAGTGGTAACAAGGCATGATGGATCCATGTTCTCATTCTGTTTACGCCAAATTCTGACTCTACCATTTGAATGTCTCAACAGAAATCGAGACTCATCAGACCAGGCAACATTTTTCCAGTCTTCAACTGTCCAATTTTGGTGAGCTCGTGCAAATTGTAGCCTCTTTTTCCTATTTGTAGTGGAGATGAGTGGTACCCGGTGGGGTCTTCTGCTGTTGTAGCCCATCTGCCTCAAGGTTGTGCGTGTTGTGGCTTCACAAATGCTTTGCTGCATACCTCGGTTGTAACGAGTGGTTATTTCAGTCAAAGTTGCTCTTCTATCAGCTTGAATCAGTCGGCCCATTCTCCTCTGACCTCTAGCATCAACAAGGCATTTTCGCCCACAGGACTGCCGCATACTGGATGTTTTTCCCTTTTCACACCATTCTTTGTAAACCCTAGAAATGGTTGTGCGTGAAAATCCCAGTAACTGAGCAGATTGTGAAATACTCAGACCGGCCCGTCTGGCACCAACAACCATGCCACGCTCAAAATTGCTTAAATCACCTTTCTTTCCCATTCTGACATTCAGTTTGGAGTTCAGGAGATTGTCTTGACCAGGACCACACCCCTAAATGCATTGAAGCAACTGCCATGTGATTGGTTGATTAGATAATTGCATTAATGAGAAATTGAACAGGTGTTCCTAATAATCCTTTAGGTGAGTGTATATATATATATTATGTTGTGACATGCTGTTCGTTGATTGAGAGTTCACCTAATCAAGGTGATCACCTGATATCTATAAGACTCACTCTATTCTCTTGTTGATTTGTGCCTGACGAAGACCTGACGGTCGAAACGTTGCTGTTTAATTAGTTGTGGAGCAGATTTCAATGTGTGGACATTTAGTTTCTCCTAATTATCATGTCACTGGGTGCTCTAGTGGTTGCTAGGGCATTGCTAGATGGTTGCTAGGGTGTTTTTAATGGCTGTTTAGTTGTCCAAGTCAAAGCAACCTACAAAACAAACTACGAACGCTTGGTCCTTAAACAGATATGACTTATGTTATTTGGCAGTTTTATTTGGCAGAAACTGGGCTCTAAGTTGTGAGTTATCTCAGAGTGGCGCTATGACTCCACGTGTCATTGATGTCCTGCCTCTCAACCGGGGGGTGGGTGGGGCGTGAGAATACACGATAAGCTGGGGTGGGGGGACATGAGAGTACACAATGAGCTACACATAAAGATAATGGCACTGCATCACAGCTGTCTCAATTGGTAATACAACGTCATTCCTCAGGGACAGCTCTCAGCCCTGTGCTAGCATGATGGTGTCCTTGACGCCCATGAAGGTTGTGATTGAGCAGCATAGCTTACACAGAGACCTTTTCATCGATCTCCTGCATGACCATGACCTGAATTGCCCCCCACGCCCCTTTTGCTGGATTTATATTTTAGATTTATATATAACTAATAACTACATAACACTACTTAATATAAGAACCAGGTAAGTTTAAAACAAAATTGTAAATTAAATCTACAGTAAGTTACTGGCAAACCTGCTGCAAAACTACTGTAAAGTTTTACAGTGCGCATGGACCCTTTTGGTTTACATTTTTATTTTCTTCTTACCCCACCTCTCACAGATTAGCTCTAGGTAGATCAGAAAGGCAAAGGTGAACTTACGGATCTCACAGCTGCCACCGACCCATCCAGGTGGGCAGTGGCAGGTGTAGCCATTTGATTGGTCGATGCAGGTGCCGCCATGGTGACAGGGGTTACTCTCACACTCATTCACGTCAACTTCACAGTTCTCGCCTACACACAGACATATAGGTGTGTGTAAAACACAGTGCCGGACATAACCCATAACATTGCTATCTTCCTCATGATACACTGGTTATTATTTATTAAAAATAGTATATGAAACAAATAAACACAAATTGAAATATTTACCCATGTATCCTGGTGGACACACACAGGACGCATTTCTCCCTCCGCTTTCACAGCGTCCACCATTCTGGCATCTGAGTTTCAGACAGGGGTCCTTATATATCTCACAGTGCTTTCCTGAACAAATCCACACGAGTTCAGTTAACTGATTTGTTTTTAACTCAAAGTGACATCGTTTACTAATTTGACATTAATTGCAGGATGGCTTCGCCTGTGAAATGCACCTGTGAACCGAGGAGCGCAGATGCACTCGTAGGCATTGATAAGATCCCTGCATGTGGCGTAGTTCTGACAGGGAGCAGACAAACATTCATTATACTCCTCTTCACAGTACAGACCATGATAACCTATACAACAGAAATAGAGAGAAAGAGAAATAAAGAGAGTGAGAGAATATATGCATGATTTTAAATAAATGTTTAGGGTTAAATATAACAAGATGTATTTGCAGCATTTTTGAAGATTTCTGAAGAAGCAGCACCAAGAAAAAACGATTACATATTTTTAGCATATCTCAGATTGTGATGATAAACATGAATATCTGCCACCCTGCAGAGCACAAGTGGGTTTGGAGAAGGATGGATGGATAATGACATGGTTTACTCAATATTGTCCACCAGAGGACAGTGTTTCGTTTTATAAGGGTTTTTTTCCATTACAAACAACAAGAGTACAGAAAAAACAAAATGAAGTGAACAGGAGATAACTGAGATAACCAGAGATTATTAAGGCATAGTGTTCCGCAGAACACAAATGAAGATATTTTGAAACATGTTGGTGACTGAACTACGGCAGTACCCATTCACTTCTATTGTATGGACACAAACCAATGGGCCAGGGCTCCAGACTAACTTTTTTTTATTAGGAGCATTGTAGCCCCTAATTGAATATTTTAGGAGCGCAACCAATAAATTTAGGGGCACACCTTAAATCAGCCTGCAATGCAATTATTCACATTTCCCCCCAAATAACTGTATTACTGATACTGACAAATAAGTTACTTGATGACATCAGATTTGGTTCTGCTTATTTAAAAAGAGGCGGAGTCTAGAGAAGCTTTGTTATTGATTGGTGCTAAAAAGAGAGGCTGAAATCTGAATTAATTTGAACCAACAGAAATTGTGCTTGTCAAAAAGTATATATTTAATTGTTTACAGTGTTACACATTAAAGCAAAATGAAAGCCCTCGTGTTATGTTCTTACGATGATTTTATTGTGTATTAAGGACACTTTTCCTCATGTTCACAACACATGTAAAAAACATAACAGTTTCAGACATGAAGATCTGTACTGAAACTATAAATGAAACACAATGCCACAATACAGTGTTGTGGATGGTGCTAAGGCATCACAGTTGCTATGGTGTTCTGGGTGGTTGCTAGGGGTTGCTTGGTGGTTAATCATAGTACATCTCATTCTTAATAAACTTTACAATCCGAGGTATCAATATTGTCTGTAGCACAAATGTTCCCCCTCAAGGTAACACATTAAATGTAATACTTAGTGTTACTAATATGTTCCATAAATAAGAGCAATAATAAACGTGATTTTTTCTAACATGATTGAAGTGATTATTCAAGACCCTGAACAATGCAAGCAAATCATTTGTTGATTTGTTTCGCTGAGCATCATATTGTTCTTATTGAGTGTGCTCTAAACTGTCGTCAGAAGTGGAGTTTACTGTGTAATCCCACCGGACATTATTTACAATCCCAATGGAGAACACACTGGTCCCACTGGACAGCTCTTATCAGAGTGAGGTGATATCAGTGGATAGACTGAGCTGCCTGCACAGCTGGTGCAGTCACACTTCACGGACAATGATGTCTGAACACGCAATACACCGGAGGCAGTTGCCATGACAACCAGACGGAGCCGGAAAGATGTATTGGGAGGGTGTACGTGTTGATAGGAGACAGAAACAGCTATGAGTGGAAAGGAAAGAGGTGACACAGGAAAACAAACACTTTAAAAGACATGCTCATGTACTTACCCGGCACACACAGGCACCTATAGCTGGTACCAATGCTGCGGCAGATGCCATGAGCGCATGGGTTGAGGGCGCAGAAGTCCACCAGCTGGGCGCAGGTGGGTCCAGTGAAACCAGCGGGACATGTGCAGCTGAAGGCCAAACCAGTGCCCTGTGGAAAACAGCTGCCATTATTGTGACAGGGCCCAGAAGCACAGGGGTCGATTTTCTGCTCACACATGGCACCTTGATAACCTGATGGACAGAAAGAGAGAGAGAGACAGAGAGATGCTTTATTGCACAAAGATGCTTATTTATTCCTCTGGTATTTAAAATGATCTTTAATCTAGATCAAAACACACCCTGGGTCAGGTTGGCTGTGCAGTGCAAGTTACCATGGCGATGAACACCGATTAAAGCCTTGTTACTTTTATGGCACCTAAAACCCAGGGTTGGCAAACTAATCTGGCTAGCCACCTTAAACGGCTTCACAGTAAAGGCCCCTGGAGACTATGTAGTGATGAAGAGATCAGATCTCTATGTGTTCCTTACGGTCTCTTTCATACTAGAAGCTCACTTGGTTATAATAGTTAATGACATATTTCCTGACACTCTAAAGCAAAATATTTAAATATACACGTTGAAAACTTGTTCTAGTGAAGCATGACTTAATGCCTAACACCGTGTCTACACCGGACACGACATGACAACCTGCTTGTTCTTAATGGGTTTGTCGTGTCACATCGTGCCGCATCCAGTCTGGACAAAATGTTTAATTATAATGGGTTCTAATGCGTTTCTAATGTCTTTTGTCATGTCGTGTCGTGTGTTGTCCGGTGTAGACACGGTGTAAGGCTTATGCACAGTACTGTATGTGTTTGTGTTTTGTGCGGCAAAATATTCTCCTCTCGAAGTAACATGCACACCCCTGCAGATTACAAAGCTTATTGCTATGATCCGCACAATAAATGTCAATCACACAGAGACAAATAAAACTCTCGATGCTGATTCACCCACCACACTTTTTCCCTTACAGAAGCTCTTTCATGCATTATCTTAATGAATCTCACACAGAGCCAACATGGATGTGTTTCGTTCTCAGTATTAAAGGATTATTTCACCAAAAAATGGAAATAGTGTCATTACATGCACATTTACATGTACATTCTTAAAAAAAAGGTGCTTCAAAAGGTTCTTCATTTGGTTCCATAAAGAACCTTTAACATCTGAAGAACCTTTCTGTTTCATAAAAGGTTCTTTGTGGTGAAAAACGGTTCTTCAGATTATAAAAAAAGGAAAGAAATGGTTCTTTACAGAACCTTTGACTGAATTGTTCTTTGTGGAACCAAAAATGGTTCTTCTATGGCATCGCTGTGAAGAACCTTTCAAGAACCCTTATTTTTAAAAGTGTAAACTCTTAAAAAAAACATGCTTTAAAAGGTTCTTCGATGCCATAGACAAACCGTTTGGTTCCATAAAGAACCTTTAACATCTGAAGAACCTTTCTGTATTATAAAAGGTTCTTTTGAGGCGAAAAAAGGTTCTTCAGATTATAAAGAACCTTTGACTGAATGGTTCGTTGTGGAACCAAAAATGGTTCTCATGGCATCGCTGTGAGTGTATGTTGCTCCAAATCTGTACACTGTCATTTAGTTTTGTGGAACCATCTTCATGTAGGCTTGTTCTGTTTTTTTAACCTTTTTGAGTTTGATGAAAAATGTAAAACAATTCTTGAACATGGCAAGCAAACTTGGATAATGTAATGACCGACTTACATCTGTAAGAAACTGTCATGATTCTGCCTCATCATGTCATGTCTTTCTTGGTCTTGCGGCAGAATCATGGCAGAGCCTCATGTTTTGTGTGGAGAGAGGCATGGTAGTGTTGGTTAGCATGCACTCTCTCCAGTCTCGTCTATGGCCCCGCCCCTCTCGTTTCCTCGTTTAGCTTTCCTTCAGTGTTTCATTCCCGACACCTGTCCCTTGTTAATTATCCATTGTTAGTTCCCCTATTAAATGCCCTTGTGTCTGCTGTCCTGTGCTCGTTTGTTTTGCTTGTTTGCCTAGTTTGTTCATGCCCGTATCGTGCTGGTTTACCTTACCTTGCCAGATTGGAATTCCTTGCTCCTTGCCTTGTTGTCATGTTATTTATTTTAGTTTTGTCTTCATCGTTACATAGTAAGTTTTAGTTATCTTGCCTTTTTGTGTTTTGCCCCCCTGTGGGAAGTTTTTGTTTCAAGTTTTGTATATTAGTTATGTTCACTGTTTTGCTCCCCATCGTGGGTTTTTGTTTGAGTTAATAAAGTTTTTTTCACCACCTACCGCTGCCTGCAACTGGGTTCTCCCACCATATCCATGACAGAAACCTGCTAATACGTTTCACTGTTTAAACAACACACAGGTTTGAAACGGTGAACAGATTATGACGGAATACACTTTTTTTGAGTGAACTAGTTTTTAAATGCAACTTTATCTCTCTTGCCTTGTCCTGTTTGCAGCAGAGCAACTTTATCGAGGTGAATGGTCCAAAAGGATTGATTCCGTCTGAGTGCAGTCTAGAGTCTGAATAAAGTCTGGATAGATGTGTTAGCTGGGAGACGCAGCAAAAGCTATTAAGTGCCTCACATGGCTCTTGAAATATTAAAAGCTGTAGCCCGAGCTTCACCACACTAATTAAAAAATGTGCTAATGGTGCCTCTCTCTTTATTGCCTCATCATTCAAACGGTGCCATTTCACACCACAAGATTAATATTTCAGCCTACGAGTGCTTTGCTGGCTCTTCCCGAAGCCAAAGTTCCTATCAAATTTTCTTTCTCAACCCTTTTCTCGTGTTTTTCAAGGAAGTAAAAGTGTCCCTGTTCTATCTGCTGACTGTTCAGAGTGTTTGTCCTGGTTAGAGAGGCAGTCATCTATGATGATGCTGTAGGTTCCTCCTGAGAGAGAGGAGGGGGGGGGGGTGTGGAGCTGTGCTGCAACTCACGATTAATTGGAAGAGAGGAGGAGAGTTTAAAATAAGCAACTCTCTGACACACTTAGAGAGCGCACGTGGCGTGCGAGCAGAAATAGAGCTTGAATCAGGCCGACACAAGTTCAACAAGAAAGCAAAAACACTTTCACTCAGACATATAAAGAAGAACACACAAAGGAATTAAATATCATTGTTGTATATTTAAACGTAATTTAATGGAAGGATGCTATTAATAAGTATGTTTGTGTGTGTGTATGTGTCTACCTTCTGCACAATAGCAGTGAGCTCTTTCTAGACTGCTGGTACAAGTGGCTCCATTCCTGCAGGGTCCAGAAGCGCATTGATCCACCAAAGACTGACAGCGATCTCCCTCAAAACCTGAAAACACGTTATTTCTATTATAACGTCACATTATTTCTATATCACAACGTGCCTGAGTTTACAAGCACGTGCCATTTTTTCATGCATCACACACGCAAGCATGTTTATTTTTAATGTCATGATTAACTTTCTTGCACAAACCTGTATCTTAATGTTGTTATTAGGACAATATTTTGTATGTTTAAATGAAATGAAATTATTTTCTAGGGCGGTCAAACGATTAATCACATCCAGAATAAAGGTTTGGGTTTACATAATATACGTCTGTTTACTGGGAATATTAATTTTGAATTTATAAACACAAACACATACATATATACACACTGTGAAAATATTTAAATGTATTTATTTATATTTACCAATCATTTAATTATATATAATTGTTTATTAATTTTATATTATATATTTTTCTTGTATGTACAATATGTGTATGTTTTTATAAATACAAAATATACACCGTACACAGACATATATTATGTTAACAGAAACTTTTACTCAGGATGCGATTAATCACGATTAATCGTTTGACAGCCCTGTTATTCTCACAATGTAGAGAAAATATACACACAGAAACAAACACGCACACAAAAAAAAACAATTCCCAGTAAACACAAGCTGTTGCTTTCCTTCAGACAAAAATACTGCAAACATAAAACGAATATCAAAGAAACAAATGTCTTTGTTAAAAACCAGCTAGAATCAATAGGCCAAAGTACAGAGTTGGTTTTAAAGCCCCACTGCAATGCCTTGGAACGCGCAGCATTATTTGATGTGTTGACGTAATTTCAACTGATAATGCAGAGAGCGCGAGACATATCGAGTGACCCCGCCCCCTTTTGAAATGACCAATAGCGTTTCGTTTACGGCACAATCAGCCTGGCAAAGCTGCATTTTGAAGTCTTTCAAGTCTTTTGAAAAGAATAGAAAGATCAGTGATAGCAGTGATGTGTCATTTGAAGCTTTTTATTTACGTTGGTGAGTGACATGGCGTTTGTCTTCTCCTTTACTCATCAAGGCTGCGATGTCCGATCTCTTCCATATAGCCTTAACATACAACACTCTGTGTAGACTTGAAATGGGTCAGGCATACATTTTATTTTCTCAGCGGATTTGCGCGTATGGTCACTCAGCTCTGTGCTATCATGTCTCTGAACCGGAGGACACTCACATGCAACCGCTAGCGTGACACTAACGCGAAATTTAATGTCGATGGTTACACTGTCTGGATCATCCCCCATCTCCCATCTAGTGCATTATGTTTCATTCACCATGTAGGACATAATAAATCTGCGAACAAGAAGCTGATTTGAGGCACCGCTTCCGCATCTTTCATTGTGAAGGGGGCGGGACTCTTCGGATTCTTAAGCGGATCTGATTGGACGAGAATTTTGATGAGAGGCTGAAGTGTAGCATGATGTGATGGAATTTCTAGATTTTTTTGAGCGCACGTGCCACACTGTCAGTTTTGAGCACTTATATCTTCTAAATGGGAATTTTGTTAGCGCGTATGAGCATATCAGTTCATTGACGTCCTTAAGGCTAAGAAAAACGTTCATTTTGATTTCACTGAGGCTTTAAATTGAACCAAGGCAGTCTGTGTGCTTTCTTACAAAACAGCGAATTAACATTATTTCTGTTCTTCATAATCTTCTTAAAAAAAACTGAACAGCAAACAATGTTTATTTGCTTGTCTGCCAATAACCTCCTACTATATCTTAACAGATCAGCTTGTCCATAACACATTTAGCAAAATGTTTCTGTTCTGTATGGCTTTAATCAACTCCAGACTCAAACTAAACACAATCTGATTCTCTTCCTCGCTCTCCCTCTTTCTCTCTTCATTTTAATTTACTCTCATTCTGTGCCTCGTCCTTGCATTTAAAGCAACTTCAAAGCATGCAGGCTAAAGGCTCTGTTCTCTGCTCTTTTCTGCTATCCACGTGTAAACAGACACATTTAAGACAGCATGTACATATACACATGCACACACACAAACACACTGATGTTAGTCGTAGGTGTATAAACGATTTTTCATTGAATATATGTAAAATATTCATGAGAGCAGTTCTTTGTTATGGTTTTGGTACATTCATGTTGTGCACCAATTAACTTGTATATGTTAATTTTATGAATATAATGAATCTCTTTAAAAGAATAAATCACATCATGAATGGGCATTGTTGAGTAACAACAATGTTCTTCAATCCTGATCTTCAATAAAAATACCCACAAATGCAAAACGGTCATTTTTCTGGGAATGGTGCAAATGCTAGGCTATTAGTTGACATTAACGCTAAAACAACTTGAGGGCGCTACATTATATCAATTATTTCAATTAATTCTGCATTCCCAAAAAAACGATGTCGAGAGCAAAACATAATGTTTTAATTAACCTATAATTTTTGCCTCTATATTTGTTTGAAACAAAAAATGCTAATTACTTACATTAATATTTTTACATGTGTTGATAACATCAAATGTTTTAATACTTGATTTATGTTTTAATTAAACAAACAAGCTATAGATTTCAGCTTTTTAAAGCCGGATCTATGTAGAATTGTATTTCTCTTTTCTATACAGAAATATCTGATATTCCAATGAAAAGAAAGGTTTTAAAAATAATATTCATCTTGCATTGCATACAGAACAGAAATAAAATCATCAAACAATATGTAATGTCAAATAATGACTATGACTTAATAATGACTATCTGCAGTAAAAAAAAAAAAAGCTTGCACACCTGGTTGGCAGGTACAAGTGTAGTTTTGTCCTTCATCTCTCTGTCTGAGATCAGCACAGGTGCCGTTATTCTCACAGGGATTTACGTGGCACGCGTCAAACTCCTCGCAGAAGATTCCAGAATAGCCATCCCCACACTGGCAGTAAAACGTGTCCTATATTTCACATTTACACACAGTCAAATCACACAGAAAGCACACAGACCCTCAACATTTGAAACGAATAATAGTTTCAAGTATGAACAGATTCTTGAACAGTATGACAACAGTAATCTGGTCCTTTCAACCCTACGTATAAAACAACAAATATGAGTGTGCATAACGGTCATTATTATAAGAGGTCATTACCACAGAAGACTGGGTGATGCATTTTCCTTTCCCACAGCATTGTGGGTCACTGAAACCTCTGCCGGGTTCCATGCAGTTATTGGTTTTTACCATGAGGTGCAGCCTCAAAGTGACCTCTGGACCAGAGGGTGTCCCAACATGCAGTACACCTACATGAAAAAAATAACTAAATTATCAATAGTTTGACATTTTTGTACCAGCGTATCGTTTTTTTGTTCTGTTGAAGAACAAGAATTTAATAAAGCAACCTTTGACTACTTATAACATTCTTACAAATATCTTCTTCCGTGTTTATCAGAACAAAGAAATTTATACAGGTTTGGAACAACTTTAGGGGGGGAAGTAATTCATGACAGAATTTATCCCTTTAATATCCCTTTAAAGTATATGAATTTATTTTATCAACCAGCTTTAGAAGCACTAATAAAAATACTGTTGCAAATAAGAAATATTGCTAATGAATAACCAAGGCTAGAAATGGGGGAAACATCAGGGGACGGAGTCCAGGTAGTAAATTTTAGGGGGGGGGAGAGTTCCACCTCAAAACATACAGGATTTCTTTAATCCATGAAATAGACTCCAAACACTATGCACATTTCATACATACATACATAAAGTATCATTTTCTGCATTTATGATAAAAAAGTCTCCCCAGTAAATCTTGTTAATTTTCTGCACTGTGTATAGCAAAAAATAATGGTAACCTTAAGCAAAAATCGTATATAATTTGAAAAATAATAAATCTACACTATACAAAGTACAATACCTGTTTTTTCCTAAAGACACTGCATTTTGAATTCACAGTTTACTACATTAAACATTAACCATACAAAGCAAATCAGTATGTTTCAATAATATTCTTTGTTATTTCTTCCTGGTTCAGGTGCTGATATTTTATAACATCTAAATCAACCGCATCTTCCTGCTTCCTCTCATAAATAAACACAGACAGAGAACAGTCACGTACACGTTCACAAACACACACCGCAGCGCCTCAAGGGCGGGCCATCATGAGACTGATGCAGAGGCTGAAGATGTTTGGCTCACAAAACCAGACAAGGTCAAATGAAATGCGCCTAGACGCACATTCAGAATGGCACACAAACTAAATTGAAAACAGACTTGCTCAAAGATCGTTTAAAGGTAAAGCCACGAATGACATATAAGGGGTGTGCTACTACGTGATGATTCCAAATGCGGCTGACACGCAGCCACATGTGCGAGATCAGACACACTTACTGATGAAGTAGTTGTGCCCGAATGGCAGAGACTGGTCGGGTAGGACCAATCCATCCGAGCTCTGTTGAAACCACATGATTGTGCCATCAGCAACAGAGCACTGCTCATAACCAGCTTCACCTACACGCCACAACACGGCAGAGCTGCTCACGTTCCCCACCAACCTACAGAGAGAGAGACATTCTTGAAACACCTCGAAATAGCACTTTTTATTAAATGACTCATTCAGAAATCAAAGAAGAGAACAGCTGCTTTCATTTTCTCACGCTCCAAAATACAATCACAGTTGCACAGTTTCTTACTTCACAGCTGTTTCCTCGGCGACCTCCATGGAAACGGTCATCATGCCGGCAGATTCTCCTCCGGCGGTACTCACGCACTCAGCTTCATCCGTGATCTACAACACATCCCGAGTCATTACTGATGTAGGTAACTACTGCTCTACACGCTTAAACGGGCACACGCTTCGCTTTAATTCGTTTACCCATGCAAACGCACACCTGCTCACCTGTTGATCCTCCCACAATATCTCCACCACCTTTTGACCTGGCTTGGCTTGCCACGGTTCCAGGGTGGGCGGAGCCTGAGTAGTGGTGGGGACTGTGGTTGGCTGAAAGACTTGAGTGGTGGTCGCAGGGGTGGCCGGAGTGGCGGGCGTGGCGTGTTCCGGCACCAGGCTCTCGGCGAGGTCCCAGGTGGACTCGGACAGGTCAAAGGTCAAGGTCGGCAGGTCACAACAGACGCCGCCGTAACCCTCGCTGCACTCGCATACGAACCCATCCCCCTCGCCGTCCTGGCTACAGTTGCCATGGAGACAGGGGCTGCTGGCACAGGGATCTGCAAAAAACTGCGACCAATAAAACAACGACGAGATGTGAGAATCGCATAATAATAAACCTTTTGCTCCTGTCACGCTGGATAGGAGGAGGCAGCGATTACAGCAGGAAAGAATGCAGCCATCATTTCAAGTAAACACGAAAGAACAAAATTGATTTGGAAAATGAAACCGCATAAAATAATATAATAAAATTACTGGGTGTAACGGAGGAGAGCTATTAGTACTGTGAATAAAAGGTACAATAAAAGATATAGAGCTCAATGAAATACAATAGGAATTCCATTATCATAAACAACCATTCTATGTTCCCCAAGTTGTAATTTAACATAAATGATGTATTTCCTATTTAAAGCTATACTGAATAATAGATGTAAATAATGAAGAATACTTTCTAAATCCTAGTCACGAGTAATGGAAAGCAATGCTGAATACAGTGGATTACAATCAGATGAGACTCAAGAGATTAAAGACACTTTAACAGGTAACTGATCCTTTGTTAAGCTCTGAGCTCAGATGGGCTTTAATGAACATGGTTTTCATGACAATGTGCTCGCAAGGTGATTAAAAATACATATTGTACACTGAAGTCTGAACTATTGGGTGTGTCATTTTTATCAGGTGTTTTCCTTTAATGAAATTGTAAAATGATGCAGCAATCTGCTTATAAACTAAAGAAATTGTGACTGCCAGAATCAATTACTGTTGTGAACTGAAAAGAGAATCTAATTTGAGGCAATTGTAATAACATGGTGTATTTGAACACAATAACAGTCTTTGTTTCTGGGCAATTCCAGCACTATGGATTTGACATTTACAGTCAAAACTTGAAATATAAATTCTCAGAGAATGTATTGATTATGTATGTGTTTCATCATTTACTCATGTCATTTTAAACCTGTATGACTTTCTTTCTTCTGCAGAACACAAAAGAAGATATTTTGAAGAATGTTGGTAACCGAACAACATTGGCCCCCTATTGACTTCGATTGAATGGACACAAAACCACTGAGACATTTCTCAAAATATCTATGTTTGTGTTTCACAGAAGAGTCACATACAGTTAAATGAATAAATGAGAATTTTTATTTTTGGTGTGAACTACCCTTTTAAATTGTAGCCAAAAAGTGTCTTCACTGCTGTTATCCAACGTTTTTCATGGCATAGGGCATCATGGTTTTACCAATCTGTGTTTAAACAGTGTAAAATGCACAAAAAATCACGGAGGACTTGCATAAACGATGGCAGGTGGCAACAGTTGCTATGATTTGGCAATAATGTTTTGGAGGCGGAGCTTAGTAGAGGTTCAATTACATTTCACACCTTTCAGTCACCTGGACATCACAACAAGTATCGTAAGTGAGATTTGACATAATTCCATCTTAAAAGAGCCTAAACCTAAAAGCTGTGCTAGTGCTTCTGCATTTTGAGTTTCAGAAAGAAAACAGAAGGAACACAATGTTCCTGATATACACCCGCAGCAAGCTTGCAAACCCACTGTCATCTGACTATTAATAGAGAAAGTGTGTGAGCATGTCCTGTGCTGTATGTGTGTGAGAAAGAATTCATCCATACCAACTGCTGTATTAATATTATGAAATTATGAGAAAAAGAAAATATTTTATTTGTTCTTTCAGACAGACAGTGTACACACGCAAATAGCATCAAAGAGAAGGTACAGTATGTAATGGAAGTTTGTGATTGGCTCACAGCCATTAAGCATCACAGGAAGCCCTGAATGAATACTAACAAACCTGCAGATGTAAGACGCATTACAGTTTATAGTATTCAAGCTCACAGACACAGTGGGATGGAGATTGCATCAGAAAAACTCTTTGTTGTACAGCAGAAAGTGACACATTCATCAGAAGGGAACAGTCGTGCCACCAATTACCCAGAGAGATGAGGCCAAATCAGTGAGGAAAACTGCTGAATTAAAAATTCTTGGGAAAAAAGTACTTATTTGTGGCTCTAAACAAGGTAAGATTAAAGAGTTCAGATGATTGTTATAACAAAAAGATACTTGGTATCCTCTCTCAATAGAATGTGAGGTAGTCTTCCCATGCTAAACTCGCTTGCTAAATTTGACCGGATTATATTTCAAGTGGGTAATGTTGAGGCAAGATGTTTTTTGCCCACCTGCCCCCATTCTACCCTTCAAACTTCAAACTTTCAGATTATGCACTGATGTACATATAGTCAAAAACAATTAGTCTGATGCATGCACACAAGCAACACTGTATGGCTCATGTAGAATTTCTTCATATTTACGTAGCCATGCTAAAATTTCAAGACTACACACTCTACATGACAGGATAATATTTCATGGGGGGTAATATTGGGGCAGGATTTGTTTTGCCCACCTGTCTCCATTCTACCCCCTCAAACTTATGCATAAAACCACATATACTCAAAAACAATTAGTTTGATGCATGCACACAAGCAACACTAGCTACGTTTACATGGACCAATGTAATCCAAATAAAAGTCCAATCCGAATGAAAATGTTCCATGTAAACACGTCAATCAGATTAAAAATGTCCAAACCGATTGAAATTTCAGTCGGATTGTAAGGGGTGGTTTATGCTGTTTCTAATGTGCTTGATAGGACATATAAACACTTGATCAGATTGAAAACCGAATTAGGAAGTTATGTGCATGTGCAAAGACTGGGTTGTTCAGACGTAAGGGCGTATGACACACGGAACGAACAGCTGTTGATAAAGAAATAAAAAGCCATACACCAAAGCGGTACAAATTTCCATAGGCTTGTAATCTCTAAATTAACGTATTAATATTGTTACGCATTTAAAATGTCAAGTATTTCCCTGGAGTGAGTTTTTAACCGCAATTTTCTTCTTAAAACATCATATTTGCAGATGTACATACATACTAAAATATCTAATCATAAAATTTCATTTGTATTTGTAGTTACCGAACATTTATTTTATTTATAGTTTACTTACATGTGCTTTGGAAGGACCTACTGGTTTTAACATGGTAAATCTCTGTGTAAATCGACCTTGCTTCTTTGATATGTAGACATTATTTTGCGTTTATGAACTGTACATTATTATGCTGCGTCTGTGGCATAAAATATTGGGGCAGGATCTGGTTTACCCACCTGCCTGTATCCTACACTCTAAATTGTATGCTTTGATGCACATATAGTCAAAACCAATTAGTTTGATGCATGCATACAGGACACAATGGGCCCTATTTTAACGATCTAAGCGCATGGTCTTAAGCGTACAGTGCAGGTGCACTCAGGGCGTGTCCGAATCCACTTTTGCTAGTTTAACGACGGGAAAATGGTCGGCGCGTGGTTTGTATCTTTATGTACACAATATTAATCTTTTACATTGTAATCCATTTATTTTTTATATTTGCCATGTTTAAAAGTGTGTGCTCCTGCCCTTCCCTCTGTGTAATAAGTAAAGTGAAAGCGCATTGTGGACCCGCCCAGGGGCGCATTTTCTACTAACGCGCTCTTTAAATAACAAAAAAATATTGCGCCATTGACTTTAGACTTTAGACCAGGTTTGAGTTGGTCTATGGCGCAGTCTATTTTCAGTTCTTCAAAATAGCAACGCGTCAACAATGCGCCTGAAAATACCTCTTTTTTAGACCAGCATGCCCAATGAGCTCAAATGCATTTGCTATTTAAACAATGTGCCGCAGGACGGGAAAATGAGAACTGCATCGGGCTGAAACTAGCAAAAACACTTGCGCTGCGCCGGGTGTACAATAGGGCCCAATATATGTCTTGTGCTGAATTTCTTCATAGTTACATAGACATGCTAAAATTTCAAGGGGAAACACTACATGTTATGTATGACTGGTTAATATTTCAAGGGGGTTAATATTGGTGCAGGATCTGTTTTGCCAACCTGCATGCATTCTAGCCCCCCTCAAACTTATTCACTGATGCACATCTAGTCAAATACAATTAGTTTGATGCATGCACTCAAGCAACACTGTAAGTCTCATGTAGAAGTTCTTCATATTTACATAAACATGCTAAATGTGAAGGCCACACACACTACATGTTACACATGACAGAATATTTCAATAGGGGTAATATTGGGGCAGGATCGGTTAAGCTAATCCTGCCTGCATTCTACCCCCTAAAATTTAAGTGCACTTAAATGCACATATAGTCAAAAACCCAAGAAAGCAACCATCATGATCATTTATTCATAGTGGCAAAGACAATCTAATATTTCAAGGGCACACACACCCAGAACATTCAAGCTTAAATTGCAACAAACGTGGTTGTTTATTTACATTGCCAAACTTCAAATATGAGAAAAGAGTAGCCATAAAAAGTGGTCTATACAGCCCATTTTGATTTTTTTTAGTTTTTATGATTAACCATCTTGTGGCCTGAAAACCTGCTACCATACTGCTAAAATGACATTCACATTAAGATTATTGACTTTCGTATTAAAACAAAACTAGCATTATTGGTCCTCATTGCATTATTAGTGAATTGAAAAAAGTACTTATTAGACTTGAGAGTGAAAGCAGAGGCAAAACAAATTTGTTTGGCACACAAAGCAATCAATAACTTCATAAAAAGCAAATACGAAGAAGATCAGACTGGACATACTGCTAAGAACTTATTTTTATTTCACAGAAGAAAGTCACACAGGTTTGGAATGAGAGTAAATAATTGAAAATTCATTTTTGTACTTGTCCTTGACAGTTAGGGCTCTCTTAGCTTACTTTTTACCTGAATGTTCCCCCTCTGCAAATTACAGAACCTTTGATGTCTTCCCAAATATCCATCTTTTCCTTTTACACCCTCAACTCCCATTTTACTAATTAAATGAATGCTCAAAGGAGCTGTTTTAATGAGGCCTGGTTAGAAAACCTAACTCCAGCGCTAGACATACTGCTCATAAACTGTAATCTATACCATCAATATCAATCAAACTGTTAATCCAAAACAGACAACCCTATCAATATTTATCTACATTCATGTCATTTCAAGCACATATGCTGTTACTTTTGTTCTGTAGAAATTCTTGAAGAACTGTTTAACAGCTCTTGCTCCAAAAAGAAAATTTTGGTTTTTGTGGTCGTGAAAAATGACAAAATGTATTTTGGGTGAACTATTCTGTACAGCTGAAAGGTTTGAAGTAGCAATGGTCAGTCCAGCTCTTTCTTTAATATTAATGTATTCCCCACGGCTGCTCGACAAGCTTAAATCAAAGCCAAGAGACCAAAGAGAAGAGAAAAACAGCACACGGCCTGTCTTGTGATCACATACCCACTAACCAGGTCTGTCTTTAGAAATATACAAACATCGATGTCTTCAGTTAATAATCAACATAAAAACATGCTTATAAAAACATGCTTTCTGGTGACTCATACACAGTCGCCCCACATCAGCTACCGCACAACACCCCAGCCTAAGGTTAAAAGAACTTCTCAAGGGTAAAATACACCTAACTTACAGTACATCAAACCATTTTACTTCATACTCACTTTCTCTAAATGTACAAAACGCAATCACATTTATTTCAGAAAATAACCTAACATCCTCACAGACAAATATTTTAGCACAGTGATTGAAGTTTGAAACATGGCTGTCTCACTTCAGGATGAATGAAGAACACCGGCCTCGCCTGAGGAAATGGAACACTGACATCACAATGACTTCAGGAGTCTTCTCGACCAATCACAGTGGAGCTGATCAGCCCTGTCATCCAACCGCACAGCAGCGTCCTTTCTGTCTGCATTCAGGGGAATGTTAATGAGCCGTTTGACGTCACGACACAGAGGATCGGACTTGAGTAAGGTTGAAGAAAGGACAATATGCTCTGATGCATGCAGCACAACATTTCCACACTTACAGCCTTACAAAAAAATCTGTTCCCTTTGTTCCCTAAGTACCTGTTCTCCAAAACAATTTAGTAGAAAACCACAAGACACAACCGCAGAGTGACACCTGTTGGTTTGCAAAATGGTCACCTCGTGAGATAGACGTACACACACACACAATACAGTATTTCTGTGGATCTTAATTCTGTTCCTAAGATTCATTGGTGAGATTTAGGTCAGAGGCCGCAAATGTGTCAAGCTGCAACTCAGATTTAGATTTTAACTATGAAGCTGGTCTACATCCAATACACAAATATTATATAAAATATGTAATGTTATATAAAATATAAAGTTGCATAATCTAGATCTTATTAGATAACAAGCTGCAAGGTTTGATTTTAAGCATTAATTTCACTGCGCTTTCAATCTTTGACTCAAGATATCAAGATTGTGATTTTACAGAATGTTCTTTACGTTGTAGGATGATTTTATGTAGAATACTTAAAAATCACAAAAATGTCCCAAATGTCCTCATCTATCCATATGTACCCTAAACCTGTACGTTCAAACAGCATATTTTGCATTGGACCATCACAAATTCACAACGCACAACACATCAAAATAGATCATATACGACCCATTCACAAAAAGGTGTTTTGCACACTTGCATTATAAATTTGAATGAAAAGGTTATTCCTCCTTTTGCATTGATCTTAAAACACAATGCTGAAAAGCAGGAGATACAACACAGACAGTTACACTGATCTTTACCTCTTACACTCACACACACAGCATCCTCTCCTCTCCTCCTATCTGTTGCCACGGCAACACAGCACTCTCCTTCACATCACACCGATAGCACAAGCTCTTACAGACCTTCTGACACACACACGAAAACCTATTTACCCCAACGCAACTCTCAGCCCCTAGTAGATGTTTAGCACAAACACACTAAGTACACACCTCACAGTTCTGTCCTGTAAACCCCTGGCCGCAGATGCAAGCGTAAGTCCAAAGATCCGACTGCATCTGGGTGCCGTCCTCAATCTCTCCCACCCGACTACAGATGCCACCGTTCAGACATGGTCTGCCCTCGCATGGGTCTGGCAGTGCGCTGGGGGTCTCGGTAGGGCTGGGACTGGCCATCAGTGGGGTCCCGAGTCCACCCCTCACCCTGAGGATGAGGAGGAGAGGAAGTATATAGCACTTCATGAGAGCGGTACAGATGTGTCGCCTTCTTGTTTTTCTCTGTTCTGCATATGCTGGTAGAGAGCAGCTGTGTGGATTAGTGCCGTCTGCTTGCGACAGCTTGAGTGTGAGAGAGGTAATTTGCTTGAGTGTAAGGTCTGAGCGTGTTTGAAGGAGGAGAGAGAGAGGCGGAGAGGAAAGGAGAGAAGAGAGGAGGGGAGGGTACCGGTTCAGAGTGACGACACGTACATACTCCACCTCTCTCAAAGACGCATGCATGCGTTTTAATGTATATTGGTTTTTGCCGTGTCAGGGTGAATCTGGGTTAATAAAGAACCGCATGGTTTGATTAAGGATGTTTCGTTCTTTTTCTAAAACACAAAACAGAAAAGCATCACTATTAATATTGTGCATATTTTAAATTAAAGGGACAGTCCACCCAAAAATAAAAATTCTGACATCATTTATTCACCCTCATGTCATTCAAAACCTGTGACTCTTTCTTCTGTGGAACACAAAAGAAGATATTTTGAGAAATGTCTTAGTGGGTTTGTGTTCAGTTTCAGTGTTTGGTTCCCAACATTTTTCAAAATATCTTCTTTTGTGTTCTGCAGAAGATAAAAAGTCAATATCAAACTTAGTCCAACACATTTGGACGGTGAGCCTGTTGTGAGATGTAGTTTATTGGGTTTATAGTGAGTTTATGAGGTACAAACCACCAGCCGCCCTCACTGTGTTTTCCTGACGATCTTCTCCTCAATTCCTCCTCCTGCTTGTTACCATGACAACCGCACTGGAAGTAGCACTATTACCGTTGCTCTGTATCACGATTTAACATTCCCAATCCAGAAATATTGTTTTTTCTAATTAGCAGTTTATCAAGCAGTTCTAACAAGCAGTTCATTAATAGAGAGAACCGATCTTTCTAAAGCCTACGGTAGTTGCAACACAGTATGAATGTTCATGAAGGTGTGGGCTAGCTGGTTTATGCTGGAAACTATTGATTTGATTCCGGTGCTGCTGTGACCAGAATAGTCATAGAATAGTCAGTTTATCAGTCAAACTACATGTAGATCTTTAACGCTGAGCCGGAAGTGATGAATATGTTAAACTAATTAAGAAATCTACTGGGACCACCAGCATCCCAGGCTGGGAACCAGTTTCCTCAACACAACATACACTGGAGGAACACCAATCAGTTAGGGACAACGTTTGCACCTGGTTCCGTGTACCTGTCTACATCAAATGACATAGCTTTAAATGTACCTTTAACTTACAGTATTAGCCTAATAGCTATTAGCCTATATATGTGGCATCTCACGTAAGATTCACATTATTCAAGTCTATACAGCTGAGCCAACAGCCTGTGGGTTGTGAGAGAGTAAAAAGACAGAAAACATTATACCTTGCTTTCACTTTCTCTAGTCAGAATAAGGCAAGTTACTATCTTAAAACCTACAGCACTTTAAATCAAGCCCAATGAAATGCAATATTTCTTTAATATGATCAAAATAAAAAAGGAAACTATTTTAGACGCTGGACAATGGCGCCACCTACTGGACAAAAATGCCTGTGACAACCATATTTGGTTCCAAACCACCAACTATTATTTAAGGGGATCATATTGGATGGCTAAAACGAACATTATTGCGTGTATTTGGTGTAATACAGTGTGTTTACGCGGTTTACGGTTAAAGGGCTCATATGACAGGGCTAACACGAATATTATCATTTGTTTTAGATGTAATGCCATGTGTAAACACGATTTAAGGTTCAAAAACGCTGTATTTTCCACAAACTGCGCATGTTTGTATCACCTCTTTGCCCCGCCTCTCTGAAACACACAGATTTTTTACGAAGCTCATCGCTCTGAAAAGCGAGGTGTGCTATGATTGGCCAGTTAACCAGTGCGTAGTGATTGGTGGAATACTGCAAGCGTGTGACAGAAATGTAACGCCTCTTACCATATTTGGAACATCAGGTTCCGAAGCAATTGTACTGACAGGTACGCCCACCTTACTTGCGTATACATTTGGGCGGTCTTAGTCAAATCATACCACGAACTGACGTAGATTTGTGGGGGTGTGGTTACACGAGGCGTTTCAGGCAGGTCTGGGTGAGCATTCGCTTTTAGATAGAATGTATCTTTTGTTCCCACACTTTTATTTATGCAATTTTACGTGTCTAATACATGCATGGGCAACTTATTACACACCAAAGACACAGAAAAACATGTATGCGTGCCATATGACCCCTTTAAAAAAACACATTAGTTTTCACATACCGTGCATTCCTGTTGTTCCTCTGTGCCCCGCCTTTCTGAGACTCCTCGATTTTTAAAGTCGCAGTGAAATTAAAAATGACAATTCTTATTTTTTCATGAAATATTGCAGAGTTTATAGTAAATAGCTTATCAATGTGGGTCATTTTCTTTTTAAAATTCATGTACCCTCCTAATCTTCAGTTAAAATCTGAAAATGCACTTCCGCCCTGAAATGACTATCCATCTCAAATGACGTAAATTAGACGTCTTGGCTGGAGCATCCGTTAACTCCTCCCCTTCAACTGTCAGTCAGCTGCCAGTTTCATTTCAAACTCAATGCAAAAGCTGTGTTTACACATCCAATCAATTCGCAGTGAAAAACACAAGCCTCGCCAACAAACTTTCTCCTTTGAAATTCCTTTTCAACAAGTTTGTTGGCGAGGCTTGTGTTTTTCACTGCGAATTGATTCTCGGAAATGTGTCAGAATACGCAAGTAAAAAAGATGTGTCTTGACCCAACGCGACAAAGTCAATAAAACATATTATAACAAGGCATTTGTTGCATCCAGCGGGAACGTACAGTAGTTACTGAATATAATGACATTTTTTGTGTAGCATCACGCTGCAGGGGAGAACAGCCAGAGGATACGAGTCTGAATCTATCTCCTGATGGATTCAGCCTCGTAAATAAAAAAGAATTTCTGCATTTGTAATCGTAGGACCGACAAAAAGCTTACGTTTGAATAGTCAGTTGCAAATTCTTTAATAATGAAAACGTACTTACAGGCTGTGAGTGAGAAGCGGCAAACTGTCCTTACAAAGTTGGATTTGCCCCACTTTTTAGAAACAGCCTTTGTGCACAACCAGGTGTTAAAGTCACAATATGGAAGAATTTTGTTATGAAATATCCAAAAATCACTTGCACAGTGTGATATATTTCATGCAGTTGTGTACTCATTATCCCAAACGTTCCCAAGAATGTGCAAATCCAGAGAAATTCCTATTTAAAATAATGGCCCGTCCCTTGTCTCCCTTGTATTTGTCGCATATCAGTGACTTAATATCCGCTGCTCCGCACTACCCTCAGTTTCCGGTTGTAGAAACTACGGCAACACGCAAATGCGGAAGTGGTGATACAGCATCTGGGACGCAGCATCTGTTGTTCTGTTATTATGGATCACGATTACTCTTTGGCGAGTAAAGGAAACCCAAAAAAGTGTAAACGTAGGCCAAACGAGGCAAGCAGGCTTATGGACAAACGAAGAAATTAAACAAGGATTAATATCGGCGTGGCATTGTCTAAATGGAGAGAGCTTCGCGACCAACTTGGACTGGACAGAGACTCCACTCTCGCATGTGTTTTAATAGACAGGTAAGCACATTTTTTATTGTACACGAAATACTCATGCACAGATTATTTGAATAGTTATGAATGCAGTTACCCTATGAAATACAGTATATGTCGCACAAAAATATGTAGCCAGTAACATTACTTGTAAATGCTATGAGTTCGTTCAAATTTACTTTTTAAACGATGACTGTATGACTGTTTTAAACAGGTAAAACTGTGTAGCATTACGCTACCAAATCAATGGACAAAGTCCAATATCAGTCACGGACTAACGTAACATTACAGTCCATGTTTCTTGCAAGCTAATTCATTGCGATGACATAAAATAAAATTTATTCATTACCTCATCCATGAACATGACGGGCGATCTCCACATGCCTCTGGATGGTGAAAATGACATTTCCCATAATTCCACTCTCTTGCATAACGTCATTTATCTTCGCCTTTTGTTGTTGTTTCGAAAGTGCGCCATCTAGTGGTCCGGTCCAAATATTCCATATTGTGGCTTTAATGTGCTGCACACACTCAGACTTTGGAGTTGTGCTGTACTGGAACAGTGTTGTAAATAAAACTTAACCACCGATTTCTAATTGTGTCCTCATTTGGAAGACCCAACAAAGTAGTTTTTCTTTTGTAATGAAACACACAGCATCTCCACGACATGGCGGCAGCAACAACAACACTACAGCGGGAATAGACACGCCTTCTTTTTTTTCTTATACATTTTGGGCGGTGTTCTTCAACGCTTCTCACGAACTGACATAGAAATGTGGGGGCGTGTTTAAACGAGCCGTTTTAGGCAGGTTGATGAGCCTTCGCTTTTAAATAAAACATCTCTTTTGGTTTGAGACTTTAATTTTTGCAATTTTATGTCTCTAATATATGCATGAACAACTTGTAACACACCAAAGGTACAGGAAAACACAAAATCCGTTCATATGACTCGTTTAAACATTATTCAAAATACAAAAGTGCTTCAACCTTTTTCCAGCTTTATAGAAAACAATTTAGCACAAAAACAGTAGACAGGAAAAAACAAGAAACATAAATGAATAGAAAAGATAAAAAATACACGAGAAATTATGCATGCCGTTATCAATGTCTCATCACCATTAAGACATAAGACATACAAACAAGACACGACTTACATAAAGAAAATATATTTTCCTACAAATAACTGTCAATATATTAAATCATCTTATATTTGAAAATATGTAGAATAATGTATTGTTGATATATGAAAACATTATATTGAATAACACATAAAGAATCGTCGCTCTTTATACACTGAATAATATAACTTAAACTTAAACAAGTGTCTAAATCTCAAAAAAGGCTAAAGACTTTAAAATTGTAGAAGGGCGAGTATGATAAGATCTTCTGCCTTTGATATTCTGGGAATTATTAAGTGATGCATTATAATCTAAGGCTCTAAAACATTTAATGCATTTTTTAAAGTAATTATGAAGATTTTGGAATATACGCTAAACTAAACTTAATATTGCAGTGATGATAAAATCGGGCTGATATGATCATCTTATGATCTAATAAGCCATCTAGCTTACTGTAAAAAAAGTCCTGTAAAATGAAATTTAATGAAATATATATCGTTTTTTTTCTGTAAAAGTACGTTTTCCCTGTTTTTCATGTAAATTAGTGTTCATTTTCTGTAATTGGACAATTTTGACAGTTCAAATCTGTGAAAAATCTGTAAAAAAATAACAGTAAAATTCTGTAAAATCTTGTTTTTTTTTACAGTGATAGCTGTCATGGTTCTGCTTCTTTTTGTCATGTCTTTCTTGGTCTTGTGGCAGAACGATGGCAGAGCCTCTTGTTCTGTGTGGAGAGAAACATATTATTGTCTGCCTCGACATAATGTGCGTTCTCTCCGGTGTCTCATCCCCTCGTTCCCTCGTTAGCTTCCCCTTAGTGTATGATCCCAGTCACCTGCCCGTCACCCTCCCTGTGTAATCATCCCTGGTTAGTGTCCCCTATTTATAACCCCAGTTTCACCTTGTCCCTTGTCGATTCGTTCTTTGTATCATGTTCGTGTTAGTCCCTGTCCAGCTGATCTTGATCTTGTTCTTGCCCTGCCTTGTCCCTTAGAGTGAGATTTGTTTGTTTTTACTTTAGTTCTTGTTTAGCCCCCTAGTGGGAAGTTTTTTGTTTGCCTTTTTGAAAAATGTTTTGTTATCGTGTTTGTGCCCCCATCGTGGGTTTTTGTTTTACATTTTAATAAATATTTCTGTTAACCCCTTCACTACTGTCTGCACTTGGGTTCTGTCCACCACACACCCTGACAGATAGCAATAGCCCTGCAGGGCACCCACCCAATAATGAATCACAATAATCCTTGTGAGGTAAACACTGCATTAATAAGATTCTCACAATTGTAAAATATTCCTACAAAACACTAGAAATTTGATTTCAACAGATTTTGAAAGTAGTAAAAATTGGACAAATAGGACTTAACACTAACCCCTGCCCACTAATGGTGGGGTAGATTAAAGGTTGTTTATTAGAATGACATAATCTATACTTTTAAAAGCTACATTTAAGGACCGTTGTGTAATTTTTAGCAGCATCTACTGGTGAGATTGCGAATTGCAACCAACGGCTCACTCCACCCCTCCACCTCTCCACCTCATTTTCAAAGCACTGCTGTGGCTGACACAGAACTAAGATGACGTCACATTTTCGCTTTTTTCCATACAAGGGGACCCATGGTGTATGTAGATTGAAATAGCTCATTCTAAGATAATAAAAACATAACGCTTCATTATGTAAGGTCTTTATACACCTCTGAACATATTGTTATGTATATTATATTGCATTTCTGTTGATAGAGATACTCCAAAAAACTACACACTGGACTTTAAGATTCAGTAACAAGATACATTCAGTTGTGATCAGATGCAAGAAGCAGAGTGTTTGTCACTCTTATGGACACAATTTTTATGCTATGGTGAATGAGCAGAGAAGATATTGATAGCAAACTTGAGTATATTAGTGTACTTCTGTAGTTTGTGTCAGTGGCAGTTCTTAACCATGTCAGCAGAGGGTGATCTTATATATATATATATGTACAGTATAAGGAGAAGTCAACTTACTAAATGTACATGACTAATGGTGGTAAAATTAAAAATTAAATTCAAGATTGCATTAAAATTAGAGAGGGATAAGCAAAAACAACAACAGCAACTGAGTTTAATTTAACAATGGTCTCAAATTTGATTGTGTTGTTTGAAATTCTATATCAAGATAAAAACTAGGGGATAGTTCAGCCAAAAATTTTAATATTGTAATTTATTCACCCTCATTGACGTCAAGCAGTCCTGTCCTGTATATGACTATTAGTAAATATAATACACCAAATGTCAAAAAGGTGATTTATTACCCATAATTTATTACCCCTGCCGGGTTTATGATTATGACCTTTAACCATGCATCCTGTGTACATTTATGAACCCTTTGTTGTTTGTTCAGGAAAAAAGGTTATAATGTCCAGGCCTTGTGGTTTCACCCCCCCCACCCTTCTTTGCAGTAGAGATAAGGATTTGGTTTGAGAATGCCAGAACTGTCCAGGAATTTTTGATGTTGTACATCATCTAGACGTATTTGTGGCAGATGTGCAAGTCACTTGGTAAACTCTGTTCTGAGGCATTAGCGGAAGTAACTTCTTCTTCTTGAGTTTTACTGGCGGTTGGCAAATCAGCTTATAGGTGCATTACCGCCACCTTATGAACTGGAGTGCTAGCGGAAGTAATGATACACTGCTTCGCGGCAGAACGGAAGATGCGTGACGTCATGTGAAAAGGGTGTATTAAATAAAACGTGCCCAGCTGATAAGTTTTTAGATCTGTAGCAAAACATTAAAAACATTTAACCATTTGTTTAACACTTACATTTAAATGCCCCTAAAATAATGTAAAACAGAAACACTTACTGTTTGGACTTCTTGGATTTCCTTGCTAGATCAGATGCACAACACAAAATTTGGCTATGCAGAGGTTTGGTACTAAAAAGAAACAGTCTGACGGCAGTCTATCGCAGTCTCAGGAGTTAATCTGTTAAAAAGTGGATGTGGGGGTGTTGAGGCGGTGCCCCCCTCAAAAAACTCTTTACCTATTAACATAAACACATCCTTAGCTACAACTTATTTAACAGAAGCTATATACATAAAAAAAACATTGCGACACGGTCTGTACTCAACAGGACGCTAAGAAGTTATTAGACTAATTCAGTTTTTATTTTTTAAAGAATAAGGTTATCATTCTTGAATTTTGAAAAGAATGCTAAACAATCGTATTTTAACCTAGGGTTAGAACTAAACTAGGGGACTATTCTTATTTTAGATCTTGAAATATCATCTCAAACTAAACATTTATTAAATAAATCAAACAAAATGGAGATGAAGCTATACGTTTTTTCCTAATTTCAGGTTTAAAAGTTTAACCCTAAACCAGATTTTGACATGTTTGGTTTTTAACAACGTGAGGATCAAAAGAATCAGCCAAGAAGGTCCTTTAGATAAAGGCAGATGCCTAAGTTGCTAGAATTTCTTCCACCCCCGTGGTTGGTAGGCACACTGGCACCTTCCCAGGCAGAAGAAAGTCAGCCAGGACAGAACTCATAACATTGTTAAGTCCTCAACTTAACTCCTAAAGTCTATAGTTGTGTTAAACTGACAGTTTAGAGGTGCTAACACATGTGGATTGCCTTCTTCGCACAGGCAGAGAGAACATGTATGGCACGTGCATTAATCAAAAGCTAATTGACGACCGTTGTTTAGAATGCGGACCAGTAATATACTTGCACTACATGCCTAGCAGACACCCCCGACATCTTCCACAGGCAGAAGAAAATCAGACAGGATGAAAACACATATTTTTTTTAAATGAATCTTTGACTTAACCCTCGCACACTAAACCTTTGTCAGAGCACTTTGCCTTGTTTAGTCTAACAACGACTCTTCCATGACCAGGAAGAACATGTCGGGGCATTTCCTTTAATTAATAGGTAGTAATAGGTAGTTTATGGCACATTGATAAGAAGCCAGACCCCCAAAGTCTCAAGCACTTTCATCATTTATCAGGTAAAAGTCTTAAACCTGGAACCAAGTCATTCTTAAATGAAAACGTCACACACATAAACATTTCGTTTATCTCTCTAAATTATAAACACAACCCCAGCAGACAGGTTTCACACTGTCTTTGGAGACAGGCACCCCGGCTGGCAGGCTGGAACCCCCTTTGCCAAGTGGAGTGGAGGGGTAGAAACTAGCTATTGACTGTGAGGGGCCACAACAGGTCATAAAAACCACAAACCTAAACATTAATAACCAGGTCATGAAAACACACAAACATAAACTTTGTTTGGAACACGTTGATAAGACATACAAAAAAATCTCAAACACTTTTCATCATTTGTCAGATAAAAGTCAAAACCAACTCGCTCTTAGAAGAATCGTCACAAGCATAAAGATTGAATTTACAAATCCCTCACAGCACATCATGTTGCCAGGTAAAAAAACAGGGTCTTGGTTTGGGGCTGGGAGGAGTGTGTGGGTAGGATAGCTGGAACTTCATTTTAATTTTAACATCTGACTGCATGCATCACACTTCAACTCAAGTTCTTTTTAACACTTAAAACCTGACTTTGAAATATTATTTTATCGAATTTAATTTAATCGCTATATTTATTTATTTTATTTTACATCAGTGCTTCTTATTTCGTTAACTCATCTTGTATTGCTTCATTCACAGACATTACGGTCAAAAACCACGCATTCTGAAACCAAATCCTTATCTCTTCTACAAACCCTGTGGGGTGTGAAACAACAAGGTCTGGAAATTACAAAAAAAATTCCTGAACAACAACAAAGGGTGTCATAAATGCACACAGGATGCAACTGACTACATGCATCACCCTTCAACACAGGCAAGTTATTTTTAAAACTTAACTAAACCTTTGATTACCAAGTCATAAAAACACACAATTACAAACTTTGTTTGGGACATGTTGATAAGAAAGACAGACCCCTAGGTTTCATGTTGTGTTAAGAGACAGACACCCGCTGTCAGTCCAGCAGGATGGGACCAACATTTTGCCAGGTGGTGTGGGGTTAGATAGGCAGGACATGACCCCAGGAACCAGAGCAAGACTTTTATAAACGTTTTAACTTGATCTTTCAAGAATCATCACACGCATTAACATTTAATTTATCTCTCTGATCTCTGATATACAAAACCATCCACATCAAACTGTTTTCACACCATGTAAAAAGACATGACTGCAAAGCATCGTCTTGGTTTGGGGTGGGAGGTGTCTGTGTGTGTGTAGGAATGGGGGAACAAAGAATCCCCCAACATTAGCTGGTATTACATTTTCATTTTTACACCTGACTGCATGCATCACCCTACAACACAAGCAAGTTCTTTTTAAAACTTAAAAGCTGGATCTGTCTATTTTATCATACTTCATTGAATCACTATTTATCTATTTTATTATACATCAGTGCTAATTATTTCTTTAACTCATCTTGTATTGCATCATTCACAGGAGGTCAAAAACCAAGCATTCTGAAAACCAACTCAGACACATTCTTTTTAAACTTAAAACCTGAATCTTTTATCTTATTTCATTTAATCACTATTTAGCTATTTTATTTAACATCAGTGCTTCTTATTTTCTTTAACGCATCTTTTGTTGCTTTCATTCACAGGAGATCAAAGACCAAGCATTCTCAAACCAAATCCTTATCTCTACTGCAAAGAAGGGGGGGGGGGGTGTGAAACAACGAGGCCTGGACATTATAACCTTTTTTCCTGAACAAACAACAAAGGGTTCATAAATGTACTAGGGATGCACGGTCAAAGGTCATAATCATAAACCCGGCAGGGGGTAATAAATTATGGGTAATAAATCACCTTTTTGACATTTGGTGTATCATATTTACTACTACTATTTCTACTGTGGATCACAAAATAATTTATTTTGAGAAATGTCTCAGTGGGGTCCAATGTTGTTTGGTTACCAGCATTCTTCAAAATATCTTCTTTGGTGTTCTGCAGAAGAAAGAAAGTCATACAGGTTTGGATTGTAAATTTCACCTCCATCATTGTAAGTGTAGGGACTAATGCCTTGGCTCATGCCTTGGCCCCTCCCCACCTGAATGTAATTCCCAGAATTCTCCAAATCCCCTCAAAATAGACAAGTTCTTCAAAGAAAACTGTGTTTGATTTTCTAACGGATGTTGAAGCAAGCCAGATGCCCACAGAATCGGATGCCAGAACCACATGTTTGTGCGTGCGCACCTGGCACTTGTGCCAGGCCCGTTGCCTCCACCACTCAACAGCTCCCTGCAATGACGTTACCAGCCGGGCCACACTAATCAACATAGACACTAATCCAGCTCTTCTATAAAGCCCTTTTCCTCTTCATGAGGGAGAGTGAGAGAGACAGGAGGGGAGGATAAAGGGAGTAAGGGATGGGAAAAAAATTAGACGACTGCATGATGTTCAGTGGTGTGACTTCCTTTGGAATACTTTAAGAGTGAACACAGTTTTTACTACCCTTCATTGACCCACGGAGGAGTTGCACAGATTGTGCACTCATATCAGCGATCACACTGGAGGGACGGTGCCCCCCGATGGGGCCTGCTGAGGGGCAGTGCTGTGGGAGCTGCCCCCCTTTGCCCCCTATTATCATACCAATCATGGCTAGCATGGAGCTTTGCACCGCCCAAGAAGATGGATGCTTTCCCTCAGATGGGTAGGACCTCGTAAATTCTGTGTGAGCTGCGTATGTGTTTGTTTGTGATGAATGAAATGTAACATATGTGTTGCATTTGGTGTATAAGTTTGTGCATTGAGAAATTTCACAACACTGCACTACATGCAGCCTTATGGCACATGTAAACTAATACCGTTCTTGCTCTGATTATCTGTAAGTAAAATATAAATAAAAATGTCCACACTTCAGTATAGGGGGCAATTCTCGCTATTAACAAACCATTAATTACGTCTTTTTCCTCAATAAACTCTTCATTTGTTGTTTATTAATAGTTAGTAAGGTAGTTGTTAGGTTTAGGTATTGGGTAGGATTAGGGATGTAGAATATGGTCATGCAGAATATATGCCTTATAAGTACTAATATACAGCCAATATGCCAATAATAGGCATGCTAATAATAACAAGTTAATAGTGAGAATTGCCCCCTATACTGAAGTGTTATCATAAAATAAATAATAACAGAAATTGTAAAAAAATAAAATAAGTAAAATAAAATAATACATAAAAAATTAATTCAAAATTATTAAAATGTTAATTAGAATTGAAATAAATAAATATTGAAAATAAATAAATATTGAAATAAATGCCAATATGTTCATTTTAATTTTAAAAGTCAATTTAGGAATTCATATTTTAAAATATTATACATATACTTCTATGACTGAACTATTGTTTACTTTTTTAATATTTAAAAAATATATTAACTCAATAAAAATACAATAACATTGCCTCTGTTTTTCCATTCTTGGTAGGTTCTTATGTTGATTTTGTTAATTCTTATCCAACGTACCTTTAATACATTTCAGCAATATGAACGTTTTAAAAAGGATCATTTTCAGTGGGTCAAAAAAAAGAATGAACCAAACCGTTGGGTTATAAACTAACCCATGCTGGGTTGTTTTAACCTATTGTTGGGTCAAATACAAACATTTTCTGGGTTGTTGTAACACAGCAGTTGGGTTTGTTCCCTTTTGACCCATTGCTGGGTTGAAAATACCCTATGAGACAGCGTACAGTATTTCCTTTTTTTGGCATTCAAACCCCTGATATTTGCTCTGTTGGCACAAGTGCTCTATCTGCTCTTCATATCCTTGTTTGCACTTAAGCTTTTCTCACTTTTACCTCCATATCTTCCACCTGTGAGGCAACCTGTCAATATCAGAGTATCCAGTGCCTGGTGCCTGACAGAAGTCTGTTCTGTTAGCTTGTTAATGTCTTGTTACCACTGACAGTGGGAGGGCAGGCTGGATTACACTGTTGTGCCAGGCAGCTGTCACCACAGAGACCTGAGCAGATATGTGACGTACATGGCTGAACATGTGAAATTAGTCACGGGTTGTTTCACAACATAGATTGAAGAACTACTATGAAGAAAAGACAAGCTTATCATTTTTAACCACAACCTTAACAGTATATACAGTATACAGTATATGCCCCTTTTAGGGACATGGGGTGGAAAAAGTATGAAAGGGAAGAGAAAAATATTTTTTAAAGCTTTTGCGTTATCTCGCAAAACATTCAAACGTCCTGTTGTCCCGTTAACAATGGAGCGGTTCAGAGTAGATTCCCGGACTAATAACTTGTGAGCTAAACGTTGTTATTACACAAATAACACATAATTCCTTAGACAATGATCTACAACCTAGTCTTCCTCAAAATGAGAATATAAATTGATCTCTATATGAGCAGGCGACATGGACAAGTCCAAAGAAACCGTCTGCAAAGTGACTGTAAATCCGAAAAGCGTTACTACAAAAATAGTCATTAATAACTTAAATGTTACACACTGTGGTCTCACCAAATTCAGTTTACACATTAATGCTCTCCTGCTGATTTTAAAATGGTTTTAGTTATACTACAGTATGTAGCACTGAAGTTAATGACTTTTTTTCGTAGCATAATGATCTTCGGGTCGAGCTAGTCTTAAATTCTGCCAGCGGGACATCCCTTATGAAAATTTACCATGGTTTTACTACAGGTAAAACAAAAAAACATGGTTACTGTAGTAAAACAATGCTTATCACAAAATAACCATGGTTTTGAAAACCATGTTTTTTGTAAAAACCATAGTAAATGATGGTTACTGTAGTAAAACCATGATTTTGCCCTAAGTAATCAATGCACCAAAAAACCATGGTTACTACACTTGTACCACAAAAAAAAAAAACATGGTTAATTTTCGTAAGGGATTAAACATGAAGTGTTTGTCAGAACTCTGAAAAAATTCTGCGAGATAATGCAAATATGTTTGCGAGAGAACGCAAAAGCTTTAAAAAATATTTTTCTTTTTTCCACCACCATGTCCCTAAAAGGGCTCCGTATATCTATCCTTTTCACTGTTGGTCACTTTAAAAACAGTTCAGGCCTTTATTACTGCTCTCTGTAATACTTCATGAAAATGTTCTGAAGTCAAATATTTTAATAGAATCTGAAGTATGTCCTATTAATAAAATCATTTTGAAGCAATAATCTTGAAATCAGTGCTTCATGTTTATTTGTCTATTTGGGAAGTGGCTGTATGCTAGTACAATCAGCTATTTATTAAAGTGATTTTTTTATTTTTTGAAATGTCAAGTACAAAGTACATCAGATATGCCTTAACCCACAACCTCGTTAGGTGTTACATCTAATTGCATTTTCCATGTTATGTGTAATAACTTTCCATGTTGTTATGCAAAATAACTCTAACCGCAGGTCACAGCTTTTTAGTTTAAGCTGACCTGACCTTTCCATCTCAGGTACCTTAGGTTGATAAACACACACACACGCACGCGCACGCACACACACACACACACACACGCACGCACACACGCACACACACACACACACGCACACACACACACACACACACACAGACACACATGTCTGGTTTACTATCTCCGTGGGGACAGTCCATAGGCGTAATGTTTTCTATCACTAACCCTACCCCTAAACCTAAAGATCATAGAATACTTTTTGCATTTTTAGATTTTTAAAAAATATTGTTCTGTATAATTTATAAGCTTTTTTGCCCATTGGGACCTCAATTTTGGTCCCCACGGTGACACGAGTCCTCATGTGTTGGTGTGCATTCAGGTTTAAGTCCCCACCGGGATATACAAACATGAACACACACACGCACACACACACACGCACACACACACTGAATGTTCCTAGTGAGTGCAAGTAAAAAAGAGGATTTTTGTTTATCAGGCAGGTCTTCAGGCTTCAGTAATCCTCCTCTGGCCTACTGGGAGAATATAAACAGCTTTGGAACAAAAAAGTCCATTAAAGTTCACGGGTATATGTAATTTTATTTTTTCGCAAACTGGCTGTGAAAATTAAAAAATTAAAGAAGAGATTAGCATCAGAAACCACTTCCCTCTTTGTGCTGACACTTCAGCTATGTTCAACCGCTAGTCAAATGACAATTTCTGCTTATGGGTGTTTCTGCAACTATGGGCACTTTTGACTCTCCAAAATAAAAAAATCAACCCCTATGAATTTTATCTTTAATCATCTGTAATACATATAAAACGGTCAACAAAATTGCATGGAGCAATGAAATTTTGTCTTATATAAAAACACGCAATAAAAACGGACACAGATAAGATTATATTTACCTTATATTTTGGGATCTTGTGAGTGAGGTGTTGAGGTGGCCTAATCTGTCAGCAATGTGCTCAAGTGGTAATTTCTGTTTCTACAGAAACTAGATTTGTTTGTCTTTCATAAAATGTCATAATAAAAGCCGTTTTTCATTGCTGCAAAAGTGTGGGACAGGCACATTTACTTGAAAACATCATAACAATGAACAGTAAATAATACAAAAATTTACGATGCTGTAAATTAATATCTATATTAAACAATTCCTTTTGAAAAAAGATCAAATTGTAATTCAATTATCTTATTTTAAGTATTTTAACATTGTGACCAGAGTTGTGGGACATGAACAAAAATGGTGTTTGGACCTATAAATGCTTCATAATTTTCTATTAAATCACATTAATCATTAATTATATTTTTTGTCAAGGTGTGTAATGACACTGTGACTACATTTATAAAGCGTCATATGACAAATTTGGACATAAATCTAAAATTTCACTGCTGGGACTTAAAAGTGCCTGTAGTTGCAGAAACACCCTTACATAAAAATAAAAAGTACTTATATTGTGCATTTTAAAGATTCTTCCTAGTAATTGAAATGGCAAAATAATATGTATTTTCAACATAACAACTTAATGCCCTCCCATGCAACATGATATTATCATGCAACAACCACAGTTTATAATGTTAAGTATTGCGTAATGCAAATTAAAAAACTAAGAAAAATGGTTGTGAGAAAACAGATATTGTGTAATATTTTTGAAGCAGTAACATTAGTTTTTATGTCTGAAATAATATCCCATAATGCAATGCTTTCCTGTCTCTAATGAAAAATTACTATAAGAGAACATAATCCAATTTGATATAATCTGCATATATACGCATTGTAATCCAGTTCTCGACGTTCCATCCCTGTGGCTTGAGAGTCAAACGATTAGTAGCAGGTCAGCTGGGATCAGCAGCAGTTAGCAAATCCTACATGCTTTGTTTCTTAGTATTGCGACGTTGCGAACACACTGTAAAGACCATATGCAGTACTTCTGCAGCATCACTCTCGACGATTAAACTACCTGAGAATAACTGAAATTAATAATTTTGTTTGTTTTATTTATTAATCTTGTTTTGTGCATGCATGATGTCATGGGAAATGAATGATTTAGGCAACATCTGTCCCTGTGTTTTTATGTGCATGGGCAGCTGAGTATTGAATGTCACAAAAACACATTTCCATTGACAATTTTCTAATCCAACAGAGTGATGGGGGAAACAGAAGCACAGGCCATGGAGGAATTTCCAGTACAGAGAAAAGGTGACAGATTGCCCTTTCAGGTAAAAAAATCCCCTTCTTTGCTGTGAGATTTGTGTACAGTATATTCATTTTTGTATTTTAATTCATACAGGTGGCTCAACTAAAACTATTTTTATATCATTTTTTATATCAAATATTTGCGGAGGAATGGGTGACATTAACACTGAATATTGAGCATGTGCTTAAAGACTGTATGCAGTGTACAGTGGGACTTAAGTCAGTGTTTCCCAACCCTGGTCCTTGGGGCACACCTTGCAGAATGTTTTAGATCTCTCCCTATATAAAACACCTGATTCAACTCGTCAATCAGGTGTTTCATATAGGGAGAGAACTAAAACATTCTGGAAGGTGTTCCCCAAGGACCAGGGTTGGGAAACACTGACTTAAAGTGATAGCTCACCCAAACATGAAAATTCTGTCATTATTTATTCATCCTTCCGAAAGTTGGCAAACGAACAGCGCCGGCACCCATTTACGCCTGTTTTATGGACACAAAGCCAATGCAAGGTGTCATTGCAGTTTGGTTACCAACTTTCTTCAAAATATCTTCCTCTGTGTTCTGCGGAAGAAAGAAAGTCATACAGGTTTAAAACAACAAAAATGATGACAGAATTTTCATTTTTGATCACTTCAAGTCATGATCCTTTAATGTCTTTTAGCTGTTTTTGGGGGGGTCTTCCAATAATTTTTAAGGGGTCCAAGTAATGTTACTTCTTAGGTGTCACAAACATTTGCTACTTTCATGGTAGATTAATTTAAATTTAATCAACAATTAGGCAACTATTTTATTTTTCGGCACTTTACTGTAATAGGAGCCATGAACTAAAACGTGCAACTTGATATTCTGCTACAGGTGGTGTTTTTAAGAAGAGAGTATAAAGCCAAGTCTTATGGGGTCCCCAACCATGGGATGTTTTTTCTTGGGTTGGACCAAAAATCTTAAACTTAATTTAAAATATATCAAAAATAGTAAATCATTTATTTACAATATTTACCGTATCTTATCTGCAAATTTTTAAATTTGTCAGTATTGTTATTTAAAAAATATATATATTTTTTTTAATGTGTGCAGATAAGACAAGGTAAATAACGCTTTATGGGGGGTCCGGGATCCCCCAGCCCCCCTTAAAGCACTGCTATAGACTATTAATTTTTTTCTATAAAAAATTATTTAATTTGTAAAAAGTAGATTTTCTTAATATTTAGAAGTGGCTACAAATCTTTAATGTCAATTGTAGTTCTGTTTTTTACCATTATGTTTACTTGTATCTCAAACAGGATCCAGCTGAGTGCAAACACCATTCAAGTGTTTTTCCTCATAATTTTGCAGATCTTCCCAGATCCAGTGGGGGTAGTTTTGGGACAGGAGGGGACTCTAACCTGCGTTCAACAGGGGAAAGAGCGTCTGCCGTCTATTGTGGTGGAGCCTACTGATGTTAGTGAGGTGGAGAGCGGTGAGCTCCGCTGGCCCCCAGAAGACATGGACTTTGATGAAGATGAAGATCTGTTCCTGGAACAGTGCATCCCACCAGCTAACATCGCCGACTGGGGGGAGGAAGAGGAAGAAAGCTCTGTCATTGAAAACCACCAGACCACATCTTTATTAGGTATTTTGCCTTCCTTAACAAGTCATGTGCTCACTTACTCGCTGGAGATTAAAGAATCGGATGTATTATGAAAACATTAATTTACTGTCATAACTTAAATGGTCTCTTTGACTATCTATGTGCAGATCTTCAGACGGATGACTTTAGGGACGACACCCCGACACTGCCTCCAGAGAGTGCTCCGGCTCTAAACTAAACCCCGCCCACTGCTCAGGGTCTGACCATAACCTATTAAACCCAGCATTGTCGTGTCAAGGTGATCTGCATGCAAAAATAACTCCAGGATGCTTTCCTGAACATCTCAAAGAGATTTATGTTCAAAATGAGTTACATGAACAAATCTGAGTGCGTGGCGGTGGTTCTATCACAGGATGACATCAACTTTGACACTTTAACCAGAGAACAGAAAGCATAAACCTGTGAAAGAATTACTGTACTCGACATAAAAATATGTATTTTACTTTTGCAAAGCAGTAGATTGCATATAGTCGTTTTACATCTTTCATAGTTTTATTTTACAACTTTACCAATGTTTTTCCTTTTGCTAATTGTTTTAGAATGAACATCATGTTTAAACACTTGCTGTCAGAATGCAAAATATTGATTTATATTATTTAGTTGATACAGTATATTTCAAAATGTTACACCCGGTCAGCGTATTACCACAGAGTTCAAATCTAATCTTATAATCAAAAAAGGGAAGAAACATCATGGCAACACAATGTTAGGTAATCATATGCACACATGATCTGTAAAACAGCATTTATGGAGACGATGCAATAAACGCACTAAGCAAAGTTATTTGTCTTTTTTTTTGGTTTTGGTGTCAATGTAGTAAAGTTATGTCCAACTGCATTGTGACCTTCAAATGAATCCAATGGTTTCCAATGGTGCAGTCTGTGTTCACCATCTAAATGAAACCAGAACCACAACCATTATTGTAATATAATCCATATTATTACCCATTTTGCTGTGTTTTAAAAACATTATAATTATTAAATGGAAATTCTGGGAATTTAAAGCAGTGAAACGTATTGCAGCTAAAATAAATGAATTGGTTGTGTATAATTTGACTGTTATTCAAAATGTAAGATAAAGAAATAAGTTTTAAAAGTAACCATTTGTACAGAGCAACAAAAAGTGCTTACACAACATTATTAAGCAAAGGGTTTTTCACACATCCTTTTTCAACCATTTCCTGGTTTCAGAGCTAACACAAAATCTTGACTATTACATTCATATTGAAGCCACACGCACCACTTCACTGACACAAATTCTAGGAGGTAATTTGTTTGATTTTTTATACATCCTTAACTTTTTGATGAGATTAGTAAATATGTTTTTTAATAATAGTAATAATAAAAAGGGCTGTCAATTGATTTATCGCATCCAGAATAAACGTTTGTGTTTACATGTTATATGTCTGTGTACTGTGCATATTAATTTTGTATTAATAAACACACACATGTATATATTTAAGAAAAATATCAAATTAATAAAGATTTATATATATTTTTAATTATTGGTAAATATAAATAAATGCATGTAAATATTTCCCAAATAAATATGTATTTACAAAATTAATATAATATGCACAGTACACAGACATATATTATGTAAACAGAAACTTTATTTCTGTATGCGATTAATCAATTGACAGTCCTATTTATTATTATTATTATTATTAAAAAACAATTCACTACTAATTCACTACTGATTAAAACTAATCACATTATATTACAATAACTGTTGTAATCGCAATTAATCTTTTGACAGCCCTAATAATACATTTATATTTTTTAATATCCAGACATTGTGTAATGACTATTTATTGAGAAAAGATTTTTATTTATAACACTGTGTTTGGTAATGCAATTTTTAATATATGAAAACATTGCATGCCGTTTTAACAGATTCTTCCCATGTTATTTTGCTTTGTTTTTTTGTCATATATCGATCATTTTCAAGGTATAGTATCGAAGTTAGAAATTGACAACACTAATATCTATCTCTTATTTTTTCATCATTTCACAGCTAACATGGAGGACGGTGACAATTTTATTTTTATTGACTTTAATGATACCGACTGTTGGCATGAAAACTGCTCCTATGTGCTGAATCCCTTTGAAGATGAGGTCCCTGTCATAGGTGCACGCCACTGGTTCGCTCTGATCTGCTACAGCATCGTCTTCCTGCTGGGTGTCCCGGGCAACGGCCTGGTGGTGTGGGTGACGGCATTCAGAATGCCAAACTCCGTCAACGCACAGTGGTTTTTAAACCTGGCCATCGCCGATCTGCTGTGTTGTTTATCTTTGCCTCTGCTGATGGTACCGCTCGCACAAGACCTACACTGGCCCTTTGGTCCTCTGGCGTGCAAAATACTACACGGTCTATTCTCCATGATGATGTACTGCAGCGTTCTGCTCTTAGTTGTCATCAGCTTGGATCGCTTTCTTTTGGTGACCAAGCCCGTGTGGTGCCAGAACCGGAGAAATCCGAAGATAGCCCGGTGCGTCTGTTTGGCCATTTGGCTGCTGGCTCTCCTGTGTAGCTCTCCACAGTTTTCTCATATGGAGGAAAATGTAAAAAGTGAGACTAAAATATTGTGTGTTAGTGTGCATCATAGCATCGGTCAAGCCTGGGCTGTGACTGTGTCTCGTTGTTTCCTGTCCTTTGTGTTACCTTTCATGATCATCTGTGTCAGCCACTGGAAGGTTTACCATGCGACAAGGTACAGACGGGGCCAACGTGGCAATGACAAGTCGGCCCGGACACTGCGTGTCATCCTTGCTTTAGTTTTTAGTTTCTTTCTGTGCTGGATGCCTCTGCACATCGTGGATCTCCTTCAATTGATACAATACAAAAAGTCACATCAGTTACAAGCCGACTTGAAGTTAGGCCACGTGTTAGCGCTTTGCTTGGCTTACATTAACAGCTGCATGAATCCTCTACTCTACGTGTGTCTTGGCCGTGGTTTCAAGGAAAATCTGATAAGCTCCCTGCGTAGCGTGCTCCACTTTGCGTCCGAGGCCCCGTCCACTCGAATTAACATGACTGCAAGCAGTAAAACCACCACCACAGATGGACAAACTTGCAGGGAGAAGCCCCTGTGAACCCTTGTATGACAAATGGATCTAGAGTTATGCCGCTGGAGTTCTCAATGGTCAATAGTCAATGGTCCATATGACAACATGGACTCCATCTTTGTTTCATGGGTTCTCAATGAAGCACAAAAGTTGGGTTCCAGAAATAAAAACCACATTTGTTTTCTCTGCAGGCTTTTTTTTACAAAATTTGTAACAACCTATAAATTTAAAGACATGAGGCTCTTAGGAGATATGCTGTAATGGTGTTAAGGCCACGAGTCTGTGTTATTTCCAATTGAACTTTTCAAACAGTATGTTTAACACTGAAACTCCTGGTGCAAAATCAACAAATCACAGAATCACGTCCAACAAAATGAGCCACGCGAATGGCGCAGTTTGACTCGCTCAAGTGCTTAAAGATTTTTATATATCAAAATATAGATTACTAGACCTATCACAATCACGATAAACAAAAAATGTTTATGACTATAATTTTAAATATTTTTTATTTTAACTTGAAAAAACATTCGCAGATGCGACGTCCACTTGGACAGCAGTTGAGATGTTAAGTCATGTTTGATCTCCTAGCTGTTGGTTTAGTTTATGCCGTTGTATGCTTTGATATTTTTCCTTGTTTAAGCATAACTTTAATTTACTCATTTAAAATATTAAATATAAGTAGCTGTGTAGTCCATTCATCCCTTCAACTGCACTGCAGAAGCAAGCCAAACAACCAACCAAACCTGTGATCATCTAGTGAGGTCCAGACAGTTTGTTTCGGTTTAACAAAATGCTACATACTTATTTTAGAAATAAATATATGCTGTTGTTGAGTAATATCACTTGAACCTTGACTTTCATTTTAAACTTCTAACCTCGAGAAAATACAAAAAACCAACATTGCTCTCGCGCAGAGCAGAATGAGGTTGAACACTATTGAGGCGAAAGTAACGGAACGAATCCAATTAGCATACCTCGAAACACAAAATATCGCTCTCACTTGTGTTTGCTAGTTGAACAAGACAGTAAAAAGACACACAAGTCTAAAACGTCGCTTGGAATCTACTTGCAAAGAGCTGAAATCTCCCAAAATGCAAGTGGTAAAATGTCTCCGCATGAACTTGCCAAACCACCAGAGGTCAGTAAAGAGCAAAAGTATTAACTTTTAAAACCGCCCGTGTGGTTGTGCTTGTGATTTAGTGAATAATTGTAAAAGGCTACTTTCACCACGATTAGACCAGGGGGGTGGGGTGATAATCATATGTCGTTACTGCAACAACATTGTTAATGTTTACGTAATGCAGTGTGTTGGGAAGTTTGGCCATGAGTTAGCAACCATTCTTTCCCCATCAGCATTTTTTCTCTGTCAGGGCAACACAAGGCAGAATAAATATAACATCTCTTCATAGCAACTGCACCATACAGAAGGTTCCGCAATGAAAAAATGATACTCACCACTTTTTGCTTATACTATATAGAGTATATTATAATAGTATTGTGTATTATACTCTGCTTTTTTTGTTCATAGATCATAAACATGAAATAAACAAAGGTTTGCGGTTCAGTTTCTGGTATACATTCATTTACACACTGAAACCCACTAAAAAATTAAAGTGTGTGTTTAATACAGCCACATATACAACTTTATAGCAGGGGTTTATTCCAACCCAAGAAGTCCCGAAGAGAAGAATTGATAACTTTAGTACTTTATAACTTTAATTAATAACATTTCGAAATATTACATGAATAAATCTGTACAGATAAACTGCTATTTGAAATAATTTAGAAGCAGTTTATTAAGAACATGCAATGAGCAGAAATATTATAAACTCTATACAACACAGTGGCAGTGAAAATGTGGTGAAATATTAAACGCAGGCAAGGCCTATTATATATATATAAACATATACCACACTCACAGGTTTGTACAGGTGTGTTGAGTATGGGCCCCTCCACCCTACAGGTAAGAGCGTCTGAGTGTAGAGCAGCAAATGAATTATTCCTGTCCTTTAATGCACTAAACGGTGCATATGAATATTCTACATAATGTCAATCTTTATCATCAACGTATAATGACAGATTAGTTACTATAAATGTAAAAAAGATGCAGTAGTAACACTACAAATGCATTTTAACAAACATGCTACAAAGTATGTATGTATAAAGCTTCTTGTGCAAAATATAGAGAAAACACATGAGGCATAGCAGGCAAGGTGGTACATAGTACTAAAATAAGATCATTTATTCGCCCTCGTGTTGTTCCAAACCCGTATAACTTTCTTTATCGCAACACAAAAGGGAGAAAATGTTATGAAGAATCCCAGAGGAAAACTTTATTGCTCAACCACATTGTTAAAGGTCATTGTTAATTGTTCTCATTTGCATTTTAAGTTTTGACTCACAGTTTTGGAAATAGGTTCAAATGAAAGATTCATGAAGCTACTTTATAAACTATAGTAGAGCTGAAATAATCTGTTTTTGGAGAAATCTGATGAGAAACGTTTGAGATATTAAATCTTCAATAATGTATTTTTAATGGAGACGTGTGAGATTTCTGGAGTAGAAATATCTAAGATAAAGGAGACCTGCAAAAGATTTCATTTACTCTAAATTGAATCTCATTACTGTGAAACAACTGAGATACTGATAAGATCTCATCTGTTACTTGTCCTTCTTAAAGGGAACATCCAAAAATGAAAATCGGAACCACTTGAGGGTAAGAAGGTACTATGATGGGTAATGATGACAGAATTTTCATGAAATCCATTACTCCCTGACATCCATCCATATGATCTGCACAAAATTGTCTGCTTAGAAATTGTATAAGAGTTGCCTATAATTGAACATAGTCTAATGAGGTCTGCCGAGTAACGCACTCTTACAACACGGCAAAAATAACTTCATGAAGTGCTATGACATTCACAGAGATGCTCGTCATGTATTTATTTGGAAGTTGCTTTCGACAAATGTGCCTGCTACATACTTAAATGTAAATGTATTTGGAGGTCCGACTCAGACAGTGGTCATGAGTTTAAGAGAGCCCGAGCGAAAACGCATGATTTTCTTTTTCAGTGCGTGTGAGGCTTTAATCTTCACCACAGAACTGGAGGGATTCTGGGAGGAAGAGGATGAAGACGGGGACAAGCGAGGAGGCAACTGCTGAGGCCAGACCAGCCCACCGCTCTCATCTGAATCGCTAGACAACGAACTGGTCACCGGGGAGAAAGTCCCACTCAGACTGGAGTCGGAACCGTCGGTGGGCTCAGCGGCTCTCGCCAACCCCTTCCCAACCCTCTGGTGCTTCTTCACGAACTGAACGCAAGTGTGATTGGGTAAATAACCGTGTCTGATCTCTTGCACATCCTCGTTCTCCTCCTGACTGAGATCCACTGAGGAGCACCAGAGTCGCTGATCGGACGTGTAAAATTTGTCGCCGGGATGCCTTGCAGTGTCCTTTCCCACTGTGTAATATTTGTTCTCTGCATGGGCGGCCCATCCTTGAGAAGGAGAACTATCTTCAGACTGAGGGCGGATGGTTGTGTTGATGTGTCGTTTTGATCCGGACGTCCACCTTTCTTGTGAATCCCTTCTAGCTCCAGAGCGAAGAAGAGCCCAGTCTTGAGAAGGAAGGAGTTGCTCACGGGACTCTGGGGCCGAGCAGGTTTGATTGCAGCAGGTGTGAACGTGTGGTTTCACAGTGTCTGACATCACAGGCCGGTGTTTATAATAACCCGGTTTATGCTGAGGTGAGTCAATCTCATCGTTGCTGGAGCTGACATCCGCAGCTCCGTACTGATCCGTCTCTAAGGAGGATTCAAGCTCGTCGCTGTCCAGAGAAGTTGGTCCAGCCTGGGCGTCAGGAAGGGTCGTGTAATATCCGTCCTGTCCCTCATCCTGGTTCTCGTCCTCTGAGAAGACTCCCCATTTGGGCCATTCTGGCTGATCGTGTTGAAGGTCTGGGTAGCTGGGCGGGTATGTGTGCCACTGAGTGACATCCGAGTCGAGTTCGGGTGTCGTTGTGAGGTGTCGACGCTGCAGGAGATTGAGAATGTATGCCTCCACACGCATGGCCTGCTGGATATCCTCTTCTGTCGGGCCATCGTCTGTTTTTCCTTCATCATCTGTGTTGAGGCTCAGCTCGGGCGTGAGGCTGTCGTTCTCATCAGCCATGGACTCGACTTCCACCAGATGATCCGTAACCCATTGAGTGCTTTCATCGTCCTCCTCTTCCTCCTCCTCTATTCCCTCAGCGATATTCTCTAAAGGGGGGTACGGGGCAGAAAACGAACGGGGAAGGGTGGCATGTATTGTGAGCTCCATGTGACCCTCCCAGTCCAGCATGTAGGCATCTGTTGACACATGAAAATAAAAAAAAAACTTTTAATATCAAAAACGATTTCATCATACTTTAAAAAAACATGAATCTATTAAACATATCCTGAAAACCACAGGTTGAGGGCTTATATGCACAGTGACATTTTTGTAAAAGTGAAATGATGCTATTTTCAGGGAGACTCATTGCAATTCTTTATAATAACTTTCTTTATAATGCGTAAATTAGCATGGTATTGAAAGTAGGATTTCATGCATTTCAAGAGCAAATAGAAAGTGGATGTGAGATTACACACTTACCCACAGATCTGGGTCTGTGACAAGACACAGAGAGGTTTGGAGTGGAACAAGTGCGCAGTGGAGGAGACAGGCACTCACTTTGATCATAAAACCCTGAAGAATCAAAAAGTGTTTTGAAAAGTTTTTTCGTCTGAATTATTTAAATCAATTGTTTAAACAAATCAGATCAATGAATGACTCAATGACTTAATCATGACGATGTTTGTCGCCACCTATTGGCAGTTTTCAGAATTTCACAAAATGATTGCATATTTTCATTTTGATTAAAAACATAAGACATGGTTGCCCGAAAAGAAAATTAAGCTATCATTTCCTTAACCTTGTGATCCAAAAGTGTATGGGGTGGTTTTCCGGACAGGATTTAAGTTAAGTCCCAGACTTAGTTCCAGCTTGCATTGACATATCTTAAAGGGGTCATATGACACGGCTAAAACGAATATTATGGTTTGTTTTAGATGTAATGCAATGTGTATACAGGATTTAAGGTTAAAAAATGCTGTATTTTCCACATACCGTGCATGTTTGTATCTCCTCTTTGCCCCGCCTCTCTGAAACGCGCTCTGTGCTATTTATATATTTGTATTTTTTACAAAACTCATCACTCTGAAAAGCGAGGTGTGCTATGATTGGCCAGTTAACCAGTGCATAGTGACTGGTCGAATACAAGCGTTTCACGGAAATGTAACGCCTCTTACCATATGCGGAACATCATGTTCGCACGCAATTCTCCTGACAGGTGATCAAATGTCATCGGTACTTCCTTATATCAATTCGAGCCCGAAATCTGATACGGAAAATGAAGATGATCAAGCCGATACATCAACTTTGCCAGCGCGACTTCAGCACAATGTAAAGGATTGGTAAGGTTTTATTAAAAAAAATATGTTAAATAGTTAAAAACTATAGCTAACTGTTTTACCTTTTATATACGACGTTATAAAGACTATAAACAAACAACCATATACATCATACAGAGTTTGTGTGAGATAGAAACAAGCTCGCATTACAGCAGGGAATGGTAACATAATAAATAACGCGAGCGCTTTGGCCCTTCTTGATCAACCAGTGTTATGCCACGTCTCGACGCGACTCAACAAAGACAATAAACCCCATTATAAACACGACATTTGTTGCCTCTAGTTGGGACATAATTACTGATTATTAGGACTTATGTTGTCTTTTTTCATGTTGCGCGCTTGTCTGCATTTGCAGATCACAAACACATGACAAACCCAACTCGCGTTAGTCCGTAACAAAGTCTTTTACAATGAAAATATACTTACAGGCTGCGAATCTGAAGCGCCAGCGAAGTTGTAATGGTTGGAACGGCCCCACTTTTTAGCTTGCGCGCACAGCCGGTCTTAATCTCTCTCTCACGTTCGTGAAGCAATCATCTGTGAAATGCGCTGCACAAACTTGAACATTCGGATTGTACTTTTCCGTAACAGTGTTGTAAATAATTTGTTTTTAGTTGTCTCATCTTTTGGAAGGGCAAACAAAGAGTCTTTCTTTTCGCAACGAAACACACAGCGTCTCCGCGACATGGCTGCGGCGGTGACGATACAATGAGATTTACAAGTACGCCTACCTCACTTGCTTTTAGATTTGGGCGGTCTTAAGTCAAATCATGTTACGAAGTGATGTACATTCGTCGGGGTGTGGTTACACGAGGCGTTTCAGGCAGGTCTGGGTTCGCATTCAATTTTAGATGGAATGCATCTTTTGTTCCGACACTTTAATTTTAGAAATTTTTCGTGTCTAATACATGCATGGGCAACTTATAAAACACCAAAGACACAGAAAAACACGTATTTCCGCCATATGACCCCTTTAAAATATATCAGTGCCATAGTTTTCTCTCAAGATGCACACCAGTTTTTTTGTAAGGCATGTTTGTAAAAACTACTTAAATATCCTAATTTAACTAAGGCCTAGTCCTATCTTAATTTAATCCCTGATCAGGAAACGTCCCTACAGTATGTGTAATAAATTCTATGTTGAATTTAAGATATTTATTTCTTAAGCTACTTTTTTCAATGTCTTATTGCATTACTTAATAATTACTTTTTTTGTGGGTTATATTTCAGCTAAATTTAATGTGCCTTTAATTTGAGATCAATTTGATTATTTAAGATTATTAGATGATGTAAACTTTAATCGCTTCACATCCAGTGCTTATAATAAAATGTAATTGACCACCTGCTATAATAAAGAGATAACAAAAATATTTTAAGAATCTGTCAAAAATTAAGTTATTAGGCAAACAACAACCTAAAACAACAGTTTATATGTACTTTTCCACAATCTGTTGTTATTGACTGTATTTGAAGTGAAAGTGACCTATTTGTCGGGTATGGGTCACCATCACTGCAGCGCCCGGGAAGCAAGCGGGGGTAAGGTGCCTTGCTCAAGAATCTGAAAATCGAACCGGCAACCTTCTGGTCATGAGTCCGAATCTCTAACCATTAGGCCACGACTAATGGGCATCTGATTAAAAATTAAAAGTACAGTAAGTGCTGAACTATTCAGCTCTGTGCTTTCTTCCAGATATCTAATCAATTGAGTACCTGAGCTGGATGCACTGGGGCTGTCCAGTTCATCTTCTGTATTCTGCTCACAAGTGACTCCTGTATCCAGCCTGAGCTCACTGAGCTGTTGTTGCAGTGCCAGCATCAACAGGCTGGGGGCGCCCTGGAGCCGGTTCTGCAAAATACCACAGAGAGACCGAAATCACAGACAGTACAAATAACATGCATATTCTTTATTAAACACCTGGGCTAATGTCTTATGTAATGTAACGCGAGTCCTGCTCATTTACAGCACATAAAATACCCTGTGCGGCCCTTAAAAGCAATGCATAATTCACAGGCTGCAGTGATTATGGTGACTCAGCTCAGATGGCAGTGAGGTGCATTAGGGCTTTTTTCTGCTTCACAGCATTTTTCTGCACTTAAGTGTCCTACATTTTCCCATGTTCCACATTACCATGAAAAACGTATTTCCTAAATATTTTAAAAGATTAGTAAAATTACAGTCCTGTAAATGGCCTGTGTGAATTAAGGAAAGAAATGTTAATAAACTGATGCATCTAAATTAGGAGAAGCTATCATTATCATAGTAGTATCATATTATTTTTATGACAATAGAGAAATGTGAGAGACAACTTCAAGCATGTAGCACTATGCCAACATGACACCAGCATGTGTTCATCCGCACCACTGGAGGCAGTTATGTAAGGAAATGGCAAATGCACCAGATTTGGAACATCAATAATTTACTGAAGACAAGAGGATATTCTAGTAAAAGCTTTTGAAGAGAACCACAGAAAAAATGTTCATCCTCTCTTTTTGTTTGTGGAAAATTTGTTCACAGCGTGTTCCAAACCTGCCCAGAATATTTCGGGGTTGTTGTTATATTTTGCTGGCTCATGACTCAAAGGTGGTTTGACTTGGGTCATTATTTTAACCACTGTCTCCATTTACAGTCCAGAGTGATTTTGCCTTCTTTATTTTCCATAATAAAGGCTATAATAATGACAAAACCAAAGTTTAGGTGGACACATCCCGGTCAGATCTGAGAAACCCGAATTGCACACTTTTGGCTATTCAAATTCAATGTTCAATCATTTTTCAGTTTTTTTCTATTTCCTGCAGCTGAGGCTGAGAAAGGTCAATACAAAAACATTTTACAACAAGGTTGTATTTGTTAACATTGACTACCATTTTTCCTACTATGGTAACTAAAGATGCCCTAGAACGGTTTGCTTTCCTAAATTCCTCAAAATATCTTCTTTTGTGTTCAACAGAAAAAAAAACACAATCATTTTAACTAGGTAGTCAATGGTGCCTCAGAACTGTCGGTTGCTGACATTCTTCCTAATACCTTTTTTGTGTACAACCGAACAAAGACATTTAGGTTTGGAACAACTGGGTAATTCATGACAGAATTTTCATTTTTAGGTGAACTATCCTTTTAAACTATTAAACAAAGGCAATACACATTCACACCGTGCTAAAACAATAATCCAGTTGTGATGATGTTACACATGATATCAGCTGTTCCCCGTGAAGTCCATGACTCGCCTTGTTTCCTCTTGGGAATCTTTGATTCGGCTTTACGATTAATCTTCATGGTCATGGACAGCATGACAGATCACCTGGTTTGATGTCTCAGCCGCAAATGTATTACAGATGCAAAAGGCAGCAGTCTATCGGATTACTACAGAAGCAGACAGGACCTGAGGGAGATGAGGAACGTTTGTACTCTCATTATCTGACTGTGGCGCATGTCTAGGCTTTAATGTGCCAAAATGGGACACAAGCAGTTTTCCCCCCAACCACACACATCACCCTGCCCCCATTTATCATCACACATGCACCTCGGTCCAAAAGTAGAAACTACATCACTAACACGTGTTCACACATGAAAGCAGAGAAACTCTGGCCTCGAGGGTTGATGTTGTGTTTGCCCAGATGTTGTAGGTGCAAACAATACTGAAATACGGCTGGGGTCTCATCTACAGTTGAACTTACAAATTAATATGTGTTGAACTGATTTAAAGCATGCATTCAAATAAAAAAAAAGATGGGAGATGTAATGATTTCCCCTGGTTACAATGCTAATTATACAATTAAAGGATAGATGTGTGAATGCATGATAATTGCAGGGCTGTGATACAACCACACATCACTCCATCCTTTGCAATTGCCTAAAGAGATAACTGATTGTCTTTCAATGCATGGAATTATCATTATGACAAATGATAGATAGATAGATAGATAGATAGATAGATAGATAGATAGATAGATAGATAGATAGATAGATAGATAGATAGATAGATAGATAGATAGATAGAGCTTTTAAGGGCTTAATGAAAGATCTCGCGGTGAGTGCTGATCTCATCAGTCTGGTAAAGTGAAAAGTGTTTCCGGTGGCCAGTGAAGCACGAGCCGCTGACAGCTCATTTGGGTGATGCGTCTCGAGCTCTCCCGCGAGACTCTTGCTTATTAGTATTCCGCTCCATACGCCTTTTGTCTGATTCAACTACGGGGGGAGAAACTCTGGGGGGAAACAGATTGCTGCTTATTTGATTTCTCTCACCGCCTTTTCACGGACTCTTTATTGAAAAGTGAGTTAGAGTGAGGTCTTAACCCAGGACTGATGGACAGGTAATGAAAGGACAAGAGGGAGCATGAAAAAGATGACTTACGAAATAGAATCTGCAGCTATCCACGCAAATAAGATAGAATTAAATTAAAATAAAAGCAAAGCAAATCAAATAACAATACATAAGGCAACGTAATAAAATTAAATAACCCTGTAACCTAATACTCATCGATAAAACACACAACTTTAATTTAAGCTATTATATAATAATTTAGCTATACCCTCATCACATACAATAATATTTGATAACAATATTGAGAAAAAATATAATATTTGAAGAAATAAATGACTATTTTTTCGTATACAATATGAATTCACGCGAAAGAAACAATGGACAGTTAAACAACTGGAGGCCCCGCCCCCTTTACACGCGCACATCAATCACAGCTGTCAATTTACACTTGCCCAAAGCAGCCTTAAATTAAAACACACAAATAATATTGTTAACGGCCTTGTTATAAATAAAACCTGCTTTCAAGCAGTGTTGAAATGTTAACTTACACCAGAAAAAAAACATTTAATCTTAACAGGGCATTCATTTTTATTCACTTCAAGGCTTTTCATAACGTAACGTTAACTGTTTGTGTGCATTTGACACTTAATTCTGTTTCTAAACTTTCTCTCACACTTTTCATAGACCGACAACGTAATTAATGTGCCGAACCCCCTGGGGGAAATTTCACACAGAATTTATTGCCATAAACACATCATCAGTGGTTTACCACAAATGTTTTACCTACCAGCTGTCGTCTTAAAGTCAGCTGCTCGTGCTCTCTGCTGCTGCGGGCCGGACCGACATCACCCCACGCCGGGCACCCCGGCACTGTATCCCCGAGCGCCAGAGCGCCCAGCACCAGGCTCTCCTGCCGCTGCTTCAATATATCGAGCTCACACAGCCACGCCAAACTGATCTCCAGACGCTCTTTAGTCCGACTGCGCTCTTCTTCCATCTTCACACGAATCACATGATCCACCAGGAGCGCGTTCCCAACAGAACAAAAGCAATCAATCATTCAAAATGATCTGCGTAAGGCGGGGGTCTGTTTCTTAAATAATCGTTTTTCGCCTCACAAAGAAATAAATGTCCATTTAGCTCGTGTGTTGTGTTTTATAAACAACACGCGCCTCTCATATGGATGCGGAGCGGAGGGACAATGTTTGGGGATCTCTGACTGATGTTTCCGCCCCTCACATCGCTTTACATTCGATGTGTTCCCCGTTTATTAGAATATTCTTACATTTCAGTTTTGATTGGTGGAAAGGTTCTACGCTCCGCCCTCCTGATGAAGTTTGCCCGCCCACACTCGGACCTCCCCTGCTCCTATTGGTCAGTTTTCCGCAGCCTCGTGTGCATGCACAACCGTAGGTGTGTTCATGCGGCGCTGCGTAGACCGATCGACGAGACTAGCCGCTTGCAGTCGACGGAGGAGTTGAAAGGTCAGTCAAGTCCGACTCACGTAGAGACGTTCGCGATGTGTTTCCGTTTTAAAGCGCGAATTAAGTGAATTAGATAGTGGATTTGTCCAATAAACAAACGTTTTGATTAAAAATGAGCAACCATAAACACTTGTCCAAACATCACGGCAAACAAGCATAGCCTATATTAATAAAATACCAACGGAACTGGACCAGTTTAATTTTTATTTTATTAAATGACACAATATAACACATTTCTTTCGTGAAATAACTTGTTCAGGGCAGGACTAAATTAAAAATAATCCTTAATTTTCAAATTTCCTTTTTTTCCAAATTTTTCAGCATTTTCCAGATTCTGTAAGGGGACTCACCTCTTGACCTCAATTGTATATTTTGTATATAATTAAGTAGATAGTAGGAGAATGTTTTTTAAACTGCCATACATGCAGTAGGCACTCACTAAATCCTTGGTGTTTCGAGTCAGACGTGATCACCCAAACGTGTTTTTTCGTCAATTTTAACAATCATGGGTAGTTTAGATGGTTACAGTAAGGTTAGGGTTAGGGTGTGGGTTAGGGTAAAGGTTTCGTAAGACTTGAAACACCAAAGATTTAGTCAAAACCAACAAGCCACGCCCACGGATCTGACTCGAAACACCAAGAATTAAGTGAGTGCCACATGCAGTAGCATATTAGCTCGTATCACATGATTAGCAAAACTGCACGTGAGCTACACTGCACACACATTACACTCATGAACGTTTTTAATCAACATTTAGAAAATATCGCTTTATTTTTGCGCAGATCTGGAAACCCGGCCAGGGGAAGGAAACCAGCAAACACTTCAATGAGCTACACTTCAACAAAGACCGACCGTTTCATCGGACATGTGGGAGGGGACTGCAGTTAACTTCTGGTCTGTGTTTGTTTTCGGTCTGGCTGGTGCCTTTTAATATATATATATATATATTTAATTTATGTTAATATTATTTTATTATATAATAATTCTATATATTAAACCATTTGTACAATTTTGTTAAATAAACAATTTGTTATGGTACCGGTAACGTTGGTGCATTTAAAAAACGTATAGTATATTGACATCTAGCGGCTGAGTTTGGTATCGCAGTCTAAACATGACAGTGTTGCCATATAACTTCAGTGGGCACGTTTCTCAGCAGAATGAATAATAGTCAGTGTCATCCTGAAAATCTTACATACAATATTTTGTAGAATAATCCAAATATCAGTTCCTATCTGCAGTCAGACAGCGATTTGCAGTGAATTTTCATTATGTGTTCCCTGAGATTCGAACCCACAACCTTTTATGCTACTAACCCAATGCTCCAACCACTGATCCACAGGACCAGAGGAAGAGTCAACTGACGAATAGCTGCTCAGTTTAACTTCATAATTGGCCTGAACGGTTTCAGAAAATCCAAACATTTTCAAGGAACAAATAAGTGACTTGATCCATGAGGAATTTTATGCTTTAATAGTAATTTAATCGTTGGTTTCATAGACATGAATGATAACATATACAACACACAGTAAAGTTTTTCACAGAGCTCATGGGAACAATGTAAAGAATACATCCATGCCATCAAAAACTGAAGCAAAAGTGCCTTGAATACAGATGTGTTATTGATTCATAAACTTCAAGAAACATTAGTCAAATTCACTTATTGTGAAATATGTTTGGCAAAGTATCATCATCAGTCAGTCAGAATCCTGCACGTCTTGTTCATGGTTTGTGAATGGAGTGCAGGCAGGCGTATGATTGACTGCAAATGACAGATGCTTTGCCCAAATCACAACGACATGGATCTTTCTATTACAAGAAGTAAAAGTGCATTATTTGTGTTAAATGAATATGAATAGGCAATTTCAGAGAGTCTAACAATATAGCAAGCTAGCATTGAGGATAAGATCCCACCTTCCCATCAGGGCACTCTCTAAAGCCACGCCTCCTCTAAAACACATGATCTCTATGATGATGGAAGATCACCTGCGTGAGCAACTTGTGCAGCAGTTCGCAAATACATTGTTTGACAGACAAGTGGGATATCCTGTCATTGCATTCTGACCAGATGCAATGATTAGATGAACATTTTATGGTCCTACGCCTTCCTCTGAAATACATGTTTATATATGTATATTTGACCGTTTATCGATTGCTATGAGGCTGTAAAGAGACTTTCAACCAGGAAAGAATCACCTACCCTGCCTTTAATTGTATGCATTAACGTTGACAGCCATAATACAAATTAAAAACACACATTTTTTGAAAACTGGTTTAAGTGCAAATTTTTTAAAACTAACTTTTACTTTTGCGCTGTCAGACATGCGCACATAAACAAAACTGAGTGAAAACCGGTAAAGGCGTTTACATGCAGCGCAAATTCGGAGTAATGGGCAAAAAACTACTACCTCTGCCGAGCGGGTTCTGCTTACGCCGTTTATGAGCTTTCCTCGATAAAAATATCCGTTTTACACGTGTACATGACCTTACTTGTTATCATCTTATTAAGCATAACCGGAGTAAGACTGTGCATGTAAACGCACTCATAGTTAACAACAAGGTTATGTGATTGATCATCCTGTTAATAATTTACCAGGATGTATTTAAGCAGCCTCATACCTTTCTCTTTAGTCAGCATCCCTTCACCTGACTCACTGCAGACTCCCATTACCTCCTGTTGATGAAGGCATCTTCTGTGGTCATCATGAGGTGGAGCATTCCGTCCAACCGGACCTGGCTCTGTCAGACTCACGTGTCCCGAGAATGAGACAAGAAAACAAGACAAACTTATTAGCATAGAGGCCGCTCACGTTATACAAAAATGACACAATATGACAAATGTTCAGGCCGACTAATGCTGCAAAAACAAGTGTAGACAGTTAGTTTACTGATGGGTGTTTGTCAGAAGTGCTGTCTCTGCTGTAGTTTGGCCTAACTCCTGATTAAAAGTTTTTATGGATACCATTTTCCTTAAAAAAAATCATACAGTTTGGTGGAAACTACTACAGAATTCTCAATATGATTTTAAACGGTTTAATATGACATTCACAATTGAATACGCATTTGTTAATTGTGTTTTTTTTAGTTTTCGGTTGATTTATTTCTTCGGTGCATTTTATTTCTCTATGAATTAGCTGTTTGTTGTTGTTTATGAGTTTTTGCTCTAAGATGGATAAACACCTCCCTGTGCGTAAGGGCCAATCCCATTTCTACCCATTACCCCTTTGTTTAGGGCGTTCACATGAAGGGGCGTCTCGACACTCTTTTGGTTGGAGGGGTAGGGGGAAGAGGAAGGGCCATATAGCCCTTCGAACAGATTATTTTGGGATCTCACTTCAAACGAAGGGGTATGAAATGTTCCAGCACGGCTGCTCAAGCGAGTATAATGCAAGTCGTGTTAATAAAGAATTAATTGACAAATAACCTTTTTTTATGTTACATTCAATCTTGTATTCACATTTACGGTCGTGTTAATATTCAATATTTAAAGAAACGTTGGAAAAGTTTGCCAACATAGCGCATTACTGTACATAAGACGAATTCATAAAACAGAACTGGGACTGGGCCTAAATATCCCTTAACTATGCACTCATGTTAAAGTTTACCTTATGAAAGCGATTGACCTGCGTTTTCAGTGCCGAGGAACCTTTAAAACACATGCAACAGCACCTCAGACTAAAACTCCTCACCAGTTTTTGTGTCCCTTCATTATTTATTGTTGTTATTTAAGCCCCGTGTTTTGCATTGTTACTTATTGTTTATGTTGTAGTTGCTGTTTGTTTCTGTTATCTCCTGCACCTTTTTTGATTAAATTACTACATTTGATTCTACCCCTTCATTGTGTGCTCGATTATCCACAGCTACACGTTTCAACTGTTTCTAAATATACTGATTTGAAATATTTTATTAGCTCATTTTTAATGAATACTTTCCAAGTCACTATGTTCAAGTAAGAGAACTATACTATATGTTGAATCATTTGTATTATAAGTCAAGTTGACTCACAACTATCCGGATGAGCATGTGTTATTAGTTTTGAACGATTGTTATCTGGGAATAACGCACCTAGGAATGTCCCGACCGACCAATCGGAATCAAGTATTCCAGAGCGCCATGTAATAAATGTAGAAAATCCTGTGTTCCCCGTTTGTATATGGGCTATGGGAGTTCATTTTAAGGTTTGTTTTATATTATACAATGCCTTAGAAATGTTTACAGGTAGATGTTTTGATTTTAAGTAAAATTAAAAACATTGCAATAAACCTCTTGACCTCTCCTTAACCTCTTACTGCTCCTGTCACCTTAGCATATAATAACAAAAAACACTGAAACCGAACCGAAAGCCGTGGTTAAAAACGGGTTGTTTACATGGTTCCAGTATTTCCTCTGTTAAGTATCTCAAATCTGCTTATGACGTTTTTGCATTTAATGATGTTATTGTAGCTATTGTTCTATCAAGTATTACTTTCACTGACGATTTAGAAGAGTTTTGAGTTTAGGAATATCACAAAGCTAGTCTGTTCCTGCTCTGTTGTAAATTAAAGTTTAGGATTGTTATGATGAAGTTATGCAGAAATAACGGTTCGTTCGCCTGTATCGTTGGCTGAGTTTAGAAGTAGGTACATCATTTTCTGTCGATTTTAAAGAACATTTAATTTATATTTTTCGCTGCTTCTCCGTTTTGCCCATTTGGTGTCTCCTGGCTGCATCCCGGCTCTTTAGCTGCAAAAACAACAAATAAACATGAAGTACAAATATAATAAAAAACACTTCATATACTGTAATTATTCATGTTTATGGGTCTCATATCACTGTACCTGTCAGCTGAAAGTCTCTGACGTTTGCAGCTGAACTTCTTGTGCCGGAGACAAGGCTGAGGGTTAGCGTAGGCAGCAGGTGAATGCCTAGATATACAAATAGAAATACAGTTTCTGCAAACCATCAAATAATAAGTAATTGATGTCTGTATTTATTTCTACATGGGCGGTGTTAATATCACAATGTTTAAAGCTAAAGCTGAGAGAATTTGTTTAACTTACTGAGGTGCAGAAGTAGGTGTAGGTGGGGCAGGGGACTTTGTCCTTGTTTCTTGTCCAGCCAGCATCGGATGTTGTGCAAAACCTGTTCGAATCCAAGTAGATAAATGACACACTTGTTCATCCAAAGATTAATATCAAAAACTAAGATTTTCTGTATTAAATGAGTGTTGAAACAAAATATAACAACTAACCAAATGTGGGTTGTTTTTGAAAAACAAATGTGGCTGGACGAAGAAGAGGATTTGGCCTGTTCGGTGTTGTAAAGTATGCCTTTTCGGACAGGTGCAGTGCATCCAACATCTTACAGAGTTCGTCAGCACTGCAGCCTGTCCTCAAAGAGCTCCCCACCCCCTGCCTCTGTGGAAAAGCTGTTGAGAACAAATCAGAGTAGATGAATAACACATCCAATGACTGAAATCAGCAGTTTTGAAAAATAAAGAGCATTGATACTGTTCTTTTTGCAGTAGTGTTCTTCTGCCCTTCTCCTGGTCTCACTCCATTTACTGTAGAGGAGGCTGTCGAAGAATCTTGATGTCTAAAAATACAAGGAAATCTACTTTAAGTCCCATTTCATCAAACATTTGAGCATTTATAAACTGAGAGAATTTGTTCAACTCACCGAAGTGGTGCAGCATCTGTGAGAGACTTTTTAAAGAAGCCTGAGTGAGGAGATGTACGCCTGATAATACAAGATAATGCACTTTAGGTACAGTTTCGGCAAATATTCAAACATTTATAATTTGACAGAATTTGTTCTACTCACTCAGGTACAGGAGCTGGTGTATGTGTGGTGGGGGGTATGCTGGACATTTCTGGCCCACCCATCTCCTGCTTCTGTGCAACAGCTGTTAAGGACCAATCAGAGTAGATAAATCTCACACATGTTCATCCCCAATTAGGGTTTTGAAAGATAAAGAGCATTGATACTGTACACTTTGCCGTAGTCGTCTTCTGGCCATCCCGTGGGCTCACTACATTTGTGCAAGGACCTTGATGCCTAAAAACACAATGAAATGTATATTGGGTTCTGTTTCTGGAAACATTTATAAACTGAGACTGTTTTTTTAACTCACTGAGATGGTGAAACTTTTGTGACAGCGGGCTCCGGCCTTTTAAAGACACCTGAAGGAGGAGAGCCCGAGGCAGAAGATCTACACCTAGAAACACAAAGAAATGTTTATCAAGTATTGTTTCAACAAACATTTGAACATTTATAAACTGAAACAATTTGTTCAACTCACTGAGGTGGTGAATATAGTGCGAGAGAAGGCCTCCGCTTTTTCAATGACCCAGAGGGAGGAGAATTTTCCCTAAAAACACAAAGAAAAGTACTTTAAGAACAGTTTCTGCAAACCTTTGAAAACCTATAAACTGAGACAGTTTTTTCAACTCACTGAGGTGAAGCTTCTTTGACTGGGCGCTCCTGTCTGTTAAAGACGCCTGAACAAGGGGATCTACACCTAAAAATAAAAATAAATGTTAATAGGGTACCATTTCTGGAAACTTTCAAACATTTATAAACTGAGACAGTTTTTTCAACTCACTGAGGTGAAGCCTCCACTACAGTGCACTCCGACCTTTTAAAGAACCCTGAAGGAGGAGATCTTTGCCTAAAATACAAAAGAAATGTACATTAAGCACCGTTTAGGTAAACATTTGAATATTTATTCATTGAAACCGCTTTTTCAACTCACTGAGTTTGTGAAGCCTCTCCGACAGGACGCTCCGGCCTTTTAATGAAGCCAGAGGGAGGAGATCTACGCCTAATAATACAAGGAAATGTATATTAAGTACCGTTTAGGTAAACATTTGAGCATTTATTAATTGAGACCGTTTTTTCAACTCACGGAGTTGGTGAAGCTTCTCTGACATGGCGCTCCTGTCTAGGAAAATACTCTGAAGGAGGAGATCTACGCCTAAAATACAAAGAAATGTATATTAAGCACCGTTTTGGCAAACATTTGAGTATTTATTAATTGAGACCGTTTTTTCAACTCACTGAGTTGGTGAAGCCTCTCCGACAGGACGCTCCGGCCTTTTATTGAAGCCAGAGGGAGGAGATCTACGCCTAATAATACCAGAAAAGTACTTTTAATACCATTTAGAATGATGACAGGTATTTTAAGTATTGTTTTTACAGATATTCAAGCTGTGTATAAATCCAGAGAAATGCTCAACTCACCAACATGAGGAAGGTGCTGGCTGTCTCCACACTTTAGACTTCTGCCGGAATTCTCTCCGGACAAAACTCTCTGCTGTTGAAAAGAAATAACAGAAGGTCAATGACAATAAATAATATTTTAAGTTTTTAAGCAAAATCATTTTTTTTAAATGTAAACAATTGTTTTATGTAAAAGTAGTAATTTAATTTACGCTACGTTTTATTATTTTACACATAAATAACGTAAGTTGGCCTTCTCAACGTTGACGTCAATGTCATGGTCTTACTCGGTCAATATTAAAGATATCAACATGTAAACAGAATGTAGTAAACCGTTAATAACAAATTCATTACTTTAACTGTCATTTCACAGGCAGATTCACACATATAAGAGCATTAGTGTTGGTTAAATTTTAAGTACAAAAAATGTATAACTCACGATTCTCGGCTCTCCTCTGGACCGGGGGTGAGGCATTAGGATCTTCAGCCCTCACCGTGGAGAAATCCAAAACTGCCCAGGACGGAATTACCACTTCTAACGCCTCATATTCGGCATCATCTATGGAATCCGCCCATGATACGGGCTGGATATCGTCGCCGGACGGAGGAACAACAGCCGGATCCATCGTGACTTGGTACACGGCGGTGTGCAGCCAAACGACTCGATGCAGGTGAACTGTGGCGCTGTTTTACGATCAGGCAGGAGTCAACGAATAAGTTACCTTTCGATAGCTCTTCGGTCTCTACTTCCTTCACGCAACGACAACACCAGCAGAAAACAAGCTCGAATCGCAGGGAAAAGCACGCACGCGACGTGAATCCACTCGCAGTTGAACTGTAGCGCTGTTCAACGATCAGTCAGGAGTCAACGAAAGCACCTTTCGGTTAACTATTCGGTCTCACTTCCTTCACGCAAAACAAACAAGCAACAGAAAACACGCACGAATCGCAAAAAAAGCCTCGATCTCTCAGAACAACAAACTCCGTCCACGCCGAACTCAAACCCACGAAGACTGCTGTGAGGCAGCGGCTTTTATAGAGGCAGATGGAACGCGCTTTATGGCGTCACAACCTCACCAAAATGAACACAAGCCATTGCCTTGGAGAACGTCAGAAACCTTGTAATACATTACAGTGAAAATATGAATAAAATATAAATATGGCAAACGTGTTTCTTACTCAAATGTAATAAAATATATAAATTAATAGGATGATGTTGAATCGACGTCTGAATGTCCATTCAAAACTAACAAAAATCGACGCAATTGGTTTACTTACCTAACATTGAAACGATGTTGATTTAAGTTAACATTTACCATAACAAACATTAAAATGAACATGAACAATCTAAAAATAGTTAAAACTAATAGATACATCAGCTGGTAATCAATTATTAAACATCATATTCTGTTACGTTGCTTTATTTAAAAAATACACATACATTAACAAATACATCTTTAAAGCATACAAACATTCTTTGCAAGGCTAATATAAAATGCATTTACTCTCAAATACACACCAAGAGGTATAAAGGTAAAGTTAAAGTATATGCTACTATAGTCTCAATTTACAAATTAAGTGCAATATTTCATCAAGAATAAAACAGGTCATGTTATTTTGTAGCAATTGTATGTCTAGTATTTCCAGTGGGGCACAAAAGGAGATGTAAGGCAGAACATGAGACTCAGACATGATTCACTATTATTGTTGCTTATTTACTAGAAAATAAACTAACTGGATTGGACTAACCGTGACTGTTTGTTTCACAAAAACACAGAAAAGCTTTATTTACATGACTTTGACGGACTAGCACCAGTTCAAATCATAGACCTTTCAGGATTGAAGATGAACTTAAAATTAACTCCCAAAACTTAACATCAGATTCTGGAAGATAAATTCTCCAAACAATGTTACAAGTGGAAGTGGTGCTGGTCCCTCTAGTGTCACTTGCAACCGATCTGTCTTCATGTGAAAGAAAATCTTCTTTTTCATAATGTACACCTGAACAAAGGCGTCACTTTATACCCCTGTTACCAATTATATATGGTAAGTTTCTTAGAATTTATGTGATTTGGAATTGCTAAAATGTGCTTAGAAAAAAATGTGATCATAATATCGCCTTATTATTCACCCCCTTTGTTATAGTGTATTATTGGAGCGAAAATGTAGACCTGTGATAGGGTAACAAGTAGAAAATATTTTAGTCATTCAGGATGTTTTAGGATTTGTGCACCTTCAATAAAGACCCTGAAAAGGTAACAAAGTTAAATAGAAAACTGCAGTTCATAACAAAAACTTCAATTTACTGATATACATGTGTGACTTTACAACTACAAACTCCACTTTCACAGGTGCTCAGTTGACTTTAAAGGGATAGTTCACCCAAAAATAAAAATTCTGTCATCATTTACCTGTATTCCTTTCTTTCTGTTGCAAAACACAAAAGAAGATATTTTGAAGAACGTTTGTAACAGACCACCGCTGGTCCCCATGGACTGCTATTGTATAGGCACACAAAAAGTGCAAGTCAATGGAGACCAACGGCTTTCCGTTACCAACATTATTCAAAATATCTTCTTCTGCGTTCTGTTGAAGAAAGTAAGTTTTACAGGTTTGAAATGTCATGAGGGTTAGTAAATGATGACAACATTTTTGTTCTTGGGTGAACTATCCCCTTTATGGTAGTAGCTGAGGGGTCAGTGTGGTGCTCTGCAGGCCAACATCCGTCCAGGCTTCTTGATGTCTTCAGCTGGGTCTCACAGGATAACAGAAGACCTGCAATAAAAACCATACAATTCATACCCATTACAAATCTATTCAGTCACAAACTGTCACAAGAGTATTTAAATAACTGTAACAACGCAACAATTCTCTGTGACAACCACATGAACAAAAAATCTATTCCGTGTGTACAGAACCAAACTGATCAACTAGCTGTCGTTGATGACATCACGTACACACATGGAACAATAATTTAGGAGATTCATTCCTGCATTTTAAAGGAATAGTTTGCCCAAAAAGGAAAATTTTGTCATCATTTAATCACTCAAGTTGTTACAAACCTGTATACATTTCTTTGTTATGTTGAACACAAATAAAGATAGTTTAATGAAAGTCTGTAACTAAGCCATTTTGAGTCATCACAGACTTTGACTATGGGAATGAATAGTGACCCAAAATGACTTGGTAACACATTTTTATAATATCTTTATTTGTGTTGAGAATAACAAAGAAGTGTATACAGGTTTGTAACAACTGAAAGGTGAGCAAATGATGACAACATTTTCATGTTTGGGTCTCTCTCTCTTTCGCCCCTCTGCCGAAATCCACTGACTGCCTTTGACAGATTTTATGCACAGATGCAGAGACAAAGTGGCAACACAATGACAACATTTCACCTTATGTGCTGTGGGATGCTGTTGGCCAGGGTTCAAGCTCTGACTGGGTCCCTGCTCCTGTGTGGTGGCCGTGGCTGCTCTTTGCCAGTACACTCTAAGTTTTACTTATATAGCGCTTTTTACAATGTTTCATTGTTTCAAAGCAGCTTTACAAGGAAGAAAGACAAAACAAACAAAAAGTTAGTATTAGCATTAAAATAACCAGCAGTCCATCCTTGCTCTTGTTTGTTGACGGACATTGCCTAGCTGGAGCTGCGAGTCCACAGGATCTCGCATGAGGATGGCACGTGAAGTCCACAGGATCTCGCATGAGGATCGCACATGTAGTCCACAGGTTATCGCATGAGGATGGCACGTGAAGTCCACAGGTTCTCGCATGAGGATGGCACATGTAGTCCACAGGTTATCGCATGAGGATGGCACATGAAGTCCACAGGTTATCGCATGAGGATGGCACATGAAGTCCACAGGATCTCGCATGAGGATGGCACATGTAGTCCACAGGTTATCGCATGAGGATGGCATGTGACAATCAGCTGGAGCTGGTGTAATCTGTAGTAACCCTCGGGATGGGTGTCCCAATGGTCAGTCATGGATCATAGCTGCTGTTCATTTACTTATAAACAAGAGATAATGCTGGTATGCATCATATGTATGCTTTGCTGAAAAGATGCGATTTTAATCTAGATTTAACTTGGGAGAGTGTGTCTGACCCTCGACGAATAGTATCGGGAAGGCGGAGATGGCCCTCCGTGCCTCATCACTGGCCATGTACAGCATCACAAGAGTTGAACAACATTCTGCGAGAGGCAAATGTATTAAGCACAACAGTGACTAACTGTGTTCAGCAGCCTGTACATTTAATTACAGTAAATGTACAGTTATGCTTCTTCAATGTTTTATTTTACTAGTTCACTGAATTATTCTAAATTATACTTTTACACCTACATAAAAACACATAACAAAACCGTTTACATAATTTGTACCTGTTCTATTTGCCATTTGTTCTTATTTCATTGCTTGATAACTTTTTACTTACATTACTGTACTGTTACTTACATAACATGGTTTATGAAAATTGATAAAAACGGAGTTGAAAACATGAACTCTTCACATTTACATCAAGGTGCTCAGTTCACTTCACACAACACAGTATGCCAGTAACCATAGTGACAGATTTAAATTTTAAGACGGCACATTTATCAACAAAGTATTATTTATTTTTGCACAAGAGGTTGCGTTGTAACTACAACATAAGGTGTGATACTATCTGCAATGTTGTACTAAAAACCAATCGCAACACTCACATGCGTACAGTATGTTACACAACAAATCTGGCGTTGCATTGTGGTGTCTATGAAAGCTAGAAGACTATCAAATTATACTGTAAACAGCTATTGTGTAGATAGATTGGCAGAACAATACGTCACGAAGCAGCTTGCAGTCAACTTCGTGCATGCACTCATTAGCACAATTAACGCTACAGGGAGTGACTACCCAGGTGACATGCCAGATAGTTGTCCAGTACGTTTCCTTTTACACAGCAAGTCTTCTCCGTAAATGCGATGATTGCAGTTTTCATAGTGTGTTAACGCACTTACTGTACACCATTTTATTATCCTTGGGTCTGCTCCATTTCTTTCAAGGCATTGAAGGCAAAAAAGAAACCAGCGTCTGTTTGCGGACTGCAAGAGAGGGGCGTAACTTCAAGCAGGGGACGTAACTTGAAGTTGTCCAAATCACACAAAACCACGCGAGATGTCAAAACGAGATGTTGTCGCCAAGATGGCCGCTCGTTGTTGCGACACAGTTGCTGCGTCCGGCTCCTTGGTGTTTTGAGTCTGTCGTTCCAATTCGCCTACTTATTATATGCCCTAATAGTATAGTTATACTTGACTGCGGAGTCAAAGAGTATGCACACTGACATACCGCCCTAACACGAAACGGAAGTGACTGTTGCCTGGATGACACTGTAATCCTTAACAACCACAGACATTAAAATACAACTCCTTACATGATAAATAATGAATAAAGAAAAGCTTAAAGGTATTGTTTACTGTATAGTTTACTGTATTGACTCAGCGTGGCATCATTTAATTTATTAATCCTGTGTAGTGTAACTAAACTCCGCCCTCTCGCGGTGTCACTACGCCATCCTTACCGGAAGTAGTGATTCTCTTTCTATATTTTTAGTAAAATATGCCAGGTAAATTATGTGGCACAAATTAAACGTATTAAAATAAATAAAAATTTAATTAAACTGAATAGTTTAGATACTATTTGGGAAATACAGATTTATTTGTCAGTGTATCATTTTATAAAAATATGTTCTATTCAATTGTTCTGATATTTGAGCATACTTTTAACACAGAAACACACAAAATAAATGTATTTATTAATTCATTCAGTTTATTAAATTACTTCAATTTTCCACTCATTTACTCCCTTAGTCATCTATTGCATCATTAACATATTAAAATAGCTAAATGTTGAACATGGCGTTGACTTTTAGGCCATGTTCATCAAGACAGTAAGATAAAAAAGTTTCCATGTCTTCTTGCAAGTGAAACACAAACATAAAGTCATCCTTGTCCTCTGAGAATGGATCTTCCAGGACCTTCCTGAGGGCATTTTGTTCCTCCTCCCTCTTCATCCCCAAAAAGGCAGGCTCTGTCACCCCCCACGGAACAGGTCTCTGTGACTCTAGTCTGCACCCAGTCCCATGCTGTATGCAGGCAGGTCTCTTACAATGGTTGGCTGCTGTACCAGGCGAAGCAAAGATGCAAGTTTAAACATGCATACAACATTTTCAAATAACAAATGGAAAGAAGTTAAACTTGCAAATTTGATCTGGCACATTCTTTCAGCCATTAAAACTTATTTTTCTATTAAGGACTACAAGTAAATAACAGTAACTTGACATAAAAAATTCTGCCTTTCCTGTAAAAGTCGATTTTGCAAAAATTCTCAGGCAGCTAGTTGTTAACATACATTATGCATTTGGCATTTATAGCATATATGTAGTTATTGTATTTTCTTGGATTAAGATACAGTATGTTAGAAGTATCAGGCTGGCATGTGTTCACGGAGTGCACATATAACTGTGACCCTGTAAGTGACTTTAACCTGCGGCTCATAGAGTTGCTTCATATCTAAAAACTGAAGGAAATTAAATGTAGGTACATGCCTGCAAAATGCCAATGCCCTCCAAAGAAGACTCGACTCCGCATGGCTTTTTCAAATCGAGGGGGTTTGAGAGGACATGTTCCTTTACATCACGGTAGTGAGATACATTTTACATAACAGATTAGTACATGTAAAGCACAAAAATGACGATTACTTTCTAGACCAAATTTATGTCCTAAACTTGGCCATAATTCTTACCGTGGTGACCTCATATTTCCTCTTCCTAGGGATGCGGAAAATTGGGTCCAGACGTCCCCAGGCCATCTGTATTCCCTGTTCGGTAAAGTGGGCAAACTTCTGGCCATGGAAGTAGTAGTGAATAAAAAAAAATCTAAATTAACCTTGCTGCCTCAGATTACTGCTTATAATATCTTGACTTTCTCTTGATTTTTTTAAAGACACCAGTACCCTTCAAGATTTTCCACCAACACTGTGCACCACCACCTCCTTAAGCAAGGCATGTCATGCTGAGGAAGACATCAGAGTACAATAAATTTACAGTTTAACCCTCACTTAAACCCTCACAGCAAGAAAGTAAAAAAAGAAAAAACCCTCCAAAACTAAAAGGTAAAAACTGAAGAAATCTGAGGACGGACCAAAGAGGGGCCACTTCAGGACCAAATCAAAAACCATATCACATGTATTAACCATATTTATGAACATTGAATATATACTTACAATTGTGAAATCAAATGGAGCTTCCATGACAACATTATTGAGTATTGCAAATATAGCAAAGTTTGTACAATTCCTTTTTTGTGTGCATGTGAAGTCAGCAAACTGAATTAAAACAGAGAATCCTCTATTGCAACAGTATGACTCCTATTACGTTAGCAAAAACTGATTCATGTGGAACTGAGAAAAGAAACAACTAAAGCTGCATAACAGAGCGCTGACACTGTGCTGACATCGTTTGGGCCTTATTCCATTTATAAGCACAATGTCAGTGAAGTAAAGGAAAAAGCTGCATTTTGTAGGCTGGCTATAGGCACTGTAAATGGACATTCTGTGAGAGTGCATGAATTTAAAATGTTTTTTTTGTTTTGTTTATTTAACTGGAAAACTGTTTACTTACCATTATCGTGAAGATTCAGTCAATGCCGTAATGTTGTCGAGGGAGCCCCTTTTAAAATAAATAAAATATCAAAAGCTTAAATATTTAGATGTTGTTAATGCGATAAGGTCTTGCTTGGTGTGTAGGGTGTTCAAGTTGTGAAATGCATGAGTGAAATGAGAAATTGTTAGTGTAGTAATAGCCTATAATGTGACACAAAACCAATAATGAATTAATACTAAATAATAATAAAAATCAAATTTTGTTTTACATTCCTTAATTCCAAAACATACACACACAAAGCAAATGATTTTTTACCTTAACATCCAGGGCTATTAATTCTGTGAATGGTCCTGAGATAATGTACTTTTAGAAGTACTGGATCACACACAAACAATTTCCGTTGAGAAACACAAGTATTTTTTTAGCTGCAGAACATGTCAGTTTAAGGAACACAACTGGCAAACAGCAGTAGTTCAAACAAGTCTGGGGAACACGACTAACAGTAGTTCAAACAGTTTGAGCAAGTCTGGGGAACACAACTTAAGGGCTGTTCACATTATAACGATAACTATAAAAAAGGTTTTAAAACTTCTTCTTTCTTCATTTAGGAGAATAGCTGTGTTCACATCACAACTATAGCGATGAAGAGATTTCGTTGGGATCACTTTCAGAACGATTTTTTCCAGTTAATGAACTGTATAGTTACAGTTATCGTTATAATGTGAACGGCCTTTTACAGTAGTTCAAACAATTTGAGCAAGTCTGGGGAACACGACTAACAGTAGTTCAAACGGTTTTAGGAAGTCTGGGGAACACGACTAACAGTAGTTCAAACGGTTTTAGGAAGTCTGGGGAACACAACTAACAGTAGTTCAAACAGTTTTAGGAAGTCTGGGGAACACGACTAACAGTAGTTCAAACAATTTGAGCAAGTCTGGGGAACACGACTAACAGTAGTTCAAACAGTTTTAGGAAGTCTGGGGAACACGACTTCCAGCAAACATCTTCCTTTGAAACCTTAAGATGTTTCGATAAGGCCCATGTGTAAAGCCTTGTCCTCTGTCTGAATATAGGGAATCCAGGAACAGAATCTCTCTTTGAAGTGGCTTAATTACCTACAGGAAAAATAGTCTTGGAAATAAGTCAACAAGTCTTATACATTTATAAGGATTACAGGATTACAAAGGCTTAAAAGAGGGCCTACAACTTAAATGCGATTAATTTTTCAGTATAATTCCAACCTCTTTACATGACTGTCATTTTGCAATAAATACTAAAATTCACTTACACACAACAGAAAGTGCCCAGGGATCCATAGGGGGAAAATAAGGGCATATTTCTTTTGGAAGTCCAACTTAAACATAAAAGAAAGTATTGCAAATTAGCAATAAGGCTTTTTTCAACAATTTTTTTTCAGCTGCCTGAGAATGCTAGCAACACTTTTTTTTTATCTTTGAAGTCATTTCTTAACACATAGTTTTGAATCGATTTATTTATTTTAACTTATTTAATCAATTTTTTATAATTGTATCCATTATTTATTTAAATTTTATGATTTCATTGAAATTTACATTTGCATTTCCTCCATGTATGACCTTTAAGTGTTTTTGTTTTATTGTGTGTTGCAACTTATGTTTTATAATACACCTTTCAAAGCCAAGTTGGTGGATGTGACGAGGGAGGCGTGACGAGAGCCGTGGGAGGAAGAAGCGAGGCCGGGACGCGATTGATAATGAGTGTCAGCTGGGCGTCATTCCGGCCTCGTATCTCTCACGGAGGAGCGGAAGCATAAAAGGATGAACGGCAGGAGAATACGGCGAGAGAGGACCGGGCCCGGACATTAGTTAAGTTTTGTTTAAGTTTGTTTATGTGGCCGGCAGTCGTCCGTGAGGGGCTGCCGGCCTGTTTTATGGCTGTTTATGGTTTATTTGTTTTTGAATTAAAGTTTGTTAAATGTTCGCCGGTTCCCGCCTCCTTCCCTTCCGTTTTATTGTGCTTTGTTACAGTGGAATATGGAGATCAATGCAAACATCTTTCCCCTGTAAAAGATATTTATACCAATTATTACAGCCAGTTTTTCAATTGAATTTGTCACATATATCTGTATATAAAGATGCACACACCTGATGCACAATAATTTCATTGATAAGTCTAAAGCTGTGGGGTCTGGGTCTGAGCACTTGTTTGTTTTGTTTCATGTCGAACACATGGTACAGCTTGACTGCTCTCCATGTGTTCGCCGTCCCTTGTGTCGGTAACTACTATCTCATTATTGTTTCACTCTCTTCACCTGGGTTGGCTCCGGCTTTTCTCTCTCTGCTGCTGTTTCTTATCACGCACTGGAACGCCTGCATCCAGTTTTTCATATGTGCGCTGGGTGAATTTCCACCTGATAGCTGGGTCACTCGAGAACACCTCCTGGTACATCTCAACTCGCTTTTTACTGACTGTGTAGGTATTTAACACGGTGAGAAGTCATGTGAATTTAACGCCTGTTTTGCTCTTTTTCTGTCACATTACGCAGAATGCCTCAATTGGAGAGAAGTACTCTTCTTCTTTCTTTCGAGCATTCTCCCAAATGACCCAGACACCATATGCATTTCCTGACCCTCCACGTATGTCACATTTCAAACATTTATGCATTCGAAAAACTTAAATTGAGTGATGCTTGCATATAGGTGAACTCAGGGCTAGGGGCTGTCACGATTATGAAATTTGACTGACGATTAATTGTCTAATAAATCATTGCGATTATGACGATTAATTGTCTGTTTTAGGGCTTTGACGATTATGACGATTAATTGTCTGTTTTTGAGCTTTGACATTTAATTCTCATACATTTTTGAATCAGCTATTGAAACAACCATATTGTTCTGAATACAAGACTTGTTTTTTTTCTTGGAAATACATCAGAAAAACTTGGGTCGTCATATATTTAAGGTTTAGGCTTTTACCTGTCAAATACTTACAAATGAAGTAAATTGATCAGGTGTGAATTGAAGCCACCATTAAAATGCTATCAGTCATAGAAAAGCTTCTAGTCTGTTTTTTTCTCACTTGCAAGACTACAACAAAATTTTACTTGTATGTTAATGAAATTTTGGTAGACTGGTTTTCACACTGAGATTTGCTTAAATAATATTAAATTGTACTGCAGGTAATTTGTATATGTTTTAGTTTTTTTTTTAAGTGATTGAGTTGTGGTGGTACATTTGACAAGTATTACCATGCTTTAGTAACAATATATACAATAAAATATGCAATATGCAGATGCACTACAACTCCCCCTAGTGTCTTCTATAGAGATGTGCGATAATTGCGATGATGTGAAACCATCGCGATGAGGTCAAACAATCGCGATGAGACGATTATTTAATAATCGTGACAGCCCTACTCAGGGCTTTGACAAAATCCTTAACTCTAAAATTGACCTTAACCTTGTGAAAGAAAGCAGTATTATTTGCATCGGCAAGCAGCACTCAAAAACGCTGTAAAAAAGATGTAATAATGGAGTTTGCATTGATGTGGTTCTCTGATTTGTAGGTATTGAAGAACAATGGACCACCATCATAAGTATTGTGATTGGCTGGTGGATGTTAAGTGCACTTGTTGCTTTGGGGATAGCAGCATTTGCAGCTAGACAGGCGAACATAGAAGAGGTGCTCTTTTGTAACATTTGCTTATTTTTTATAAATAAACTGAAGGGTCAGATAATGTCATGCCATATTTGATATGTTACATCTGTAGCTGAAAAACTTTGAGCATCTGCCCAAGACTTTGCGCCAGCGTGTCATCGCAGGCTACAGATGGCAACAGAAAAAGAGCTTTCTCAGCCTCCTGCAAGAATCACTAAAAAAGGTTTGTCAAAGTTGAGAAATTTTAAAATTAGTTTAAAATGTGAACTGATGTATGAAGTTATACCACTTTTTAGTTGCTTCTTGTTTTTATTATAGAGATTCAAATCCCAAATGTTGTCACTGACCAATCAAAATGAAATGTTCCAGAGAGCCGTGTGATAAATGTGTATATCTTCTATAAGTTTATTTTGTCTATGTGTAGGAGTAAATGAGCATATTCATGAGCTCAAAGCTAACAGACATTTCATGTTTCATACGGTAGGATGTTATGGAAGTCATGTGCCCAAACCTGACGAAGGGATGGATGTTTGCTAGCGGCGATGTCAAGATCATTGAAGCCGTTCTGATGAAGCTGGAGTACGAAATCTTCCAGGCAGGCGACATCATCATCCGTCTGAAAGGGCCAGCTGACATGATGTTCTTCATTGAGGATGGACAGGTACTCGACCGAAAAACGACCGAAAAACGTTTTGCAATTGGTATATTTTAAATATATATATATATACTGTATATATACATATAGATAGATAGATATATATCTCCAGTCTACTTTTTAAATGTTGACTAAAGCCCATTGCATATTTTCGCATCCGTCAAGCATTTTGAGTGGCCTTTTTTAACAATTCAGAGACACCGTACAAACGAGAGCCAAATACGAAAAAACGCATACGAAAATTTCAGACTATATGTGCAAAGACCATTACTGACAGATAGGGTAGGTCTAAGTATGTTTGGCGTATACTTGTTGCTTTCATCTTTTGATGGAGATATACTCTATAAAAGTGTTATGAAGTATTTGGCTTGTAGTTATGTTTTGTTGCAAATATACACTCACCTAAAGGATTATTAGGAACACCTGTTCAATTTCTCATTAATGCAATTATCTAATCAACCAATCACATGGCAGTTGCTTCAATGCATTTAGGGGTGTGGTCCTGGTCAAGACAATCTCCTGAACTCCAAACTGAATGTCAGAATGGGAAAGAAAGGTGATTTAAGCAATTTTGAGCGTGGCATGGTTGTTGGTGCCAGACGGGCCGGTCTGAGTATTTCACAATCTGCTCAGTTACTGGGATTTTCACGCACAACCATTTCTAGGGTTTACAAAGAATGGTGTGAAAAGGGAAAAACATCCAGTATGCGGCAGTCCTGTGGGCGAAAATGCCTTGTTGATGCTAGAGGTCAGAGGAGAATGGGCCGACTGATTCAAGCTGATAGAAGAGCAACTTTGACTGAAATAACCACTCGTTACAACCGAGGTATGCAGCAAAGCATTTGTGAAGCCACAACACGCACAACCTTGAGGCAGATGGGCTACAACAGCAGAAGACCCCACCGGGTACCACTCATCTCCACTACAAATAGGAAAAAGAGGCTACAATTTGCACGAGCTCACCAAAATTGGAC